>NC_072854.1:87284879-87587909 GCF_028858705.1 Grus americana
CCAGTAACTGGAGCTTCATATAAGTTCCTTTTTAAGACTTCACAATTTGGAAGTACAATTCTATTGTATTGGCTAGAAGCCAACTAATAAAATTTACCAATGATTATTGTCTTAAATACAAAGGGATATAGTTAAGTATTCTATGCTGATGTTATAAATTATATGCTGCCCATATGACCTTTCACTGCATTTTGCAATACCTGAATGTGAGAGTGAGTTCTCCTTGGTTAATCTCATAAGATGCAACAGGAATATGTACGGTGCTTTTTGCTTCTGGCTCCTTTCTCATAGTAAATGAACATCTCCCAGCCCCGTGATCTGATTATGTTCATATTGAAACACTTCTGGTAGCTAAATCTGCAAACTTTTGCCTATTTAAGTAGAGAACATTCTTTTGGGACATCTAGAAAGATGGGCAGAGAGCGGTAAATCTTCATTCCTCTTGCTGTGCAGGTTCCAAGAAGGGGAGTCCTGAGGCATTCTTGCTCCTTTCACCCACAGTAAGAAGAAAAATTCCCTACCAACATATTTAGGAAAAAGGTCCAGCTTCTTGCAGATCAAAGGCTATGCGCTTATTGTCTTTAAGGTCAGGGCTAGATGAGTGTTGAGAACTCACTCAGCATACTGTCCTCTGCCATTAGCCAAGTTTTGAATTGCACAATTATAGACCAGCAATGGGTGGTTGATTTAGAGACATAATTTGTTTTTTGAGGCATTAATGTGCATTTTGACTACCTCTATTTTTGCCTCCTTCAGAGTAGGAACCAGTAAACACAGATATTGATATTGCTGCATGAATCTCAGTCTTCAGAAAAGAAACTCCAGCACAGTTAGATTGCAGGAAATGAGATAGCCCCTAAATGTGATCTTGTGCTGCTTCTCAAATATTTCTGTCATTGCTTTCAATCTGTTTGTATTAATTAGTAAATATGGAACTTTTAAATCCCGTGATGCCCTTAATTTACACAAGCTTTACAGAATGTGGATCAGATACATTTTCCTACCTGTTCCTACCTACATTTTACCATCTTTAATCCTTTGCACTCATTAAGAAGTGATAACATTATGAAACATCCTGTTCTTTTCCTTCATCCTCAATATATTTCAGAAGTAATTTTTATTTATCATATAGTTCTGGCAAATAACTGTGAAGCACTCATTGTCACTGCCACAGTATTTTTAGTCCATGGTTATTCACAATCTGAATTCTGGCTGCAGTTTCTCAATACTTTCATAATCTCAAGTAGGTGGAGGAGAAGGAGGCAGACAACTGGAAGGCACATTTCTGATTCTGGGGCATTCTAGGAGCCCAACGCCCCATGTTAAACTTTCTGGAGGCCTCACAGGTAGCAGACACCCCAGGATGCCTGCTGGGCCACCCTGCTGCCTGACATCTCCACAGGACACGGTGCACAGTGCGGCGATCCTGTCTCTGACGCGTCCCCTCTACTAGCAGCAGTCACATCCTTGGCAATCCTCTATGGTAGACTTGTAGGAGACCCACAGGAAATAGTGTCTTGACTGCTGTCTCAGTGATTGTGCTCCTAAACATTCCCTGATATAAGATGCTCTTTGACATGGTGGAAAACATCTAGAGATGTGTGAGGCTCTCACCCTTTTCTGTTTTCTATTACATTTGCGAGGTCTGAAATGGAATGGTGTGTTCTACTGTGCTAATTGATTAAATGGCATCTATCATAACATAAAGAGATCAAACAGAATTATTTTTTCTCCCGTGTTACTGTTTAAAGCTCTCAATTCTGCTCAGATCATTAGCATATAATTTTCAGATGAGCTAGCCAGAAGGTCCCTAAATAAAAATTAGTAGAAAAGATTAGCTAGGAAAGCTAGGCTGGTAATGAGCTGTTGCACTATGGTAATGTGCTAGGTTTATAGTTCATATCTAGCCCTAATCAGTGATAAGTGCAAGTTGTAAGCATTTAATAGCTAATTGGTGTTTCTTGGTATTACTCTCCAACAAAAATGCTGACAGGAAAATAAAGCTTTTCTTTATATATGACAAGGTAAGAGTTAATTATAAATGCTTGGGTCAAATACACCTCTTAGCTACACTATATGCAAATGTGCTGCGCTGAGGGAAGATTCATGGGTTGTCAATACTTCTTTGGTCCCTTTTGGGTCATTATTACTTTTTTTGAAACTGGTACAGTAGCGGCTTTGAAAACAGAACAGGACCTTTAAACCATTTGCTGTGTATTTAATACGTCATACATCACAGAAAAAAAATAACTAAACGCAAACTACTGGAAAATATTAACAATACGCAATAATGACTTGAACTCTCATAACAGCCCCTTTGTTATTGATTGTGTTTACTCCATGTTCATTTGAGAACTGCTGTCCTCCCACAGAATTAATTGGACATAAAATCGTAACAGGGATCTGAAAAATTATAAAGCAGGAATAATCTAAGCCACAGGACATGAAAGATTTAAAAGCCACGCTAACTTGACATCTGTGAGCTGAGATTTTTGTCATTGCCCAGCTATAATTAGGTGGCTCTAATCACTCTCATAATGCTAATATGGGAAATGTCCTGTCTGTCCTCGGTAGCTGGCGGTGGGAATGACTGCTATGCACAATGTTGTGCTTCAAAACTGTGAAGCCTGACAAGCTCCGTGAGCAGGACTGGCTCTGACACGCATGCTCCAAGGGATATTTAGCCACCTCCTGAGAGGCTGAAGCATACATGATTGCACCATCTCACTGTTAGTCATCCAAATACATTTTTTAATTGGCCATTTAATTGACTATTTCCAATCAGATTTAACACAGGGACAGACCTTCAGATATCTCAGGTCTGTGCAAGACTCCTGGAACTGGGAGAGGAACAGGGGGGAAGCAGGCTGAGCCATGAAGGTGTGAAGCCAGCAGTTATCTGTTCCATTGCACGCTGGCTCGCCAACCAGCTGAGCCTAATGTTGGCCAGCCAGCACGCACAAGCCAACAGAGAGTGAGGAAGGAGCTGCAGCTGGAGGAGATGAGTTAGGTGGGATGCGGCAAGGTGAGGTCATAGGGACTATGCAGAAGAGGGGACAGCAGAAGTGTAGGAAATGAAGGAACATAGAACACAAACCCACAAGAAAGCAGTCTTCATTAATTCCTCTATTCATAGAACAACTTGTTCATTTATTCAGATCCTCACCATATGAAATGCAATTAGATGAATGTATTTTCCTGCTGAGTAAAATTCATACAGTCAGCAGACAAACTGCTCTCTAAATGATTTGCTCATCAGTGTGTATGGAGGAGGGATGGAGAGGAGCTTAAATGATTTCACTGCTAGATTGTCTGAATTAAGTGATCAATTTTTGTTACTGTAATAGCTGCAAAAGTTAACACTGAGATGTTAAGAAAGTCCTGCTACAATAAACATTCAGTATTAGCATTCAGATGTTAGAGGAATAAATCCTGAACGCTTGAGTTAAAACTCACTTTAGAGTAAATCCAGACAACATCGTAGGGTGGCCCTTGAAATAACTTGACTGTTCCTAAGACATGGAAATCTGGAACAGCTGTCTGTGTATTTAAATTCAACATTCCTCCCAAAATGGGGATGCATTTGGATACAACTTTCTGGATGCAACCCTCATCCTTGTTTTTATGCAGACATGATACCTAATGTCTGAATTTCTACATGAAAGAATGGTGGTAAATGTTATCTGTCTAGACCTGAGTAAATAACTGAATTGGTATCCCCTGAGAAATTGTTAGTTAAGCTGAAGAAGACAAGGACCTGTAAGATGCATCAGATAGCGAAGATTGATGAGACAACAGTAGCTAGTGTTGAAGTGGGAGCATCAGAGTAGCGGGAAGGCCACCAGGGAAGTTCTTCAAGGTCCAGTTTTGAGAGAGGTTTTATTTAGTGTTATTATCAGCAGCCTTGACACACAAAGCAGGAGCATCCTAATCATACTGGCTGGTTACACAAAGCTGAGAGCCATCATCTGTACAAAGGAAGATCAGAACATCAGGTAAGACCAGCTGTGGGACCTTGAGGGCTAGAGTAAAGAGAAATGGCACTAATGCAAGGGCTGGCCCTGATGGGCTGCTAACAATTTCTACTGAAATCTGGGAGCTCATTAGCTAGAAAGGAGGTGGGGGTGTGTGTGCTGATTTAGGCATATTGGTTAATGATCACCAGTGTGTACAGGTAATGTAACTGTGAGAAGGTAATGAAGCCTGAGGGGGCATTAGGAATGACAGTAGAAAAATAGTAATGCCCTTGTACAAGGGGCTAGCAGTTCTTCTCCTGGATGCAGCTCTATTCACCCATGTTGATGAAGGATGAATTCAGACTGAAACAAGTACAAGAAAGGCTGGCAAGAGGAGCAGGATAGCTTTTCATGTGAGAGAAGATGAAGTGAATTTGGCTTGCATACCCAAATAGAGTTAGGGAATAGAGAGAGCATGAGAAGGAGTGTAAGTGGTGTCTGTACATGCGCCAGGAGTATTCCTGTCCCCTGGGAGCGAGAGCAATGGAAACTAAAGGCCTGTATTGGAGCATGGAGCAAGGGGAGTAGATGTCTTCCAGTGTGGCACTCTGAAATGGAAGTGTGTGTAGGGAGTGTTTTTAAGGATGGGTTTTCTAAATGCTTTAAGGAGGATTATATGGTTCTTTGTACTGGGTAGGGACAGGAACTAGTAATTCAGTTTATTCTCACTCCAAGCATCACCTTTGCTTTGATGACGTCCTTTGAGGATCAGGCTGACAGGACCAAACAATGCATTTCTCTTTCCTCCTTCTCCTGTGGTTGTTGTCCATGTGCTCTCCCTAACAGAATGACTGTCTTTCCTCTTGGCCTCTCTCGTGTCTCCAGACACATTGGCCAGGGCTGGGTTGATTGGATGCTGAGGAACGCTTTTCCCCGTCCTTAGGAGACCACAGCAGGCATGCAGAGGGGATGCAGGACAGAGACTACAGAGCTTTGCTGTAAACCACTATAACGTAATGCTAAGAAAGTAAGAATGGCCATACTGATTCAGGCCAAATGTCCTTCTAGTATCCCGTCTGTCTAAATTCATTAGTAGATGCCAAGGAGAGAGTGTAAGACTAGAACGAGTACTTTGACAAAATATTCTTGCAGCCTCAACTATTTTCAGCTGCAGGAATTCCTGTGCTTCAGCAGCTCCTTTGTAAACAGGAGGAGGATCTTCCAGGCCCATTGTAAATGAGTCCACTTTGAGGCTTTTTGGTGACAGTTGAAGGTTGAAAGGAGCTTTTTATGAAAGGCTGGCTCGGCTTGTCTTTGAAAGTTTATTTTAGTGCTTCTGGGAGTTTGAACAGCTAACTCTTTAATAGATATCTTTTTATCATTTAAAACTAAATACAGAGAAACACTATTGCTTTCTGGCACTCACAAGTCTGTACTGACTACCAATTGTATGGAGAGGCAACTATTAACACGGAAATACTCGAATTTACAGTTGATGTTTGTGGGCATAATGGATACCTATTGAACTCTAAAGCATGTTCTGGTTACCTCAGGTAAAACCGCAAGCTATGTAACAATTACTAAAGGGGAAGTTTAAGAGAGTTCCTCTCCTTTGCTGTCACAGGCTATTTAGAAGATCTCTGAAGTGTTGCAGATGTAAGAGCCTATTGAGGAGCTTGTCTAATTAATGGTATTATAGTTGGCAAAATAAATAGAAGAATCCATTTAAAGTGGGAATGAAACTTCAGATAACATGAAAAATGCATGTGCATCTTTAATATTTTAAATTGCTGCATAGATGAAGATAAATATATTTGATACAGCCTATCTCCAAATGGTTTAAACAGCAAATATATATTTTAAAAATCTTTATATATTGATTTGGCCGCTTTTACTTACAATACATAGTAGTTGCATGGAGACTGAGGTCTCTCAGGTTTTATTTGGAGTCCTCTGTGAATAAAGTATGATGGAGTGTGAAAGGGGTAAAAGAACTAAACATTTAGTTTTCTTGTGCCTGTGTTTACAGATGACAAAATTCCCACTGCCCTGCAGCAGCTGCTAGATTTGGCCCTATCCTGCCAAAAATGTCATCATAAAACTGCCTGTGGTTCCACAGTTTAACTTCAATGCCACGTATTTGACTTCAGAAGGGACTATTTTATTGATTATCTCATGTACCCTGTCACTAAATCTGTAAAAGCCCAATTCCCACCCTGCTGAAGCTTATGGGAGCCTTTCTGTAGATTTCAGTGCCAGTTGGGTTCAGACCACAGTGTCATGGGTTTCAGTTCATAAAAATCTCAATTTTGGGGCTTGCTTTCGGACATCACTGAAACCAGGCAGAGGTAGAGAATTTTTCATCTATAATCTTTAATTGCCATGCAAGATCAACATCATCACTGTTGTTGCTCAGTCTGTCTCATCACTCTCTAAATCAGCCCATTGTGCAAGTAGCTCAGACCATCTGTGGATGAAAGTTATTGCTGTCTGATGGCCATTCATTTTTATGTGAAAGGAGTTTTTTGTCTCTCTCCAGTTCCTAACAAACTCACCCTGTCCCTATTGAATGTTGGCAGTACAAATATAGAGGCCAAGGACTTTCAGGCCAGAGAACGCTGTGTTTGTCAGATTCTGCAAACATCGTTGCAGGTGTCTAAGGAACTTATTTTGACTCTGAAGCTATATATTGAATAGTAAAGTAAATGGAGTCTGTGAAGTGAAACCAGCTTTCTAGTCTGCTTTGCTTTTTAAAGAAGATAGATGTAAAGGAGAAGCTCAGCTTTCTTACTCTTCTTAAAACAGAAAGAATGTGTAAAGTTAGACAACTAAGTCCATGCTTAGCCACCTTATTACTTAACCAGATTTTTGGAAGGAGACAGGCACGCACATTGTCTAGGATCTGTACGTACTTCCTCTACATGCCAATACAGTATTCCTAAAGAACAGTCATGATTTTTAATTCCTAGATGGTTTGGAGCTGAGCAACTGAGGCCAGTGTGTCCCCCGCTGATAAATGGGAGATGACACATAAAAAATTCCCCCATTTTGGAACTCGCTTCACCTGCTTGATTCCCATCTGAGGTTAGCAGATCACCTGGCTCCTGCAAAGTCCATCTTCCTTGCCAATGGATAGGGACTGCTTCTTTTAGCAGCTAACAGTTTCATGCTTCTCTGTGAGGCAGTTTGGAGCTGTATGTGAAGAGGAACTTTAAAAGTTAATAAATTTATCACCAGAGATGAAAGCATGACTTGAGGCTTCCAACTGTTTATTTTGCTTTAATGCTGTTAGTTTAATATTTTCACTGCTTTACTTTGTGTTTTGACAGCTTATAGTCAGGACCCACTTTCATATGAGTGCATATTTCTTTTGTCTGTTGATCTAAATGAACAGTTCTGAGAGCATCAGTATCGAGAAAATAATGTTTCTAACAATTTCTCTCTTAATTTTGACATCTGAAAGGGCATAAATACCAGTTGAAAGTTCCCCTCTGGTTGGGAATTTCTCTCATCTGCGTGCTTTCTCTGGGGTCTTCAAGAGTGGAGTTTAAGGAGTTTCAGTCTTGTTTCTGTGGGAGCACAAATAAGATTTCTCTCCATCCACCCAGCCATCAATTCTCACAGCATTTACAGAGACTTACTATCTTTGAGACTTTTATATTAATTTCTCACAGTTTCTTCAAATCAGCCAACAGGCTAGAAGTTTATTGCTGGAGGTGATGAGGCAAGCTTGCGTGCAGGTGCAGAGGCAGTATGAACTCTTAAGCCTAACTTTCTTTGGGAGTACATCTAGTGAGTGGCATAGATGAATTGTATCATTTTCATACAATTAATGACAGCCAAAGTCTGCCTTCTTGTTTCTTTTTTTCCTTTCCGCACAGGAGTGTGTGCATTTTCGCTGTCTTCTGCTACAATGCTGCGGGCTGAAGCCTCTAGGAGGTCAGCATATAAAAATCTTCCTTATCAAAATGCAAAGTATTTTACTGAGTGTCCTTCCCAGTTTCCTGGAGATGTCATCTATTTACGCTAGTAGCAGTGCCAAGTGGAGTGGTTTCTAAAACTGAACAGCAGTCTATTTATTTTCAGGTACCACTCCATTTGGGATTGTAATTAGGATAACTAGAGCTGCTCTCCAGCACAGGAAACTGGGAAGGTCATGCTGCCAAACTGTTGGCATCTTGATGAAGGAGTGTAAACTACTGCTGTCGCTACTGCAGATCAAATGAGCCTAACCAGAATGAAGTAATTATGAAATCCTCCCAAAAGATCATGAATATTCATGGATCAATTACAAACATTTGAAGTTAATTTTCGTTTGAGGAAATAACCCTGGTATTCCACTCTCGGTACATATGAATCATAACACTCCTTGCAAGCAAAGGGCAAAGCGCTGGTGCTTGCTGCTCGAGCTCACGGGTGCCACTGCACACGCAGCAGCGGGTTGCCTCCAGCCGGGCAGCGCGGGAGGGCTCGGAGCGGCAGCGAGCAGCCTTTCTGCCCCCCTCCAAATTGCCATGCTGTATTCACCAGGGAGGCAGCCAAAATGGTCACCCAGCTGCCTGGGGTGTGCCTAACACAAGAGTCGTGCCAATCTGGTAGGCAGACCAAAACCTTGCCACACAAACCCAATACACCTCTTGACTGCAGAGTGGAGAGCCTTGCTTTAATCCGCCGTGCTCAAAAATAGCAGCCTGTCCCAAGGGGCCCCATCCTGCAAACTACTGCTTGACCCTGTGAAGGCGGTGGGAGCTGGGGGCAGCAGCGCTGCAAGCAAAGACACTGAGCAGTGGGGGCAGATCCCGCTCTTCATGCTGAGAGAGGGGTGTTGGAAGTGCCCTTGCTGGGTGTCTCTTTGCTGTACTGGTGCCAATATTAGCCACAGAGGGGCTGCTGTGAAGGTGGTTTCCAGAACGCGTCCTCAGCAGATTGTCAGGGGATATTTCCTCACGCTTCTCCCTTGCTATGCGTTTTCCCCTCTTGCTGCCCTATAGGCACAGGCATTGGCCAGCCCCTCTCCACCCCTTCCCTTCCCGGCGCTCCTGCTGTGCTGCCAGGGCACAAGCAGCCTGGAGAAGAGGCAGGCAGGCTCCTAAGCTGCTCCAGGTGCTCTTCAGCAGCAGATACAACTGTTGCCTTCTCATATAAAGCAACCAAATGGCTTCATAGAGATAAGCTGAGCCAAACTTGTGGTTGCTGTAGTGCTTCCAAGTAAGGGAGCCAAACAAGGAGGGGTGTGGGGGAAGGGAAGGCTTTTTCCTTCCCTTTGTGAGCGTACCTTGGTAGAAGTTAGCACAGAGCCTGGCCACATGCAGAGTCCTTAAATTATTTAAAATCTGGATCATTATTGGTTTTAACTGTGGGGATTTTTTTTCTCCTGTAAATCACCGTCTATTTACCGCACAGGTTTTCTTAACCAGTGGTGTTGCTGTTTTTTGGAGAATCTGGCTTTAACTCCAACATATAGTTGCTGAGCCTAATTAGCTCCCTGGATTAATTGGGTTTCTGTTTTTCAGCTAGAATTTATTAGGAGCTGGCACTGTAATGAGACAGACTACTAAGATCCTTTTCCTTTTTGATTATCTTTGAGCTTGTTTGTGTGGTTTTAATGGTTGCTTGTGAATGATGTTTGGCTCTATGCTGCGAGTTGGAATACAGGGGGGAGAAGGATCATTTTGTCCATGTTCAGTGCCGTCCTCTCTCTGAAACTGTCACCGGTCACCAGCAGAGCTGCCCTCCCAACTACCTTCTTCCTTCCACCCAGCACTTGCTCTTGCTGTGACTTTAAAGTGCTCTGGATCTCTGAGTTATCATTTGAGTAGTGCATTGACCTGTAAATAAGGGTTTATGTCTTCAGTTTGATATTGCCAAAGTGTGAAGTGCACCTGAACCAAACCATGTAAATTCATGTAGGTGGGGCAAAGACTGCGAGGAACTTTTTTCTCTCATTGGTTGAATTATTTAAATGAAGTTTGTGCTGCTTTAGCTCCACTGGTGGCAGAAATGAGAAGATGGAGGGGCCATCTTTCTCTGTGTTTCCCCAAGGCTAGCGTAGCGATGCGCAGCTCAGACCTGGGCTGGCACTGTCAGAAACCATGCGTTCTTTAATACGCAGGTAAAAGGGGAGCTGGGGTGTGATAGCGACTGTGTTATTGTGATACAGTTCTACTATGGGTAAGCTTGAATTGCTGAGAGCAGTCAGCAGGACCTCCAAAAAGGAGCTTATTTTTTGGATAACATACTGCTTGGCTGTTTTGTAGACTATAGAAGTTTTATCAGCTTTGGGAGCAGCTTTTGTACAAAAGCTCTGGAATGAGCTTTTCTGGTGAGAGGGACAGTCTGTTTCAAGGAGTCAGAGTAACTGGAGCTATTGGGACTCTGTCCTTCTGTCATTAATTTTCTTTTCTGTCTTTGGTGAAAAGAAACAAAAGATGCTATTTTGTGCATCTGCCATATGGTCCAGTGTTGTCACAGGCACAAGGATTGTTCTGCAAGATGAAATTTGCATAGTTAGGCTCTTAAAAGACAAGAATACCCTACATTTTATATACATTTTGTAATACTAGAATTCAGGTATAAGTCCCTGTTATTCCATACTTGGCTGCAACACCTTTCTCCTGCTCGTCTGCTGCAGTGTCACATCCCTTCCAGATGTGATTGTGATTTTCCCAGTACGTGAACCTGAGCACAGTATCCTCTCAGCGTAGTACTTTCAGCTGGCTCCCCCTTCCCCTGTGCAGCGAGCACGGCTTTCTGGCTTGTGCTAGTGTGCCTCATACGAGATAACTATCTGCAGTGGCAGTGGAGATTTCCACTTTGCTTAATTTTCCCTTTAAGCCTAGTCAGCTTTCACTTGGAACAAGTTCATTATTTCCCCAATGTCTCATTTCACCAGGTGAAGGATTCCCAGGTTAAAGGTCTAACACGTTACCCATCTTTCTTCAACAGTCTCGCATCGTTCTGCTAACAAAGCCAGGCTTACGTGGCTGAACCACCAAGGGCTTTAGCACTCCACCTGGCCTCGTTTTGCCTGTGCCTACACACATTGCTCCCATTTCCTCTCCTCCTCTATCAAAATTATTAACAGAAAAGAAAGACATAGCTAAGCAAACTATACTGGTTCATCATGCACTCAGCTGTTACACACCTGTAACATCTGCTATTGGGTTTCTGCCTTTTAAGCTATAAACTGTCCTCTGTAGAGATTATTTCCAGGCAATAAGAGCCAAAACCAAATGGAGTATTTATGTGGTTCCCTTGTTATGCAAGCATTTATTACTATGAATAAAGCAGTGCATCAGCACAAGGGAATAGAATTAAGACTTCATGATCAAAAATAACTGCCACAGTTACTGAGATTTTTCCTTTGACATACTTCTATAAATAATTAGATTACAAGACACCTCAGGGCATACATCATCTGATCCTGTAACAATAACACCTTGAGGGAGTTGACAACTTTCTCCTTTTGGCCAAGTGCCTAGGAAGACACTAAGGTGTATGATTAATAGAGAGCACAAACACACACCCTTACACATCCTAAAGCTTAGTTATAATACTGTGTTGTATCCCTTGTGGAGTGTTATTATTTCTGTTCCTGATGGTGCTGCTGTTGTCACTGAATAGCCAAAATACTCATAGCGGTGGGGTGAGAGGAAAGGGAAGACAAAGAAAGTATTTGTTATTAAGATGGGAAAAAAACCCAGACCCAAAACAAAGCACATAATATAATTGGTTAAATAATTCCATATAAAAATCATTATTCTTCAGCTGGATCTTCCTCTCCAGTATTCCCTCGTTTTGTGGAATGGTCCTGTGCTTGCCTCTCCCATACAGAGAATGAGATGCTGGGCAATGAAAACTCCTGCAAATTTCCTGAGCGTAATATTTATTCTTATTGCTTCATTTTCTATTAATGAATTCTATTTGCAGCCCTAAACAAAAGCAGTTACCATTTGCCTCTTTTCTGTGTAGCTCACTTTAAACATATTGCTCGGACGGATTCTCATAAAGCTGAAGGACCTGACAGAGGAAGATCCAGGAAGGCACTGCCCATGCTATGACCCTCACCCTGGCCTGCATCTCACCTGGGCGATAGCCAGTGATGCTGGAGACAAGCAAAGTCTGGTGTAGGTGGTTAGACCACAGCAGGATGAAATGGAGCTCTGTTGGGCTGTTTAGCTGAGGAGCTGGGGGTGAGGATCATGGTGTGGGAATGAGAACATGTAAGAAGGTTGGATGAGGAAAGCCTAGGATAGACACTGATAGAAGACAAAAGGATTGTCTGAGAAGAAGAGCATGGCAAGAAGGATGTGAATACATGAGAGCACAGCTCACCTACAGCACAGGAAAGGATTGTGATGATCCTGAGTCTCACTGTTTCTCTATAGGCACCAAATACTAGATGAACCTCATGGTAAATTGTGAGTCATGTCCTCCTTCTCTACTGCTTGTCCATACAAAAGGTGGCAGCTGGCTGCTGCTGCCAGCTCGTTGGCTAGTTCAGCAACTGAGACTTTAATACATAGGAAGGTTCCAGGCTTGCTGATGTCTCATTGAAGTGTAACACAAATCCACATGAAATTACATAAAATATATATAATAAGAGCATTCAGATTATGAAATCAATCACTACAGGGACAGGAAATGTCAAAATGAAGGTTGTCCTGGCAAACTTTGGCCCCATGGGCTATATATTGTGTTGTCTTTGCAGGATTCCTCCCTGCCCCCTGCCCTGCAAATTACCATCTTTTTCAAGGCAGATAAAGGACCAGCTTTAGAGATGAATCAGGACTGTGCAGCGATGTGGTCATTGTCAATAAATTGCTTCCCTAATTTGTAGCAGGAGTTGGAAGGCATATGGAAAATGAGACCGAGGGCTGTGGAAGAGAAGGGAGGTATTCTGAAGGGAGCTTGTACCACCTTCAGAACTGGCTCTGCCAATGCATTCCTAAAATTTTTAGATCAGCTATTAATTGTATGTGCCTGGTTTTCTGGGTACCCAGATTGAGAACCAGCTGCCCCATTTTCCCTGCAAGAGAAGTCAACGTTCATCGTACTTTGAATATAAAAGATTCTATAATGCTCAGTACTCTGAAAGATCAGTGCTTCACACCAAACACCTATGGTTAGTGAAGTCTTCAATGCTGCAGGTATTATCAGAGGATTATATACCTCACCTCAGAGGCATTTCATCAGATACTGCCTTGATGAGCTCCACAGGGAAAAAAAAAAAAAAGGACCTTTGAAGAAATGAGTCAGTCTGAATTCAGAGCTGAGTTTGCATAGTCCTGACAGTAGATAAGGCACAAGTCCGCACATTAAAAGGCAAGGATTAAATGAAAGACTGAATAACTTCTTGTTCAGTGAGCACTGTTTATCCTGTGCAGTGATTGAGGCAGAGGTCTAGTGGAAAAATAGTATTCAGTCATGAAATTAAAGACTTTGACTTAATGCACATAGGCAAGTGGGATTTATGCAATGTCGAAGGAAACATGTCATGATCTTGAGTACTTCATTCTTCAGTGTAAGATTCTGTATTGTTTGAATCTGCGTATAATTAATCATTCATGAGAAAGGAAAATGGAGGTGTGTATAAGAGGAGCATAAAAATACACATTTTTCCTTCTTACCGAGCAAGTGAAAGGACTAATTTACACTGATCCTGGTTTGCATGGTGAAGTCTCAGAAAAGAAGAAACAGAGAGAACTGTGCTCGCTACAGCACTGCCACATCTCTCTTTTGGGGAGGTTTAATATCTGCTAGGGTTCCTTATGATAGCTATTGCAAGATTCAGAAAGTAGCACTGTAAGTCCTGCAGTAGCTACTGTAATGTGAGAGAGTGGAAATACAGAGGTAAGGGAGCAGCATGGAGAAGAGAGAGCTCCTCTCCACATGGAGGGCTGCTACTCCATGGAACGAACTGGAGCTTTCTGCCTTGGCAATCTGCACAGTTCTTCCTTTCTGGATCCTCTGTACCCTACCTGCTGACATACTTCAGAGACATGTGAGTTTACTTTCCTGCCCCCAGGGCTCCTGCCTGTGGACTTTTCCAGAGATAGAGCTTTGCATACTTTATGTTTTTGTTTTACCTATGTGGGATGTGTGAACAGTATTTAGTAGTATTTTGCTTTAGCCGTGCTGATCTAAGGAGTTAGGCAAGAAAAGGTTTACAAGTAAGGGTAATGTATTTTATTAGACCAAGTGATGCAGTTAGAAAAATTAGGTAACTTTTAAGTACTGAAAAGGCCACAGAGGTGACTTACTGATATACAGGCTTTGGAGTCTGAAGTGTGGTGTCCTGACCCCACCTTCATTGTTCTCTGTGTGTTATATCCCCACATTCATGACGGGTTATGGTAAATTTCCTAAACTATAAAAACATTAGCGGATGGGATAGAAATACATTTAAAATGAAGACGGTATA
Organism: Grus americana; assembly: GCF_028858705.1. NCBI lineage: Eukaryota > Metazoa > Chordata > Aves > Gruiformes > Gruidae > Grus > Grus americana. The sequence goes on from NC_072854.1 coordinate 87,299,259, forward strand.
TAAAATGGGGTCATCATGGTGCTCTGGCATATCATTTTATTGCTCTTGGAGCAGAATAGAAACGGACCGTTAGCATTCCTGAAGATCTCCCATTTGCTCTAAAGACATTGGTGCATTTCAGTATGCTGCTGTGAGAAATCTGGGACCTTCTGCAAGCCAGACTCTGCTTAATACCATGAGCAACATGCATCCAGGAGCTTCTGTGAGCTTTGTCAAAATTTCCTGTGTCTTAGTTTAGTTTGCACAGCCAGATCATCAACAAAGGTCTTCCTTCTCAAAGCTCTCCCAGTGCAGAAGTGCAGACCTTGTCTTTGTAAAACTTCTTCTTTCACAGGAATTTTTGCTTTTGCAAATATCAGCTCATGAATCACCTAATGAAACAATTCACAGCCTTTCTTTTTTTTCAGGCAGAGATGCCATGTCAGCATTCAGAACAACAAAGCATCTACTTTGTGTCTCATGCTGTCTGTCAAGCAAATTTCAGTGAGACATCCAAAATATTTTACCAATATTTTACTTGATGAGGATAGGTTGAGTTAAAAATTAAGCCACACATTTTTGCGTTATAATATTCTCTTTGATTTTCTTTCTTTACTTTAGAAGTTAGTAAGTGCTATTGTGAGAGATCAGTGAACCCTGAACAGGTGAACTTGTCTTATGACAATGTCCAGAATTGACAAAAATCTGTGTTTAGCAAATTTCTTCCTCTTTATTTTATTTTTCAGTGTACAATGGTGACATGGGGCTCGTTATTTTGTCTGGGTGCAAAGTGAAGTTGATAGTCAAGATGCAGACTGTGCTGAACGAGCAAACTCTAAAATTAGAAATCAGTATTTGCTGGGCTTTTTTGCTGCTAGGTTTCAGTCTTTAATCCTAAACAAATCTGGCCTTTAGTTCCTATCTGATATATGTCAGAGGATCATTTGAATTATAGAATAGGTATTTCCTCTGTATCGTCATTCTTCCTGCAAGTGTGTATTTCAGTACGAGGCAGATGGCGCAGATTATTTTATATTCATAATGCATATACCTCTAGGACAGCCACACCGCAGTGTGCTGATGCTGACTGCATGGGTTATGTATTCTCAGGAGACCGACATGTTCAGAATGTATTCTTTTGCCCTCTCCCCTGTCGTCTCATGTTTTGCTATGATAGAAGCACTAGCAAATGAAAGGCTTGTTATTGATTTCTGTGCAGATGTTAATAATTTCCGTGTAACTCTGCATTGGAGTGGCAGTAACTGATGTACAAAATTTGACATCTTAATTATTCCTTGATGGAAAGGAGGGCCACTAACCTGAGATACAGCAGCCTATTAACTCTGGATCTGTGGATTCAAAGCAGCCTTAGGTCACAAGTGAAATGAGTGAGGCTGCCTTGGTATAGTCTTTATGGATGTTTGTTTGCTTCTCAAAGACACCAGACTGTCTTCAATGTGTCTGGAGCAGATGGAAGCAGAAACCCTGAAACAAAAAATGTTTTGCTTCCAGTATTGCTATCCTAGATGAAATTGTAAGTAGTGGAAGTCTCAGGAGAAGCACAATGTATGAGCTTCTCAGATTTATTGCTAGATGCATCAAAATATACATCCCAAACGCTGTTTATTCAATCAAGAAAAGAGGTTCAGGGATTTTGGTGTTTGGCTGTCAGTCCCATCCAGTAGGCATAGCTTCAGTTGCAGCTTTATGCAGAACTCCCATGAGCTGGAAATGTTAAGGGGATGACCAAGGGCACATACGCACTATCGGTCATTAGCAGATATTGAACAGTGAGCCCCAAAAACCTGGTCCCCAGCCACTGAAGGTATTGCTGTCATTACAACAGTGAAAGTAATTTCTTTAGCAATAGGTAAGTATCAGGCTGTGGCTGTGTTTGCTTTCAGCCATATGTAGCTATCATCTACAACCTTTAGTGCAGGAGAGACTCTCTTCAAGAGGATGCCATTTCCCAACTAACCACCCAGTTGACCTGTACACCTTGTAGCTAAAGCTCTCTTTAAAAATTATATCATGCAATTCTGACTGCAGGATTAGATGACCACCATACAAGCATTATATATGCATCATATGCTGTTAAAATTCCTATTCTTAGTCCAGTCACAGACAGGCCCACAATAAAGCATCAGCATTTCAAAAGGTATCCTGTGCTGAACAATAGAGTAAATCACAAGAACAGAAAATTTCATTTCTGCCTCTGTGGAAGAAGAGATCTAATATGAAAGAACAATTGTATGAAGTCTTAAGGCTTGATTGTTTTGTATTTCACCAGCATCATCCAAAATTAATTTCAGTGATTTAACTATTATTATTATTATTGAGTTAGCCAGTGCCCTAGAAGGCAAGAAAAAATTTGGATCCTCTAATCTAATCCACTACCCTCTTGTCCTCCAGAGTTGGGCCAGAGTTTGCTTGCACACTGTGCACTGGAGAAGGACAGCAGTTTGATGTTTGCTCTAGCGGCTCCTTAACAGTTAGTCTCCAATGCTGGTCTGCATCTCTGTATTGGCAGTGGTAACAGTGCAGAAGGACTGAGGCCAGAAGAAGACAGAAAGGAGGAACTGGGAAGAGAAAAGAAGCTTAAATTGTAGTCCAGAGTCTTTCAGCGTGCTCAGCTGCAGACACAACATAGCACAAACCTGAGGAAGGAAACTAATTAGGATTCCATTAAAAAGAGGAGAAAAAAATCTTGCTGAGACCCAAGTCACATCATGATGGTCAAAGTGAAACCTTGCTCGCTAATGTAGCCTTAATTCATTTTATTTTGCAGAGACAGCAAGCTCACCATGTTGCTTCGAGAGTCCTTGGGGAATATGAACTGCCGCACCACAATGATAGCTCACATTTCAGCCGCTGCGGGGAACTACGCTGAGACGCTGTCCACCATCCAGATTGCATCAAGGGTTCTCAGGATGAAGAAAAAGAAAACTAAGGTAAGACCATGTATAACTCCTTTCTTGTAATGGTGGAGGAGGGAGGAAGAAGGTCCGTAAAGGATCCTTGATGGGGTAGAGCAGCATGTCACAAAATCAGTAATCGGTTCCAAAGTGCATGGGTTGTATGTACCCTGTCCTAGGCAAGTGGCTTAGAGCACATAGCAGAGAGTAGAGGGGTAAACACTTCAGCTTCAGATACAGAGTGAGTTCAGACATATCTGCTATAGCAGGTTTGTAATCTGGCCTCATTTAATGATATAGCTGTCAGCATTTGTTTTCAGTTATGCTTTTAGAGCTAATGAAATCATAAGGAATGAAACTGCTGTAGAGTTAAAGGAAATTGGGATTAATGAAGAATTAGATTCTCTATGCTTCTCAGAGAGAGCAGGAGCAAAATAAATGCAAAGCAGTGTGTCCATTGCCAGCATTGATGCCCCTTTTATTCCCACTGCTTCTAAATACGGGTGATAGATTTTCCAAGAAGTAGAGTGAGGATGGGCTGTATCCACTGTCATGTTTTAGAGTCCTGGTTCCTTCTGTACAGTTTACAGTGTGAATTGGGCACAACGAGTGAATTTTATGTGTTTCATTTAAATTGACAGCCTATGGATTGACAAAACCTTTTTTGTCAATGGATTGGAGAGAGGCAAGTGAAGGGATTCAGTCCACTCACCATCACGGCAGTGTGTCTCCAGAGACCTCTGAGTGCATGTTATACAATTCCGCATACTGGTAGTATGATCAAATGGGGCTTGTCTTCTATTTTCTGTGCCTTATTTGTGTAATGAGTTTTCTCGTTCCTCTTCACACTCACACACACACAAAATCAGCAAAGCCTTTGCCAAATCTGATTTAATTGGCCAGGCTCAATTAAGGGAGGGATCCTAATCCATTCGTTCAGTACTTTTTTTTTGAAGTCTCATGATTTCAGGTGGGACACAGAGTTGGGACATTGGGTTCTCCATTGAACACTGTTGTGTGTTTGCCATAGGACTGTGGATAAGAAGCTTCAGAACTCTGTGCCTTAGTTTAGCGATTTTCCAGTTTAGATGTGACTGCGACCTTTTTGTGTATGCGCTTTGTTCAAGGAGCTGTTTACAATGCTGAAATGTTGTGCTCTCTCTCTGTCTCTCATATTGCAGTACACATCAAGTTCTTCTGGAGGAGAGAGCTCTTGTGAGGAGGGCAGGATGCGGAGGCCAACTCAGCTGAGGCCTTTCCATTCTAGAAATACTGTTGACCCAGACTTCCCTATTTTGCATTTGTCAAGTGATCCTGATTATTCATCCAGCAGTGAGCAGTCGTGTGACACGGTGATTTACGTTGGCCCCAATGGCACTGCCCTTTCTGATAAGGAACTGACTGATAATGAGGGTCCCCCTGACTTTGTTCCCATAGTTCCTGCTCTGCAAAAGACCAAAAACGAGGGCAGGTTGGAGGAAGTTAGTGAATCAGGGCCCAGCACATCTGAAAGAGACTGCCTGAAGTGCAACACCTTTGCAGAGCTCCAGGAGAGGCTGGATTGCATAGATGGCAGTGAAGAGACCGACAAATTTCCCTTTGAAGAGATGCCTGCTCAATTTAGCTCAGACCAGATGTCTAAGTGCTCTGTCTCAAGCCAGCTGGCAGAGCTTAGCCACTTACCAGAGTCAGATAAGGAAGACACAATGCCAGAATGTCAGCATCCTGATAGAGAAGCCAAGGAAAATAAAAATGCAACACCCAGCAAAACTAAGAGAAATCACTCCCCTGTTCCTTCCGGAGCTCTTACTAATGTTTCAACTCCTTCTTCTCCCAGGAGTGTAACGGGCAGCTCTAGTAAAGAGCTTAGCTCTTGTCAGTTAGCACACAGCACCAGCTTGCAGAGCAGCAGAGAAAGTCTCAACAACTGTGGATTTGTGGAAGGCAAACCTCGGCCAATGGGTTCGCCCCGGCTTGGCATTGCAAGCCTCTCGAAGACATCTGAGTACAAGCCACCTACTTCTCCTTCCCAGAGGTGCAAGGTCTATACACAGAAAGGAGTCCTGCCTGGCTCTGCTCCCCCACCAGCTCCCCTGAGTAAGGATACTGGGATGATGTCTAGTGAATCTTTATTGCAGCCAGAAATCCGGACCCCACCTGTAGGCATGAGTCCTCAGATCATGAAGAAGACTGTGTCCTCCAGCAATGAGGATTTGGAAGAGACCATTCTTGATGAAGATCGGCAACAAAGCATTTCTCCAGAATCCAAGAAGGAGATTCTGAGCACCACCATGGTGACTGTGCAGCAGCCATTAGAGCTGAATGGAGAGGATGAGCTGGTGTTCACCCTTGTAGAAGAGCTAACTATTAGTGGTGTCCTTGACAATGGGCGTCCAACCAGTATCATCAGTTTTAACAGTGACTGCTCTGTGCAGGCTTTGGCTTCTGGGTCTAGGCCAGTCAGTATTATCAGCAGCATATCTGAAGACCTTGAATGTTATTCCAGTGCAGCTCCTGTGTCTGAAGTCAGCATCACACAGTTCCTTCCACTTCCAAAGCTAGGCCTGGATGACAAATCCCAGGATGATGGCAGCAGGCGCTCATCTATAAGCTCATGGTTGAGTGAAATGAGCACAGGGAGTGATGGTGAACAATCGTGCCACAGCTTCATAGCTCAGGCATGCTATGGGCATGGGGAAGCAATGGCAGAACCCCCTGTCTCTGAGTTTGCAAGCACCATACAAAGTGCCAGCATGATTTGTGTAAGTGACAAACAGAAACCAGTGACTGACAACATGCTTATACTGTCAGAAATGGGGGAGGAAGCTTTCGGCAAAGCACCACCCATCAAAGGCTGTAAAATAGCAGCTCTAGGGAAAACTACCGTCACAATCAAAAACACCGCAAGCCTCAGCAGCTGTGAAGGCTACATCCCAATGAAGACAAACATTACTGTATATCCATGCATTGCTGTTAATCCCTTCAAAGCACAAGACACTGATGATGCTGTACCGGCAGTGACTGCAGACCCGAAGGTTGCTCATCCCCATGATGGGAAAGAATCCAGTGCTAAGAAGGATATCAAATTTGAAGACCCTTGGCTGAAGAGAGAAGAAGATGTAAAAAAGGACAGCTCTGGGAGCAGTGATGGGCCAAGGCCTGACACGGCCGCAGTTTCAGCCAAGCCTGAGCACAGCACAAAGCAGCCTTCAGCAGACAGGTTTAGCAGCAGCAGCAGCAGCGGGGATGCCTCTATCTCCCCAGGATCTGACAGTCTAAAGAGGATTGTGGATGGGTGTGAGGTGGCAGCGTCTGGCCCTGCAACCCAAAGCCCTGTTCATTCCAGTGATGGCTTGAAGAGCAGCAGCCTCCCTCGTGGGCTCCCGAAGGCAAGCAAGCTGGAGGAGCCTGACAGTCACCTCCATCCTACTGCCGCTGACACCAGCGGAGTCGGCTCTCCTGCCCTCCCCCAGTTTTCTAAGACTAGCCTTGACAAGAAAATGGCTTCTCCCAAACACTGTGTCCTCACTCGTCCCAAAGGGACCCCTCCTCTGCCACCGGTGAGAAAGTCAAGCTTGGATCAGAAGAACAGAGCCAGCCCCCAGCACAGTGCAGCCAGCAGCACCACGAGCAGTCCCTCCAGCCAGCCCGGGTCCTTCCTGGCCAGCTTCCCTGAGGAGCTGAATGCCAAACAGAAGGGCCCTGGCATTGACAGCAGTGGCAACAACAGCAGCAGCAAGCTCTTCAGTGCCAAACTGGAGCAGCTCGCCAGCAGGACCAACTCCCTCGGGAGGTCCACAGGAAGCCACTATGAGTGTTTGTCGCTGGAAAGAGCGGAAAGCTTGTCCTCTGTGAGTTCCAAAATGAGCCCTGGCAAAGACACCACCATGCCTAGGGCCGGAAGGAGCCTCAGCCGCAGCGTCATGTCCTCACCTACCAACTCAGGCCTCTCCCAGTCAGCAGGTGCCTCCCTGAAAGCCAGCCAGTCAAAGATCTCTGCGGTCAGCAAGCTCCTGCTGGCGAGTCCCAAGGCCCGCAGCCTGTCTGCCTCTGCCACCAAAACGCTCAGCTTCTCCACCAAGTCTCTGCCCCAGTCCGTTGGGCAGAGCTCCAGTTTGCCTCCAAGTGGGAAGAACATGTCCTGGTCGACCCAGTCCCTCAGCAGAACCCGGGGCTCCAGCCTTGCTTCCAAATTGCCTCTTCGGGCTGTCAACGGGCGGATTTCAGAGCTGCTCCAAGGGAGCGCCAGTGCCAGAGGCTTACAACCGCGAGGAAGCTCAGAGGCAGACGAGCGTGGAGGCCTTCCCGGAGATGAGAAGCCGGCTGTTCACATGCTGCCTTCACCTTACAGCAAGATCACCCCTCCTCGGAAACCTCACCGCTGCAGCAGTGGTCATGGGAGCGACAACAGCAGTGTCCTGAGTGGGGAGCTGCCCCCCGCCATGGGGAAAACAGCCCTCTTCTACCACAGCGGGGGGAGCAGCGGCTACGAGAGCATGATGAGGGACAGTGAGGCGACGGGGAGCGCCTCTTCAGCACAAGACTCCATGAGTGAGAACAGCAGCTCTGCGAGTGGCAGGTGCCGAAGTCTCAAAAATCCAAAGAAACGATCAAATGCAGGTAAGCTTGCGGTGGTGTGAGAGAGGAACACAGACCAAAGCAGATAACTACATGGTAGGGAGACTAGCCCTAAAGGTGAGCTAATTCAGTACCAACTCTATCTCTTAGCAGAGAAGCGAGGCCAGGGTAAGTGTCCTAGGCTCCGAGTTTCTTCATTTTGCAACATGCACAAATCCTGTGTGGTTGCATTGCCTTTGCAGTGGAGTCTCCCCCTCACCCATTTCACTTAGCTTTACTTCACATGAACAGAAGAACGTTTATCCCTAAAACTGGTTAGTATTGCCAGCTGCAGCCACATTCAAGTATTTATTTATACAAATATTCTTCTGATTTCATTCCAGAAAGATGCCTTTGTGAGGCAGTGAAATGTAACTGTTATTCTTAAGCACTTTGGGCACAGACTCCCGCCTTGGTATGCATATTTCACCAGCACAAGACCAGAGTCTTGCTGAATAGCGATATCTGTTGTGAGCCCACTTTTGCTCCTTGTGTGCTCTGGATGTCCAAAGGTGCAAGATGCCCTACAGCTGAAACCACCACTGAATTCCTTCTTTCCCCCTAGAAGATGGAACAAAGTTGTGCCCGTGCCCCTTGAAATATGTTATCCTGCCTCTGAGACTCTGGGTTTTTAACTTTTGAATTATGAGTCCTTCATTTCCCAGTAATTTATTGAAAAAAAAAATTATATTAATAATAATATATGGGAACTGCAGCACTGAAGCACTTGCAAATCTGAAACCTTTTCAGTGATCATAGAAAGGATCAGAGAGACTTAATCTTTGTTCAGATATAATCCCCAGTAGCTTTCACACTGCATCAGGACTTCTTAATTAGATGGCAAGAGTCTCCTGGGTCATACCAAGACTCTGTGCAGTTGCAACTGATACATCTTCCCACCAGAACAGGCTTCAAAAAATTGCAGGACAGGGATGAGGAACATCCATCAGCTGGTCAGCTCATCTTTTTTCCTGGGTGCTGTTTTTCCAACCTGAATTGTGAGTCCTGCCTAACCTACTTTTGAAAAAAACACGCACATTGGCATTGGAACTGGTGTGCACAGGTATGTGAAGTATCAGTGGCTACTTATCCTACAGTAGCACTGGCTGTCCAAAATGTGTTATTCTCATAGAGTTCCTAATTCACCAGCCATTCTCATTGCTGGGATACTCACCTCTGGGATTCATTTGCAGTGAACTGAGTAATGCATAACTCTCCTTTTCTTTATGCTTTTGACTGTGGCAGCAGGAAGAACATGTGCAGAAGAGATGTGAATACAATAGATACCACTATTAAAACCATATCCATAAGGGCATGGATGATTGTACCTATTCAGAGGATGCATCTGAAAGTGATCACTCTACATAGTGCAAGCACAGACCAAGTGATGAAATAATCTTTCTGAAGTTAACTTTGCCTTCTATGAGAAAACCTCTTTCCTATCCCTTCAGTTTATGTGGCAATAAATTGATTTTCCTCTTGTCTGGAAGACACATGGGGATAGAAGAGGTTTTTCCATGGTCTGGCCAGCCTTGGCCTACCTGGCAGAGCCGTGCCGCTGGTTTGTTGTGCTGCACAGATATGCAAAGGCAGTGAGTGAGGGGGCAAGCATGAACCTTTCCTTAGTGGGAAACATGGAGAATCTAAACTTTTTTACTGCTGTATAACATCTGACCTGTGTTCTTCACCAAATACAGCTTTTTTGCTGGCTGACAGATTAATCTCTTTATTCTAATTTCTTGTGTGGTTTAGTTCTTCTCTCACTGGTCAGGAACATTGCAGATATCTACCTGTTGCTGGACCTGAATCTCTGGGGTGGAGGGTTTTCAGTGGAGGGCCTCTGTCCCTGAAAGATGCCTGCTGGGTGGGCTTCAGCTCTAGCCTGGCACGTTGACCTCCCTCAAAGTACTTTGCAAAGCTTCTCTCTTAATTCAGCCTGTCACCTGACATGGAAGGATTCTAAGTGTGTTATTTCTGATACTTTTGTGAGTGCTTCCCTATATCTGCAAGTAATTCTTGTATTGTTTTGATTGAGTTGTATTTGTGTATAAGCACAACCGGGGATTTTATGCAAATTAAAATATAAATAAATATCTTTACTGCCTTCCCTATCTTTAGCAGCAAACCACTGCCTAGAAATTAATAAAGCTTCACTTTCTTATAACCCAGCTCCTGTTTGCATTTGGTCCTGCAACAGTGAAATCATAATTCTGGTTTGATGTGTTTGATAATAGTATAATTTTTCACTTGTCAGCAGATTTATGATGGCATAAAACCAGGATTATGACTTCAATGCAGGAGAACATGAAGGAAGAGCTGAGATATAAGGGAGAACAGAGCTGTTCACAAATACATTTTTATTGCATAATAAACAAAAAAAAAGCAAAGATTTGCAATCTTTCATCTTCTGTAATATCTCCTTTCCATAGGTCTGCTCTAGTGTGAATGTTCTCTCTTAAGGAACACTTTTTAATGAAAAAGATAGCAGACAAAGGTTCTGAGCTCTTAAAAGATAGATATTATTTTAATACATAGTGTCAAGAGCATTGGACTTTTCCTGATTTGCGGTCACAGATCCACTGTGCTGTAATGGATATGGCACTATAGATATGCTCATTTCAGGTCAGGCAACCTTGTCCACTTTATTTATGATTATTATTAACAGAAATGCTAGCTGTCAGACACGATCAACATGAATCAGCCCAAGGCCCCTGTAAGAGGAGCTATAAAGAGTCTTTAAGAGAATCACCAGCAACCCTGTCAGATCTCACAATTACTTCTGAAGTTCTGACACATTGAAGAGACATCATTTTTTTCTTGAGATTAAGCTCTTGTCTTTCAGTGCTCTTAAGTGCATTATTATTTGTATGTGTAGGTGCTTCTGCCCTGGATGTCATACATGAAGTATCAGACCTACACTGACAGCTTTTGAAAGCTAAAGCTAGTTCATATCCTTCAACGTTAACCTTAGGTTAAATTTTGGGCTCTGCCTGGGTACCTGTGCGTTTCATGGACAGCCCAGTCCTGTGTATACAAAATTAAAAGAAAAGAATATTTGCCTCTTGTATTCTGGTACCTATTGAAAAATCACGTTTGCATCATGAAACACATAAGCCTTTCCCCCGAAGCTGACCTATCCATTTAATAAACATTCCCATCTTTCTAGCATTTAACATTGGTCCTATAACATCATGTCAGCATATATTGCCCCAAAGTGACTGCTTGTGGCAGAAACAGAACTACTTAGCCCTGATCTACAGCTGTACATTTCAAAGCTTTGTACAGCTGCTCTTTAACCCACCCTGTGGTGTAAGTATTGTTCCAGACCCTATTTACCGATGGAGAAATGAAGGCAGATACTGACTTTCCCGATGCCTATAGCTGAGAGCCAGATCCAGGGTTAAATTGCAGGCACCCTTGACTCCTAACCTCAACCTCAACTGACTTGGCCACACACCTTCCCTTGCCCTTGCTGAGCAGTGGAGAGGAGGGTTTCATTTGGTGTTTTTGTTTTGTGGCAGGCCCTTCCTCCCTCTCTGCCCACAAGCATCTGTGCAACTATGTTTTCTCTGATTCTTTGCTCACTCCATTAGCCTTTCCCCTGTAAGAAACAATTGGCACCTCAGCCGTATTTCTGGCTCTGGCTCTCATCTCTCTTGGGTAGGCAGTGTGCCCTGAGCAGGGCACTGAAGTGTGAGGGCATAGTTTGTACAGGCGTCACCAGCACCATTTATATATTATTTTTGAATTCCTCAGGAATTTCAAGTGCAATGGCCCAGTGCTGCTCCATGGAAAGGCATGGTGCTTTTATAATATTTACTCCTCTGTGTGATTATGAAATCCATCGTGCCTGAACTCCATTTTACCAAAGCCATATTTGTATTCTGGGAACACAACAGGTATGAGAGGGAGGCAGGCAGGGTGGCAGATTAGGACTTGCAAGATCTATGTGGTATTCTCTGGTGTGCTGCTGGTTCGCTGTATCACCTTGGGCAACTTGTGTAATTTCTGTGTTCCCTGGTTACCAGCTCATAAAACTAGATAATGGTGTTGCGACAAAAGTAACAGCAGGGTCCTTAGATCAGAAGTGTTGCCTACCTGCTTGCTGCTTTTCTGCTTTGTTGTTAGCATCTTTTCCCTAGTTTAGTTTGGTTGTACGTGGGAATTACTCTAAAACAATTCTCCATGCAAAGCGTGACTGGATGGTTTCAGAGATGCAGCTTTGGTGCTAGCTCCAGGTCCTGCCCACTGTGAGCTGACAGCAAAGCAAGAGCCCGGGCTCTAGTGAGGTTTTCCCGCTACAGCCAGGCTCTGTTTGCGTTCCCATGTGAGGTACATGAATGCCTTGTTTCCACCTTTTACCCCCTTCTCCTACAGATGTTATTTATGGTTCCTGCCCCTTACAATGTTTCAGAGGTGCCAGACCTGTAAGGAGACCTTCCCTAGAGACAGCAGAACAGGAGGTTCTCTGAGAAGAGGCTTTCCATGGAGACCACTGAGACCTTCCTGAGGCTGTTTTCTTTCCCGTTCCCTGTGGGTGTAGGGTCGGGTGCCTAAGAGAGTCCCCATCCCGTATGACATCCAGTTAGACCTAAGGGCTGCAGTCTATCACTGCTTGCGGTGCTCTGCTGAGATGGGATGGACCTCTGCCAAGGAATGTGTCTCCTTTGATTTCTCTAGTTGAGGTTTTTTGGAGACGAGTCTGAGTCTGGGGCTTCACTGGTGCTGGTGCCAGCACGGTTAAACACACAGGGCAGTGCCCCGTGGCCCATGCAGGCTTGGCGGAGCAGCAGGTGTGCAGCAGCCACCGTAACGCACCCATGGGGACAGCTGCCTGCCGGCTAGCATGCACAAACCCACTCACAGGGGCAAAGACCCAGGACTCAGGCATGGGAAGAAGATGTGACCCCTGTGGCAAGGAAGATGACTGTTAAAGAGTTGAGGCTTAGGGGGGAAAGTCCTTATGTGTAAAGTGCTTTCAAGTTGTGTCAGTCCGGGCCACTTCAGCCTTCCTGAACGTTGAGTATCAGTGAGCATCAGAAAACAGAAATCTAAGGGATGCTATTGATAGTAAGGCCCAGTCTGGGCAAGACTGGGGGCAAATCAAGGTTTCCAAATGTTGACTACCTCAAGTTTAGACCTGTGGCCTGAATGGCAGTTGTATATCTCAGCATTTGCAGGACCCTGCTCTTGTCGGTCCAGGATAGGTCTGGTGTGTGTGTGTGTGTTTGTGCACACACTTTAATCTTCTTTGCATGAGGAACCTGTCTGAGTATAGATAATTAAAGATGCCTGCTGCAGCATTTTATGGCTTTTGCAGTAAAGTTTCATGATTCCTTGCGGCTCTTTCTCAGTACTGAGTTTCACCACCAACACAGAGCAAATTGCTACATGATTTTAAACACTTTAATAAAAAGACAGACTGTTAAGACATGACGATAATTGTCCACAATTAGAGTCCCTTTTTTCTCTTTTACTTGTGTGCTCTCGGTTTCACCGGTGGGATGGTGATGGAGATGTAGAGGTTCCTGGAAAGCCCCGAAAACTCCATATTTGAATACATTCACTCTCTGGAAGCACTTAGCCCTGCCTACGAAAGCAGCAGAAAAAGCCAGAGGTTGAATCTGTGGGCTGTAAATTATGAAAGTCCATCTCCAACCAATATTGCAAAGCATCACGTTTTGAAACGTGGCCAAAATGATAATGATGAAACAAAAGACCAACAAAAAGAGTCTGAGCTTTTCTTGTTGAATCCAAGTGAAAAGGAATTTGGTTCATGTTTAGACTGCCTAAGGCACAGTGTGGGGAGCTGAAAATTGCTCTTTGTATCACAAAGCCTTAGGGCATCTCCAGCGTTTCTACTTTAACTTGCTTACAAGTGATGGTAGCTAATTGATATCCTGCATTATACCTTTACCATGACAAAGGATGGTTAGAATTATACAGCAAAAAAGCTGTTTGCATGCAGGTGACCACTTTATGCATGTGACTGCTGGCTGGACAGCCCTGGGGAGAGCAGAGGGAGGGGAAGTATGGGCTTCAGCTCCAATTTTTTTTTGTTCATTAAAACAACAGCATTGATTTTCCCAGGTCAAAGCCAGGCCATTTCATGCAGCAAATCTATGTTGAAAGGGATCAGAGTAATCATTTTTTACACGCTTGACTACTGCATGCCAGCACTGAGCTTTCAGCCACATGAACATAGGAATGATTTAATAGAGGAAATGGCAGCAGGCTATTGTGCACGCTGAAGGCTCCATGTAACATGCATGACTGAGTCGCACACCATTAGGCTGGGTGTAAATAAAGCCTGCTCCTGACACTGCCACAGAATTAGCTCACTGGAATGCCTCCACCACTGTCCTGTTGGGAGCTAATGCTCTGGCTGCAGAGCCCCTTCCCCCTCTGCTCCCTGCCTTTGCTGCCCAAGCGACTGGCGTAGCTATTTATGCAGTACTGTAGTAACAATAACCAACTCCTTACATAATGCCACAATGCTGACAAATACCTGTTAGACCAAAATCCAGCTCGAGGTGAGATAAATATTTGGAAGAGACTCTGGTCGGTTTTTGCTAGGGATCATGGGTGCTGAAAACTCCCCCCTGCCCTGTGATGTACATCTTCCCACCTCCCAGATTACTTGTCAACCTGCCACACTGCAGGAGGGCTGCTTCCTGATCTGGTTTCAGGAGTGCTCATTCACCAGCTCTATACTGCCCTGAAAAGCTCCTTTTAAAGTGAGACAGTAATTCAGGAAGCACGGTTAAGAAATGAACTGGGTGGGAGTAGGCTGTACCTCAGCATGTTCCTTGTACCAGTACAGAGGAAACGTATCTAGTATAGGTATAGATGGAAGATTATAAACAAGGCTTGCTTTATTCCTATCTACAGCAAGCAGTGATTTCTAGCCTCAAGTGTCCTTCTACTTCTTGTTGATTCACAACAGCAGGATTGCATAGAAGTCAACACAGAATACGGCCTGAATTATTTTACAGTGAGGTGGACGTAGAAGATTTTCTTCTGAATGATGGATCCTGTCAGTGTTTCGTATTCCAGGTGTTCAGGTGCAACACGGTCCTTCCTACGTAATCTGAGTTGCCAGGATGAGCGAATGCTGTTTAGATTTTCTGGCAATAAATGCCTGGATTCTTTGGTGTTTGGAGTACTGACCTCAAGATGGGAACCGTAAATACTTCTGGTGAAGTCTCCACACCATCAGAGGGGCTTTCCACTTGAAAGCATTGGCAATGCTTTCAGTAATCAGGAGGGGAACTGTGCAAACTGTATGAAAATCCAAAGAGTGAATAACTATGTGCTCTGCGCTGGGGAAAGTGCACTATGAAACTAGGAGAAAGGTCAAAGGAATGGGGAGTTGGTTCAATCATGGACAATTGCCCATGAGGGCAGATCCCATTAGTAAATGGGAATGAGAGGAGAAGTAAGCATGGCCTTTTCAACTCAAACAAAGCAGGAGCCCCGTTGCCAGATAGTGAGCAGCAGCAGGGAAACAGAACAGATAATCTTTACCTGCAAGCAAACAGTTTGATGCTACATTTGAGGTTGATGCTATTGCTACTGGAAACAGTATTTCTTGGAAATGAAGCCACAGAAGGAATGGTGGGAGCTTAGGGGTACTGCTCTACTTAGCCAGAATTGCTTTTTGTAATCGTCTTGAATTTGGATGGACTGTCTACTGAGAAAAACCAAAATGCTGAACAACAGATTCTGTACAGAAGGGCAATTTTACCTCCCATAAAATTAAGTGCAGTGGGGAATAGCTTCGGCTCCACATCCTACCTTTGAGCACACACTATAAACTCCCAAAATTATGATATATCAAGTTACAGTTTCATTTTCTGTTTGAAACACCTTGAAATTTCTGGGACGTCCCATTCAGATGTATCCTGCTTTGAAGAGATATGCATCACACTTCTTTTCATGAAGATTTTGCATTTATATTTTTTGACTTGACTTTTTTCACAGAAAAGATGCTCAGTCTGGAATGTGTGCTTGGAAAGCAATCTAAGGGGAACACTCCAAAATATACAGTACTTAAGCGAAACCAGACCTCTTAGGGTTTCTGCCCTGGTCAACGCATACTTTTATGAGCACACATCCTTATGCAGTTGGGCAATTTTGCTGAGGTCAGTGAGTCTTCTTATCCTTAAAGTTACCCTTACATATCTAGTTGGCTTGGTCTGTGTTTCTAATACCTTAAGGCTTCTCTGGACTTTGGTGAAGTATGTTGTAGCTTCAGTGCTAGTCTTCAGTCAGACCTATTTTCAGACTGCACGCCGTCACTGCTGTGTTACTCCCTTTATCTTAATTTTAATCTAGCCAAACCTTAACCTATAGCTCAAGGTAGAGCAACAGATCTGTTGTGAAAGCAAATCTTGTGTTCTGTGCATTTTCAGGGCTATTTCATAGTCTGGTTATTCATACTCAAGCTGGGCTCAGGAGGGGTTATTCTGAGTGTGGATAAATTCAAACTGAATGAAAAACATATCCTCCAAGACATTTAGCAAATGGCATGTTTCTTTACTTGCTGTATGGTCACAAATGAAAGTGTCATTATGTCATTATTCTGTCCTGGCTTCAGCTGACAGGATTTCTTTCTGATTAATTTTTGGTATAAATTTCTTATTTTAATGGAGGAATGAATCCCATTCACACAGCGGGAGGGTCAGCTGGTTTGCCAAAGCCCTGGACAGGCTTCACACTCCCCCAGTCCCAGCCAGTGGGGCAGAGTCAGGAGGGACCTGCTGAGAGCTGCTCCTGCTGAGCTGCCGGGCTGCCCTCTGTCTTCCTAAGATGTGTGTGGGGAAGTAGAGCAGTGATGCGTTGTAATTTCTACGAAGCATTTTATTTATTATACAGTCAAACTTTATGAGATCCTAACCCCATCAAGTGCTACCAATAAATTTGGGACTTCAAATGGGTATTTGCTATGTAAGTGGAAACCTGTATTCATTTTAACAATTTAATTGTTGTGTCTGAATGTTGACACGGATGAGCAAGCTGTCAACTGCTTTGTGACACTCACCCTGACGCTCTGCTTTGGCTGTATCTCCTTACTGATCCCAATTAAGGTGAAATTAGAAAAAAAGAAGAGGCTAAATGGAGAGGTCAGTGGCAGGGGTCTCCTGTTAAAAGACACAATTATTTTCTGTACCTGGACTAATAAACAGCCTATTAATTAGTGCATGTTTAGAATAAGCTAGATTCCGTTTTGCCTCACTGCAAAGATGCAAGAGTTCTTTCATTTCATTTCTCCCCGAAACACTCTAAACCTCAGATGAATCATCCTGAGTCAGCATTCAAGGCTCAGATGAAAAGACATCCCTCTTCCTTCTCTGCCTCGCACACAGACGTACCCACTGCAATGGGGCAGGGAGACCTGCGCGGGCGTCCCAAAGGGGCCCCTGTGCGGACAGCGGTGAGTCTGCCTCGGGCGGCTTGGCCCTGCCACATTGCCCTGGTGTGCCAAGAGCTGGCAGCCTCGCTTTGTTGTGATAACCCACGGGCTATCCAGGCGCAAGCTCTGACTAGAAAAACATAATGAGCTCATGTTAGTGTGTCTCCTGCCGCTACTGTCTCCTCCGCTGCCTCTCCATTGAGCAGTAAGCGCTATTAGCCAGAGCCTCAGGTTGGAGCCCTCCTTCTAGACCGCAGGCTTCTGTTTCTCATTGAGCCAAATGGATATGAATGGGAACTAAATGCAAAAACATTTACTATCATCATCCCTGTAATTCATATGCTGGTGACATCTGTTTTGCTTTGCTGCGAATAAGAGCCTGATGCTGGTCTTATGGCAAGGTGAATGGGAGCTATCCACCTGCATTCCCAGAGTGTCTCGGACCTGGACTTTGGCTCTGGTCAGAGACACAGTTTATCCAGTGGGGATGGTCTAAATGTGTCCCATTACACTAGAAGGTGGTGTTAACAGACACAGTGGGGAAAAAAGAGAGAGGGAAGAAAAAAGGAAGACAATCAAACATCACAGAAAAAGCCACTGCCTTAGTCATAGTTCAGCCATGCGTGGGAGAGCTGGACAGAAGGAATTTCCAGTCTGCTCAGCTGCTTCGTTGAAATGCTGGAGCTAGTCCGTAGGAATGGCATGAAAGTAGATGTGACCATCAATGGAGGCACAAAGTAAAAAGAATTAGCAGCACTTGGCTGCATTACACAGGAGGTCAGATCTGATGCTTGTCAGTGTTGCTGGGTCTAAAAGTTGATGAGCAGCAAAGATTGCTTTTACACATTTGAAAGACTGCTCCTGTGAGACATCATGGCCAAAAGCCTAAAAAGTATTTTTAAGAGTATTTAATGCTTAAATCCTTTTGGTCTTGAGTGACACTAGGGATGTAGTCAGTGCTTTTCACATTTAAGCAAGTGGAGGGCTTGTTTCCCAGGAGGGGCTGAGCCCATTGCAGGATCTGTCCCTGCATATAATAAAATTTAACCGTCACCCTGTTCTCACCTCCATTCAAGTACACAGCTGCTCTCACCATTTGGTTGCCTTTCCTTAGCATCGCTGACAAGAGTCACCCTTAGCATTGCAGTTTGTTGGGGTCTTCCCAAACTTTGTCTCTCTTGTTGTCACTTTTTAGCTATGGTAATGGGTCAGGTCTTGCTTTTCCTTTTATCAAGATCTGATTCTTGTCTTGATCAGGCATTTTAATCTAGAGCTTAACTGAAATGCATTCAAGGTCACTGAACGCTGACATTGACTTCCAGTCGCTGATGCAATAGATCTAAAATAACTCCTACTTGCTGGTATTTATAATCATAGAATCATGGAATGGTTTGGGTTGAAAGGGACCTTAAAGATCATCTAGTTCCAGCCCCCTTGCCATGCACAGGGACACCCTCCAGCAGACCAGGTTGCCCAAAGCCCCATCCAACCTGGCCTTGAACACTTCCAGGGATGGGGCCTCCACAGCTTCTCTGGGCAACCTGTTCCAGTGCCTCACCACCCTCACAGTGAAGAATTTTTTCCTAATATCTAATCTAAAACTACCTTCTTTCAGTTTAAAGCCTTTACCCCTTGTCCTATGACTACATGCCCTTGTAAACAGTCCCTCTCCAGCTTTCCTGTAGGCCCCGTTTAGGTACTGGAAAGCTGCTATAAGGTCTCCCTGGAGCCTTCTCTTCTCCAGGCTGAACAACCCCAACTCTCTCAGCCTGTCTTCATAGGAGAGGTGCTCCAGCCCTCTGATCTTCGTGGCCCTGCTCTGGACTCGTAAGGCTTCATTTCCTCTAGCATGGGCTCCTTTGCAGGCAACAGTTTGAGTAGTAACACAAGTATGGTAGGTGTCACGGGATGGGCAGCCTCAGGCTATTTGGTATAAAGGGGCCTTGTAGAGCTCCCTGTCTATCCGCCTTGTCTGTGCTCTCCTTTTCTTGCATAGAGTTCCCAGACTCATTCAAATAAAAGCTCTGTAGACTAGGCTTTCCAGCTAGACAGCAAGGTAGACCGTTCTCATCCATTTTAGATCTAGTGTTTACAGGTTAATTACTGGTTACTAACTGCTGGTTTCTAGCACAGACTGCTGCACTCAGAAATCAATGGGATAAGATGTGATAGTTCGCAAAGTCAGCAGAGAAACAGATTTCTGTGAATGAAACTAGACAATTCTTTATTACTTGCAAATCAAAAAACTAGGCAATCAATAGATATTTTTGGGTTTGGTGGTTTGTTGTTGGTTTTTGGTTTTTTTTTTTAAGTTTTCATTGAAGCATCGAGTTGGCAGACATATTGAAGCTATTTACATTCAAGTTTTAATAAATGTAGTGTTTGAGATTCCTCTAAATGATTTTATTTTGTTTTTAAAATAAAATCTGCATGATCATTCTGCATCCCTTCCCTGCTGGCATCAGTTTTGTTCTTGCAGCCAAGAGAGTCAGTTAACAGTTTTATTCAAACTCGCTGGCTTTGGCTTTTGTTTTCTGTTTCTCCCATGCCTTCTATTCCTGCTGAATCCTAGGGGAGATCCTGCAGGATTTGTCAGCTGCAAACCCTTTTTTTTTTTTTTTAAACCCAGCCATTGCCCTGATTCTACTAAACCAAGCAAGGAAACGTAACCCGTTGTTTTTCTTTTTTGTGCGTGTCTGTTCTTTCTCCCAACAAACCCTATTCTCAACTTCCGTACCTCTGCCATCAGGCCAGTGGCGTATTTTTTTGTCCCTTGCTTTACCTTAGACCCTGACTTGGCAACTCACATGGCATATGCTTTCCATATGGCATAGGCTTTATCAACCATGGTACATTTTCAGCTATTGCAGTGCTCCCATCCGCTGTGCTGGTGTTATAAAGCAGAGTGGGTATGCACGAGCACCA
The DNA here is from genome assembly GCF_028858705.1 of Grus americana. Lineage (NCBI taxonomy): Eukaryota > Metazoa > Chordata > Aves > Gruiformes > Gruidae > Grus > Grus americana. Next base: position 87,319,110 of record NC_072854.1, read on the forward strand.
GTATTGAAGCAGACACAGTGACTAACCCTTCTGCCAGCCCATCATTCTTGCTGCTTTCTTGCCCATCACCAGTGCTGCAGTAAGTGCATAAGTGGGAAATGTTTTAGGAGAAGATTCTGCTGAACAGAGACAAGGCTAATGCAACTCTGGTGGCAACCACCAAGCCTGGGTGTACTTACTGCAAGCGTTTTGTCCTCTCTAGTGTTTTTATGGCTCTAGCCAGCCTACAGCAGTGTTATGCAAAGGACTAGGTGGTGGTATATTGGCACTCAACTCCAGCATAGTAAAAGAACTTGGGTATCAAAGTGCTTTTGTGCTGTGATTAAAAAAAAAATACAAAACAAAACCACAACTCACTTGGAGATGGTCTATGCAGAAGCTGGCTAATGCTTGTCCTTGGACTGTAAGACTCAGCACTGGGAAAGAGATAGGCAAGCAAAGCTAGACCAGTTCCAGCCTGCCGCTCTGGCCCTTCGTTGGCATACGTGTACACACCGAGACCTGAGCAAAGGGAAGCAGGCCCAAGCTCTGGAAACTTTAGAGTACATATGTCCTCTGAGGATCAGATCCTGGAGTCAGGCACCAAAGAACATGTGAGGATCTGACTCATGGTGAGTGGATACACCACATCGCAGCTACAGCTCACCCCACCTTCCATGGCTTTTTGCTCCCTGGGTTTCCGCTTCATTTTCTTCTGTGTAAGAAGGCTGAATATATATAATTTGTAGACATCTCTGCAGATGGAGCACAAAGGAGAGGCAATAACTGTGCTAACATGAAATGGCAATTTCTGCATTTGTAGGTTCACAGAGACGGAGGCTTATTCCAGCTTTATCACTTGATACCACTTCCCCAGCAAGGAAGCCTGCCAACAGCCCTGGGGTCCGCTGGGTGGATGGGCCCCTGCGAAGTGGGCAGAGGGGGCTGGGGGAGCCCTTTGAGATCAAAGTCTATGAGATAGATGATGTGGAGAGGCTCCAGCGGCGACGAGGTGGGGACAGCAAGGTGAGTGCAATCCATGTAATGTCTCCCTCCTCCTGGAGGGTGTAAGAGGGGGAATTCAGTTTATGCAGTCAGAAATGTATAGTATTGTATATGGTTAATTCAACAGGCAGCAAAAGCTATTATCTCATCTAAGAGCAGTTAGGACTTAAGTTATGCCTTTTTCCTTAACAGCGAACGGACATTGGTACCTTGCATTTTTGCCCCTTGCTTATAGTCTTGGTGGTTCCTGTGTTTCAGCATCTCTTCACATCTGTCTTTCATGGCAGCAATGGTTCCTCAAATGCTTTGATGGTGTTTTCAGGATAGCTAATGTCTTCTCTCTAACAAAGTTGTTCCTGCCAACCTCAGGCTTCCAAATTTACAAAAAGATCAGGTAATTGTAAAGGTATGGTTGGGAAGGGTAAAGTTGGTGGAATAGCACCAGTTTTAGAGTAACTGTGGATATAGATTTTATTATTATTTTAAAGCACTTTTTCTTCCTAGTGCCTGTCACTTGGTTAGGTTGTTTGTGATGAAGTTCTCTGATACAATTTTGTATGGAGAAAAACATCACTTGTTGGGATGCGGTTTCCACTGCACTTCACCCACACAGCAGATTTGTGTACAGAGCAAAAGGCAGAATAGTGTTGAGACCTTCACACAGACCAGGATAGTTCTGGTATTGGGAGTGCTCCCATGCTAGCAAGGGTAGCACAGCCCTCACCGTAGGCTCACTTACTGCACATTTTGATGCCTGCCACTAAGAAGTCATGCAAAGCCAGGCTGGGTGTCTCCAGACAGCACTGCACCCGGTGCTGTTACTGTGCCTCATATCTTTACAGAAAATATATCTTCTTTATTAATGATTGTGAATTACTAGAGCTTTTCATAACATATTCCCTTTGTTTAAGGATGTATTAAATTTGATATTGCTACCAGTTTTCTTATTTTATGACTACTGCATTTCTTATGTGCCAAGCAGAGAGATGTATTTAGGATTTTAATACAGCAAACAATGGATTTCCTTCTCCCAAGAGCTTAGATTTTTCTTAGCCAAACTTCTGGTGACAAAAACCAGAAATGTTTTGCTGCAGTTAATCTGATTTCAAGATGCTGCCTGTTATTAATTATTATGGTTTATTATTAACTATCATTGCAAAGTCTCCAAAGCACACTGATGGTAAACATCAAAACCAAACAATAGCAATAAAAAAGATGATAGATTATTTCATGGAGTAATTCATATGCTTCCAGAGTAAATGGCTCATTGTCAGTATTATTGATTGGATGATCATTGACTGAATGGATCTGGGTATTTCTTCTCCTCTTCACCTATACATTCTCTGCTCCTTTTTCCTGATTGGCAGGAGGTGATATGTTTCAATGCCAAGCTGAAAATCCTGGAACATCGCCAGCAGAGAATTGCTGAGGTCAAGGCCAAGTATGAGTGGTTAATGAGAGAACTGGAGGTGACCAAACAGTACCTGATGCTGGATCCTAATAAATGGCTAAGTGAATGTAAGGACATTGTTTTATTGCCTGGACTCATAGGTGTCCTTTGGTTTATTTCATGGGGTGGGATGGAGGGGAGCAGAAATGTTGGCTAAGAATGAGATGTGAGCTACTGTGTTTGTAAACTAAAAAGAACCGACATAGGGCCGAAGGGCAAGTTTTAGATTGGCTGTATTTCTAGAACTAGTCCCTATAATTCTTATTAAATGTCGACAGTAGAACTGAACAATCTTTTTGCCTGAGAGCCGAATGTTGAAATGGTACAGCGTTGTAGTGGTGAATATTGCCATTGGTAGATTAACGTTCACACGTTTCAGTCCACAGCTCCCGAAAATGAGATTTTTTTTTTTTTTGGCCTCAGATCACTCAGACATATGAGCAATATTATAAATCTGCTCTTCTACCACAAAATAACACTGTGGAGCAAACGTGTCCCTTGGCACCAGTGGGATTACATGAAAAATGAATTTGGCCCATTTTTTATAACTATAGATGTGTAAAGTTCAGAGAGCTTAAAGGGCATTCACATTCAAATGAAGAAGGACCTCAAGATCTCAAAGGAAAAAAGATAAAGAGTACTGCAGTACTCGTACAACATTTTTTAGTATTAGCAAGCAGACGAGTTCATATCAAAGAGTTCTAGGGAAAAAAAAAAGATTTTCAATTTGTTTAGGATAATTGCAGGTGGCAAACAGAGGTCGACTGGTGCGTTCTCTTAAAGCATCCTAACTCTTCTTTTGACAGCTGCCTTAAGTTAACACTACATTATTGGTACATCCTGCAAAACAACCACAGTATATGTTTCAGGAATGCTATTAAGGAAGAGAGGTAAAAAAGACAGATTTAAAGGGAGCAGAGAATTTGCCATACATTGCCATCCACTTACTGTGTGATGCCTTTGCTTCTGATTCCAGTGTGATAAATGCAGAAAGCCTCAAGGATGGCACAAATCTCAGGAACCAGATAAGATGGAAGGCGCTGGCTCAGACAACGTATCTCACACTTGGCTTCCATGGAAGCCACTGCCAGCTGGTCTCTGGCAGCATACGGGCACCTATGTTGGAGTGATTGATGTGTACGCCTTCCCTTGCCACTCTTGAGTGGTCTAGTGAGAACCACATGGAATAGGGAGAGGTGGGAAGAGCGAGGAGGTTGGAGGTTGGTTTCCAGCTCTGAGTTCTGAATTCAGCAAAGGACTTGTCCTCCCAGGGCAGAGCACCTATTTAAATCTCTTTCTGGTCAGCAGAATGTGTGAGGGAGGCAGTACATGCTTAGCATTCAACATTGGCTTAAGGGTGTTGGAGTGCGGGCAAAAGGCATCTGCAGTTCTGGAGAGGAAGGTAGAGCATATCACTCAAGAAAGCATCCAGTGCGATCTTTACAGTGTTTTTCACTATCAGCAAGCCGCTGTGCCATTTTAATAGCCGTTAAACAGAAAAGGCAACTTTTAATGACAATAGCAAGCCAGAAATAATGTTGTATACAGTACTGATGGGTTTGAAGACTTGAGCTAGCTCTGTCTCTCCCACCAGCCGGCACTGAGTTTTGTCTGCTTTTCCTATCTGTGTATTTTCTTTCCCACAGTTGATCTGGAGCAGGTATTTGAGCTGGATTCTCTGGAATACCTGGAGGCCCTGGAATGTGTGACTGAGCGCTTGGAAAACCGTGTCAACTTCTGCAAGGCCCATCTCATGATGATCACCTGTTTTGACATCACCTCTAGACGCCGATAAAGTATGAACCTCAACAGAATTTCAGTGCGCATCTCTGCCATCCTCCTTTTCCCTTCTGAATAGCATCCCAAAGACAACAGAATGAGGATGAAGGTTGGAGTCAAGTCTCAACTGTGTGTATGAGGATTTGCAATACTATACAGAAGAGTAGTATTAAAAAAAACAGGACGAGCATGAAAAATGGAGATATAAGGTTGTTGATTCTCTTAGCCTAAAAGAGCACTTTGAGGAACCTTTAAGGACATGTCTGTAAATAAGAACTGCTGGCAGAAGACACTTCTTTCCCTGCGTTAGCTGAGGGAGGAGGAAAGATGGTTGTAGGACTTCCATTGAGAGGTTCATTAAAAGAAAACCTATCCAGAAAAACTGTTTAAGTGCCTTGCAAATCTTTATTATCCAAACATTTATGTTCATACTTTATTGTGTACAGATGGTGCTAGTCAAGAAAAGAAAAAGGAAAAAAACACACTTTTGAAATGTATTTACAGCTTGTTTTTCTCTTGGTGTTTTCTCCTATTTCAGACTTGCTGTTTCTAAGTAACTTGTGTTTGTAGAGATATTTCCTAATCAGTACAACATATGAATAAATGTTAACTGTCTTTTCTTGTTACCAGAGTAAGGCCACTCAAAGAGAAAGTCAGCTTTCCCAGATGACACAAAAAATATTTCTAGCAGTGAGTAAGGTTTGTTTATATGTTCTTCTGAACTATCTTATATGATGGAGGACACAGTAATTTTCCCAGCCTGTAGGTTCTGCACTGTATGAGAGAGGAGAGGTGACATTACCGTGGAGTAAATATCTTTTCCATTTGATCCAACCCCCATAACCTGTTTTCTTTTTCATGTATTTTTAGCTTCGCACTGGCTAGAGTTATGGATGAGGAGGCACTTTTATCCTAACACCTTTTTTCTGGTGCTAATAACTTGCTGGAAAGTTATTCTTTAGGTTGAGGGCTGCCATGCTTATCAGTCCAAAAATGAATGATTTATTCTGTCTTTCTTTCTTGAGACTGACTGATAGAATTTAGCTTCACCTATTTTTGATATATACCACTGCAAAACATGTTTTTTTATGACAGCCCAGTCTGTCCATAGTCACAGTCGTACCTGAGAAGTGCAGACTCTGCTCAGCTCAGCACGTCTGGAAATAAATGGGAGTCATGAGTGAGTGGACATAGCACTTCAGGCACGTTGGCTATGGCATTTACCTTATCAACCCTCCAGTATTGAAGCCATGGCAAAATTCACATTGACATCAAAAGGAGCAGGGTCTGCACCTCAACACACATCCAAATGTTCTACTTGTTTGCCTCTTTATCTACAAAACAGTATGTGGGAAAGAACATCCTTTGTGTTTCTTAAAGAAATGTGTGAAATCTGCATTTTAATTATGTATGTGCATGAAGAATTATTTTGTCGAATTAGGTTTCTTCATCTATATTGAAATAAGCCCATTCACAAAAATTCTTCTCACATACAGTTGTGCTACTCTCTGGTTGCTTATGAGAAAATGAGAGCATCATTTAACATATACTCAATATGCATCAATTTACTGCTGTACTTAAATGCAACTCTTCTTCTACCTGCACTGTCATATTAATGCCATCTTACAATATCCCAAGCAGCAAGTCCCAATGGAAAAATAACGCTACAAAAATACTAATAGATTTTCTAGTGGTTAGTTAAAAAAAAAAGCTTTTTTTTAAAAAAAAAAGAAGATAGAAATAACATTTGTATAGTTTTATTTTCTTTTAATACTCTAAAATTTGTAATAACAAATTTTATTCATTCTATTAACCTTGTCACTGGATTTTGTAGAAGATCCTTCTTACATTCTATAGGATTATTTGGAAGGAAAAAAGGTCCTATATGAAAGTCGCTTTCTAGTCTGTTCCACAGCATTTTCCTATCATGAAACGCATATTCCAAGTCAGTATTAAAGACATAGGTCTGATCTCTCTCCCCTCCTCTCTCAAGGCAAAAAAACCCTCTGAAAAAAACCCCCAAACAATGCAATTATCTAGCTTTGTTTCTCTTTGTAATGATTTCAGTAGCGTTTGTTATGTATTGGTTCTGTTGAGGGATCTCTTTTCTGCAGAGCCCCATGAATTCAGTACAGCCCCATAGAGCTACAGGAACCCCTCCTGCTGTTTTGTGCTGGATGAAGACCTAGCACCCTTGGGATATGGGGTGCGTCTCTCTTTATGGGCTCAGTCCCGCAGAGCCCCAGATACGCGCTGCCAGGTCATGTACGCACAGGAGAGAGGCTTTCACAGCCAGCTTCCATCTCTCACTCTCCTGTATCCGCAGGTAGCTCTGTACTGCTCTCACCTGTGGCGCTGCACTAAGCCCATCTACCAGGCCATGTAAGAACCCCCCTCCGCGAAGTTGTGCGCATGAAATTAAATGTTGCCTTCTTTAAGCTTAAGCATTTCTGAAATATATGTTTGCTGGAAGGTGGTCATTGCATTGTCCTTGAAAACAAGCAGCCCAAAATGCTCCCCTGCGGTGAGATGGTAAATGGCAAGCGGTACAGTAGAAGTAAACACACTTGACAGAAAGAAAGTGAAATCCTAGCAAATGGTGCATGCATGGAATGCTTTATTATCAAGAGATGCCCTCTCACATAGCCTGGGACTTATATAGAAATGGTGATGTTTCTGTAAATCAAGTGGACGCATTTCAGAGCTATTGTAAAATATCTATTATGTGTATTATTCCTCAGTATCATTAACTCAATCATTCATTGTCTTTAGATTTGATACTTCTGTAGATTAGGAAGCGCAGCAAAAAGCGCATCTATCTAGCCATTGTTTTAAAAAGTAAGAGCATATGTTTGCTGCCTTTATCACGATAGACCAAAATTGATTCCTGAAACCAAATGTATTATATCAAGGATGAATTTGGCATACTGAAAATACCAACTGAGCAGAATCACAGTCCTTACAAATATTTTATTTCTGAGGACTTAATTAGAGTGGCCATTAACACTCCCATCATATACTTGTATTCATATCCTAAAATCCATACTCATCTTCTCCTTTTTGACTTTCTGTCAGTGCATTTCAAAATTTGACACTCTATTTTGGGGAATTGTGGTGGCTTAATGCATAAGAGGGAATGAAAATTTGTGGAGATTTGACATCTGCACAATGTTTTCTCATTGAAAATAGCTTTTTACTTCAGAATTTATATTCTTATAGTTCAAATATCTGCCAAACATATAATTAAAAGCATCAGGGCCTTATTACCAAATTGATCTTAGTCTACGATAGGCAGCACTTTACAGAAGACCCATACACTTCTGCAAGTCATCCAGGAAGTCCCATTCTTTAGCAATTGCCAGCATAATGCTGGTTTTAATGTGATTTTTTAAAAAGCTTCAAGTTGCCTAAAATACTCAAGAGCAACGTGAATGGACTGCTTAATCATTTGCATATTCAGAAATCAATCTTATTTCCCTGGGACAGCTTTAGTAGGAAACAGCAATGTTAATGTAATCAGGTTTGAAGGTTAATTCTTTGTTCGCGTGTGTAACAGGAGATCACAGTTCTTCATTGTCGGGTGGCGTAATGGCTGCAGACTACCACCACTGCTCCGCAGCCCCAGCGCTGCGCTCGGGCACGGGCAGCTGGGGCGGTTTGGGCTTCATTCTGAGAACTCCTCCTCTTGGCATATGTGAACCTTGTTTATGCAAGGGACAGAACTCACTTTATAACCACAAATTCATGTGAAACAGTAGACTGGAGAGTTTGGCTGTGGTCTGAATTCAGACATCCCACTGGTCTGCATGCGGTCTCGCAGCGGGCAGAAAGCCACGGGTCAGTCGCACACCCACCGAATCCGGTGCGCTGGGTCACTTCCTATCCTCAAGGGTGTGGGAGAGCCCCAATTCCCGGTGTGTTTGTCATAATGACAGGCGCCATTTGTCCTGCCGTGCATGCCTTGCATTTGCCTCAAATTGATTTCTTGTCAATTCATTCAGATCTAGGCAATCAGACGTATTATTTCACAGAAAGGCAAGGAAGCAAACCGATACCCAGGCTCCCCCTTCTTAGCTCTTTACTGGGTATGTTCTCATCTCATCTGTGCTGGTACAACTGAGGCACAATTGTGTTAAAAGGAGAGTTATAGCAGTGTAAAGCCAGTTGCAAGGAACAGGAAAATTCATCCACCTGCCATTTCTGGGTATTTACTGTGCTGCTAGTTTGAAGAATATGTTCCTCTTACCTGCTCGACACCCCCTCATTTGCCCTGCACAGGGCTGTCACTGAACACCTGCTGGCTTCAATCCAGTCTTGGAAGACTACCACCGCCATACAACGTAACTTCTGAAACTTGCAGCTACATAAAATAGGAACTGGTAAATGGCAAGGGCATGATCCTCTGACACAAAGCAAGCTAAGTGAGAGCTGCAGATAATGTACAGAAAAGGATGAAAGGTACACACTGACATTTTTTTCTTTCATCTCTGAACATAGCAATTATAGAGGCAGAAAGCTGGGAGTGATGCTGGGAGTAATGCACATCATGTCCAAGCTTGCTTACAGGATAGACTCAGTCCATCTTGAAGTGTTTCGTTTTTTGTTTTTTTTTTCATTTATCTCGATAATATGGTTTTTCTTAAAATAGCGACTGTTACCTGTGGCATGGAATTAAAATTTTATGACAGCTGAAGTGTCTGGACTCTTTAGCAAACATTGCCTTTTACAAATGTTTGTGATTTTGTTGCACATTTTCTTTCTGAGCTAGAAATAATCATTAAAATAATAGAGGGTTGTATATACATACAGATGAATGTATACGTACACAGCCTGAGAGAGAGACGCTTCTGCCCCCATTATTGTGGGGAGGTGGCATAGCTGTTCACAAATTGCAACGACATACTCTCCTTCCTCCTCCAAGGAATACCTATAAAACCTTTCTCATTGCATTCACCAAGATGAAGCTGACTTATGCAACACTATTAGCAAAACTTATGCTTGAAACACTTTCGAAGGTTTCTTTTAAAGCTTCTTTTCTTCCCCATGTTCTTCAGACTACAAAGCCAAGTCGCTACAATTCCCATGGAGAGGCTGTTGTTGAAACGTTAAAGCCTGTAAAAGTAATCCAAATGAACTACTCTGTATTTCAGGGTGTCATGAATTTAAGGCAAGATATCTTACAATCATGGCTCTTAAATGCAACAATTTCTGCATATGCATGAGCCATACAGCATAGTTACATCAATTGAAAGCCTGGACTCTTAGCTCCCCATGAGATAAAGCTCTCTGTCTAGTCCTAATAGTTATAAAATTGTGACTTTAAGCTTCTGCATTGCGAAGTACTGCCTAAAGTAAATATGATTCTCATAAACCAGAGGTTGAGTGACCCTCTGATGCCAGTTCATATGGGAGAGATGGTTGCACAGCTACAGGGATGCACCAGCTCGCTGCAGAGATCAAAGTGTTCGTATCACTAAATACTGATAGGAGGAGATGATGACCATATAGACAGGTGCTATTTCTCAAATCCACTGATGAGCGACATACCTTGCTTAATCCTGATGTCCTCACGGTCTTTGTTTTGTTACTCCATAGGCTTTTGCATTGGTGACACCCAGCAGTTTTTGGAGCCACAAGGCTGGCCGTCGCCAGCTATTGCAAGATTTGAAACAGGTTTCCAAATAACTATGGCAAACAAAACTGTGAATGATTTGTCAATGCAAAGTTAATAATCTCTATATCTCTTGCATTTATTGTGTGCTCATCCCAGGGTTATCTGAGCTTCCATACATGCTCTTGGTAATAATAAAGCATTTTATTATTGTCTTTATCTTTTCTTCTTTCTCCTTCTCAAGCAAGCTTTCAAAAAAAAAAAAAAAAAAAAGAAAAGAGAAAGGAAAAGAAAAGAAAAGAAAAAAAAGAAAAATCAGTTTCCCTTGAAAATGTAGCACCCTTATCCTAACCCCATTGAAGTCAATATGGATTTTGCCACCAGCTTCACTGGCAGCAGACTTGTGCTCACTTATGCAACATTTTGAAGGTCACAAAGGGCATGATGATTCTGCAAAGAATGGAGGGGCTGAAAGTGAAATAGTAACATTCATCTATAATATTTCAAACCACCTTCAAAAAAACCTCCTGGACAGGAAATAAAACACAACCCAAACCATCTTACTTTGAGTGGTCCTACTTAAGTATTGAGCAAACTTTATAATAATGGTAATAAAATGGTGCTTGAGGCAGTTTCAGCTATATTACATATTCTCTATATACTATAGATATGGATGTATTCACCCTCTATATTGTATATGTATGTGTGTATTTACATATAGCACACATACATATAAGTTTTATGTATGCATAGATACTAACTTTTTTAAGTTTCACTTCTTTCCCTCTCATAGCTGAAACTGCTGGTTACTAACATCCACATCATATTCTATGTATGAAGGATATAATTTATTTGTAAACTCAGGATGTTCTTGTTTTATAGAGTTGCTTGTATTTTATAATTTATTTACACATCATGGTTGGAAATGCTTATCTAAGTGCTATGCATTGAAGTGTATGTTTGCTAAATCCATTTCACTCTGTCCGTGGCTACGTTCTTTCTCATTATAACAGTGGTATAAAATAGGGCTAAGGAGGAGACATACTGATGGATACAGAACTTACACTGGTCCCACGAGTGGGTAATTCCAGAAGAGGATGTATCAGTAGTAGATATATATATTTTATCAACTAAATTTTATGAGGGAAAAAAAAAAGAAAAGAAAAAGAAAGAACAGCATGAGGACCAGTTCAAAATGTGGAAAGTCACAGCCATTTCCAAGTCAGTCAACAAATGCATTGAGCCTTTTGCCATTAAAATTGTAAAGTTTATTGTTTGCTGGCTAAAAAAAATATCTCTTTTGTGGTATCTGAGGTGTGAAACATTGTCAAAAATATGATGTCTGGAAAAAAAAATCAAACTATAGTGGCATTAAATGTTTACTTTTATCTTACCAATATATCTGCCTCCTCCTCCTGACTATTTCACTTTGGATGAGAACATTTATGAAATGGCAGAGAAGAAGGTGCTTTTGACACACAAGAGTATGTGCTATTATAATAGTGGGAGGGGGCAAGATCAAACCTGAAAATAAAACAACCAAAGGGGTTCTACCAAGCAAGTATTACTGAGAAGCAAATTCACCAGAAAACAACAATAAGGAATTGCAGGGTTTGATAGCAATGACAGAAACATAACAACCAAGCATAACACCATTAACTGCTCCCCTGCTGGTGTCCAGAAACAGAAAGAAAACACAGTCACGGGCCCTGAATTGGCTGGGCTTTTCCATACGCTGGTTATGCATGCGTGCCTCTCTGTAATAGCAGGGATTGCTCCATCTGCATCTGTGAGCAAGTGGACACCAAACAAATGCTAAAAATGTATTTATAATATATATTTATATATATTTATTTATTTTATCACCTCTGACAACCATGTTGGATTTCCCTTGGCTGCCATGCAGGTTTATAACACAATGTAAGAGTAATGAAAAGAGTTTGTGTCCATTACTCAAGACATGCTTGTCCCTCAGAGAGGTGATGGTGGCAGGTTCAGCTAAACCCTGAACCTCTGCTAAGGTGTACGCAATATCTGCTTGCCTTTTGCTCAGATTTGTGGTGTTCCCTGTTGATAATTAAGAGAGTGCCTTGCTTGCAGGCCCGGATGTGAATTAGCTCTCTGGGCAAATCTCAAATGCCCCTTGGCACTCGGGTAAGCCCCGATAAGGCTTCTGTGCTCTTTCCATTGGAAGAAAACAATAAGTCTTATTTCTTGTGGGGAAGAGAAAAAAGGAAATGATTTAAAATCTCCTTGAAGACATATCATATGCTGGCAGATGAGTCTCTCATATGCCCTACTTTAGGAGGGACATTTTAGTGTGCTAGGTGTCTAAATATTTGGTTGACAGTTTGGTCTGCATTTAAAATACTCCTTTCTTCTATCTCGCTATGATACCAGCTCGGTGGCAGAGCTAGCAGTCACAGTGGCAGGGGATGCAGTCAACTACAGTGACCAGCTCTTCCAAACAGCAAATAGCGAGGTGGCTGCTGAGGCAAAGGATGGCACATAGTGAAATGATGGGGAGGAGGGAGTTTCTCCTCATTTGTCCTCTCCCAGCAGCAAACCCTATGACGCCAGTGCTACCTTAGCTGTTGCCCCTGGGCCAGTGCATTTGCATGCTGGTGGCTCTCCACAGTAGCCGTAAATGAAGATAAACGGCCATTTCTTTCGTCTGTGGGCTGTTCAGAATAGCTCTGATTTGCTCTAAAGAGCTAAAAGGCTTATTGCCTATTTTTGAGGCAATTTATCTTCATTGCTGTTATCATGCAGCCACATCAGTATTAAAGAGCCCGAAGTGCCTTACAGTGACAAAAAACAGAGAAAAATGGGTTAGCGCAAGTCCTAGACTTTGTCTAAGGCAGAACTGATGGTGAGGAGCTCTATATGAGCTGAAAACAAAATCAATTCACTCTTTGCCAGTTCTGAAGCCTTACAGACCTCAATGCTACAAACCTCAGGTTTGGGGCAAGACTGCCAGGAAAGGTTTTGGGTGCAGAGCAAAAGCAGTGGCTCACACCTGGCAAAAGGCTGGTGTCTTTATGAGACCTGCTTGAAATTGTTGGTACCTCTTTTAAACTAATGCCCCAGACGGGACCAAGTCTTGCCTTGTCTTTGATGCCAATAACTTGCCAGACAAAAAAATCATGAGAGGTTTTAGCATGAGAACCTGACAGCTTCCATTTCCTTATGGGGTTCTGAACGAGCTCCCCAACTGCTGGAAAACCAGAAGAAGGTGAAGTAGTTGAAAAGCTGGTTCCTCTCCCACATCTGCTTGCAAAGTATTGGGGCTCCTGGGACCTCACATTCATTTTGGTTGGCAGCACTAGCTGCCTGGAAGCCGCTGAGGAGGGAGGGGAGCAAGAAAATTCAGCTCACAGTCTCTCAGATGAACATAAAAATTAATGTTTAGTTCCTCTAGAAAGAGGCCATCTGTGAGTGGATTTTATGTTTTATGATATCTGTTAGTATTCTTGACAGTTGCCAATCTGGCAGTTTTGGAGGGTGACATCTGCTATTTAACCACTGAGCAACGCTATACTGGCTGTGACCACACAAATGCTCTACATTGCTCAAAGACCAGTTTCATAACCTCCAAGAGCAAGTAGGTGGCTTGGAGGTCCTACCCACTCTCCCTTGAAGAGCAACCCTGGCAAGTGCTGTCCTAGGAAAAGCTCTAAGATGGCCAGAAATGGTCCATCCCCAATGGACGCTTGTCTAGGGAAAAGATCTGCATTCATTTTCATATATGTTTATGTGTGTTTCTTCTGTGGATGCTTATTGCACAGGTTTGGCACACATGCTCTGTGTCAGATTGCAGGTTTCATGCCAGCCAACTGGCAGCCAAATGTATGCAGCTGCGTGCATTTGGCACACACCCTATTTCCTTTTCTATCTCTTAGAGACCCAGCGGCGGCCAGACACGTCGGTGCAGTGTGTGGGACTCGGGGCTTGCTGCATAGAAGAAGTCTCACACCTCCAGCGATGGAGTAACTTTGTCACTTGCTTTAAAAGGAGCAGGGACTGTCCTTGTCGCTGTCTCATCCCTGCTCAGCTTCATTCTCTGAATGGTGGGAAACCAGGGAGATGGGGAGAAACCCTCACATTTTCCTATATTTAGTTTGTCAAAAGATGAATTGCTCACTGCAGTTGCAATAAAGCAGAGAGGGAGGGACTGCACAAGCCACCCTGCTCGCTAGGCTGTGCTCTGCAGGCTCCTCCACACCGGTGCTATTGGATGCCCCATGCCCCTTGCAAAATGCCCCTTGGAGCTTGCTTGAAACAAGAGTGCCCAGTGGCACTGAAGGAGTAGCAGTGCTTTCACCCTCCTTGTCTCTCAGTGCTCGTCCATCCACAGTGGCCCGGATCATCCCATCTCTGTGCTTTAGCTGGATGCCCAGGGACACAACTATGAAGAGAGTTATGGCAGCTGCAGGAAGATTTACAGCCCTGTTGTTTTTTTTAAAGAGCAAGCTGCCTGCTCTTAAAGCATATTTAATGGAAACCTCACAATATCCTGCAAGCAGCACCATGGGAGCCAAGCAAGACACTGTAAGCATCATTTTCTCCTAATTTCCAAGGACGATGGAAGGTATCACAATTACATGAATAGTGAGAAATGTAACAGTTCAGCTCCTTGTCCTGCGGCTGGTGACTCCTGCTGCCCCAGGGGCTGGGGTAGCTGGGACTCACGCCTGCCCTGAGTTTCCAGAGGCTCAATGAACACTTCTGAAGGTTATATGTAAAGCCATTAAGATGCTGTGAAATCTACAGAAAAAGTTTCTGGACAGCCTCTAAGCCTTGGCATTGCAGACTTTTTACATCCACTGGACTCTATTCTTTCTGCTGGTGAGGCCGAAACAATGGGAGCAGCAATCCTAGTCTGCCTGACAATTAGCATTGCAGTGACATGAAGTGGTCTGCAGAGTGGGTCAGTCACAGGAACCCACACTATGTGCATACTAAATAAACCCCTAGCCTAGCAAGAGGGCTTCACACCTGAAATTTTTGGTGGGGATGCAGTTAGGGTGAAATTACTGGGGCACTGAAATACTTCCACAGTCTCATTTTGGGAGTCATTTTGTTGTCACGCTGGAAACAAAAACCCCACTGGGGCGAGGTGAAAATAACCCAAATCAGCTCGAACCCGTATAATCAAATAGGGGTTTATGTCAAAGCTAGCTATGAAGATTTGGGGTGGTTTTTTTCCCTTCCTCAAACAGGAACTTTGTGTAAAATTGACCCTCATGCTAAGCTGTTTTGACCTCTTCATATCTAGCACCATAAAGTGTGGAGGCTGTTACACTGCCTTATCTTGCTGGGACTGTAAACCTTTGAGCTTTAAATTCCCTCTGTGACCCTAGAAATTCTTCCCTGGGCAAGGCAGAGTAAGTCTTTCTTTTTTTTTTTTTAAGCACACACTGAGGTAACTTATAATTAAACCCAAAATAACCAAAGTGTTTCAGGTGGGCAAGCTGTAAACTCATTTCTCTAAGAAATCACACCTGACCACAACCTAGAAGCTTTGCTTGGCGTGAGGCCGCGCCGTCTGGCCCACTTGCTGCCGGACGCTTCCTGCAGTGGGGTTTCACTATGAGAACATTCATACGGCACCTGAGGTGTGTGGCAAGGGCCGGGCGAAGGCTGGCACAGGGGCACTGGTGCCAAGCCTGGCCTTCTCTGCCTGGGACCATCTGCGGGCCTGAGGCAATTCAGGGTTTCCACCATTGTCATCTGGCAAACTGCTTAAGCTTTTTCATGGGAGTTGCAGATGGTAGAGGGAATTCAAGCCTAATGACAACAAAGATCACTTTCCTCAGGTGCCTTTTGCAAACTCCCCCCTCCACGGGCATCCCCAGGCCCCAGGCTGCAAAGCCCTGTTCCACAAAATGGCAGTGACAGCTGAGCCCGACTCACTGCAACCCCCGTGCAGGGCTCTGGGGGAGGGCGGACAGTGCCAGGGCTGGCCTGGCTCAGCCAGCACCAGGGAGCGATGGGCACAAAAAAGCTGCCATGGTCCAAAGCCAGCGTAGTAGTTGAAGACTTTTGCTGCTTATCTGTTATTCTCCGACACTTGCCAAGAGTGGAGCAGCAAGCTAAAATCTTCCATGCCACTTCAGAAATAATTATTTTGTTGTGGGTTTTGTTTGGTTCTTTTTTTTTTAATAGAGCTTTTTGCTCTCTCTTCCCTCCCTCCTCTCGTCCCAACAGAAGCTGGACACTTGACATCTTTTTACAAGGGTAAAATCTCAACAGCTTCAAGGGCCATTGCCCCTGATGGGAGGCTGCGTCACTGGCAGAGCAGGACACGAAGGGGATGGTGGGCAAGGCACCGTGTCCTTCTGGTGCAGAGCAGGGAGGTGAGAAGCGCCCTGCAGCTCATGAAACACTGACTGCAGCGTGAGGTGGAGGGCCTGAAAAAGGGCCCTGAGGAACCTTACTCCTATACTGTGAAAAATGCAATATGCTCTAGAGTTGGCTTTGGCACATCGCTGCATTCCCCACACATAAAGGAAAGGTGTTCGCTGAAGGCGTCCCATCAGGCAGGAGGAACAAAATCCCTGCCTTTGCCTCCCTCGCCTCCTCATTTGGCTCTTGTCTGAATTGAGATACCTGCCCGGCTAAATTACTTTCTGACAGGGCTTGGTCAAGAGGCAAGAGGCCCAGGTTAAAGCCCATCTGGGTCATGGGCTAGATTTGATCGAGTCTGTAAGTTGGCAAAGCTCTAAACCCGTGATGTTTCTGCAGCTCTGCGAACTCCAACCAGGGGCTTGTCAGCAAACTGGCCTTTTCCCAGTGCACGCACAGGACAAGCTCCTCGCTCCCACCGCCCAATAACCATCATTTCCTGTGACTTAGCAGCAGATTTCAAAGGGCTGTTCCACAGCAGGGAAGATGTTGGTCTCTTGATGAGTTTCTCCATCACAATGGAAGGACACATTTTGCCAAGATTTCAGATTTTAATAGTAAAGTGAACAGCTTTGTGGCCTGGGTGTATCACAGTCACATTACATGGATTCCATGAAGAGCTTTGGAGCTCTGATGAAATTAACTTGGATAATGTCCATCTAAAGGATTCTTATCCATCTTCCCATCTGCCAGCCATAAAGCAAGGTGACATCCTTGCATGGTGGTTGGCAGGCTGCCCCACCCAAGACTTGGGATCAGCATTCCTCTGGTCTTTGCAGAAAATACAAAAATCAGATTTTTGTCTATGTTTCACAAATTATATAACAGTCCCCACAGAAAACATTTGGTAGGGGTGAAAAAAATTTTCTTTGTATATTCTCATTACATTGACCTTTTAAAATACCGTTATTTACTGGTGCATTCAGCCACAGATGTTCAGAAATTAGCATTCCCAACTTGTGATAGAGAATTGCCCTCATCCAGCATTCCTGTTAGCATGATGGGGAACATCACTCCCCAGTAATGGTATTTTGATCACAGTCCTATATAGGGTATATGATCCTACATAGGGTATAAGCTGGGTACAAGATGTTAATGCCATTAAAGGAAATAGAAATCCAGACATTGCCAGAATCTCACTGAAAACTTTCTCCCCAGAGCTTGACGTGACTTTGAAAAGGAGACTGAAGTACAAGGGCCCTTGCATCCAAATGGGAGAATGGGCTTGCCCAGGAGAAGCAGAAGCAAACCCCCAGCAGCGACTTCTCCCTTTCACGCAGTCGCCACCATCTCTGCTACTCCACTTCCCAGACCACCAGCTGTCCCTCAGCTGTATGGCTACCGCTATAGATATGGAGACCAATTCCTCCCTGCGGCAGTGTGATGCCTGTGACTCTCTCTGAATTTTCTTCAACAATTTTCTTCAACAGCCTTTCCATCCTTTACTGCGGGCTCCTGCAGTGTGCTGCTTCCACTGTGAGGGATGGCAGCTCCCTGACTTTGCAACACATCACTTGGGTGTCCCCAGCTCGGCAAGGGACAGCGCAAGGAGGATCAGGCAAGACCTCTCCTCTACCTGTTTCATCACAAGATGCTCAGCACCCCACCTGGCACCTAGTACAACAGGAAGGCAACACTAAAAAGGCTTCATTAAAAGTAAACAGGCATGTATGGCACAGAGCAGAGCACAGGGCTTGGGGGAGGGGAAGAGTGGAGCTCTGCTAATTTTCTCATCAGACGCCCTTCTCTATTACTGTCTCCTGGCTCCTGCTCTGAAAGTCAAGTGGAATTGTCAAGAGGAATCACCTGTGAGTTAAAGTGCAGTTTTCCTCCAAGAACTCTGTTAAATTGCCACCTTCCTATTCACAGCCTCTGGGGACTGGGAATCAGAGCTGCTGAATTGGAGGGGTGGAGGAAGAAAACACTGCTCTTTCCTCCAGTCTCGTCAGCCCAACTAGACCAGCCCTTAGCTGAAACAGAGATGGGGAGCAGGCTCCTCAGCTACAGGTAAGGAAACCAGCAAGTGCTGCCTGCTTGAGCCCAGGAGATGGAGGGGAACTTTAAGCAAAGAAGAGGCTGTGTGATTATGCCCTTCCTCCTGTCCTGGAAGCAAGGAAATCAGAAGAAGAGATTGTGCTCTGTCCTGATTTAGGCATCTTTGGAGTTAAAAAGGACTCAGGCAGGATGCTTCAGCACTGCTGTCTTGCTCTGAGCCCCATCAGAATTTGGTTAACAAGGAGCTGGAGCATCTGAGACTACTGAAAAGCTTGTGTGTATGTGCATTTCTGTGTGTGCCTGTCTCTGTAGCTATATAGAGATATATTTAAAAGAAGGTTAATTGGTCTCCTGGGAACTATAAAGAACTTGTTAGGTTCCTCTGTGTGAGCAGTGACTGTATGAAGCCTAATTACTAAGCCTGAGTTATTCTTTTTTTTGGGGGAAGGAATCTCTAAGGTCCTTATTAAAACCTACAAAAAGTCTAAAGAATGATGGAATTAGAATTGATTTGTCCATGTTGATCACAAATGCAGAGCAAATAAAAACATTGAACTTTCCCTATGAAATACTAATGGAGGTCATATAGGCATGGCTTACACATCACTATTGTGGGGAAAAATGGAAACCACTGTACTGAGTGGCAAGAATAGCAGACTGCAGACTTCCAGGTAAGGTGCACTTTTTGTGCTTAGAGCAGGAAAAATACACGCTTAGAAGTTCTTGTAGGGAACACTTTACAAAACAGCCATCTCAAATGTATTTTCAGGCTGAATAGCTTTGTAATATCAGAAATGAAAAAGAAAAGGACTTTTGTATGGGAAAATGTGCACTGATAGGAACGAGAAAATACCCATTTGAAAAGAAGGAGAAAAAGAAAAATAGCTCTAACATGGCTTTGGTCTGAAATACCCAAAAGAATTTGCTTGGCATTTTTTTGACTGTGCTTTAGACTTTGCTGAAGTGCTGTGTGTGGAGACTGAAACTTTCTCTATGTGGAGGAGGCACGGCTGAGGCAGGGGCAGCCCACAGCCCTCTGGCCGTGTGTGGCAACTCAGTTTTGGAGGAACTCTCAGGCAATGCCTGTAACTAAAAGAAAATACAATGATGCCATTCCATCCCATGCATCCCACAATAATCAGCCCTGGCTGATTTGCCCAAGGTCAGGCACAGTTTCTGGTGCAATGGAGAAGCCAAGCCAGAACATAACCATAAGACCTTCCTTCTTCTCTTTCTTATGGGAGATTTAATTCTGAATCAGGGGAAAAAAAAATCCTCATAATTGGCACAACCTCTGTGAAAAAACAGAACTCTGTTCATTAAGAGCCTTGCAGTGGCCGGGGACTATTTGCAATATGCTGTGTGGGGAAATAGCCTCTGTATTTCATAAATATGCTGTGTTAAAAAATAAGAAGTCTAAGAAAAGCTAGCTAAAAAACCCTAGCCATCATAGAACAGTGTTACAGCAAGAAGCAGAGACAGGCCTGAGTAGTGGGAGAGTTTTGCTGGTATAAATGTGTGCACAACTCCGCACACAGGTTGATACACTCAAGGAAGTCACAGCTCTAAAAACTTGGGTCACTGCATTTTCTCATGAGTGTTTTTACTTTCTGCTACCTCTGCTATGCACTGCGAGTTCTGCTTGCTAAGGGCCCAGAGAGGTTTATTTCCAACATCAGGTCAGCACACCTTGAGGGTATGGATACGGAGAATTACACCATGCTTAAAGAAACAGCACCATTTGTTGTTTTGTTTGGGTTTTTTTGTTTTGTTTTTTTTTTTAAGACAGATGTTTTGTTGAACTGGTATCAATTATTCTCAGCAAAGTTGTATAATTCCCCATGTTTATTTTCCTGTGTGTTGGTATTGCTTCTCTTCCAAACACATACTACAATGCAATGGTCTTTCTAAGCACAACTAATTTAAAGGATAGTTACAAATCAAAAGTAACTACAACTATATTTCTAAACCTTGTGATGAACCCAAATTACCATTACTTTCCAAAAGGTACTGAAAAGGCTCTGACCTGCTGGAAGCAAGCAGCAAGCCTGACAGCATTACAGATAATGTTTCAGTCTGTCTCTCTCTCTCTGACTTTAGCATCTTTGTCTTAGCAAGCTGATACCACCTGAAAAATTTGACAGATATTATTCTTGAAGGCCAAAACACGATGTCTGTGCAAAGACAACTCCAACTACTTTGAGTCTGAGCTGCAAAAATAAGATTACTTGATTTGAAGTGAGTGCTTATCTAATGTTCCTTCCTTGCTGGCACGCTCGCTTGCTACCGCGCTTTCAAATGATGCATTTAGCTAAGTCTCTCTGCAGTCACTGACCAGCCTTCTTCACAGAAAATAGGCTGGGGTGGGAACATTGGGAGAGAAAAGTCTGCCTTCAACAACCTCCCCTGCAGCACCAGCAGCCCTGCTGGTAATGTTAGTACATGTGAACTTCCAAGGGAAACCACTCAGTACATGATTGAAAACAGCCAGAAAACTGTACTCTTTCCTTGACCGAGCTGAAAGAAGTGCAAGTGTGCCATCAACAGTGATGCATATAAAGCATGAATTATGCCTCTGTAAGAAGGAATCTCAGCAGAGAAGAAGGGCAGGCAGGGCAGGCAGTGAGGTTGTGCCTTCATGACGCTAAGGCAGAAACCTGAACCACAGACCAGCCTGGGGCAAGGTTGGTTTCTTGCATTACTCAGCTGTGGATCAAAGAATGGTTTGGGTCAGAAGGGACCTTAAAGATCACCTAGTTCCACCCTCCCCCCCCCATCATGGGCATGGATACCCTCCACCAGACCAGCTTGCCCAAAGCCCCATCCAACCTGGTCTTAAACATTTCCAGGGATGGGGCACCCACAACTTCTCCGGGCAACCTGTTCCAGTGCCTCACTGCTCTCACAGTAAAGAATTTCTTCCTGATATCCAATCTAAATCTACCCTCCTTCAGTTTAAAGCCATTACCCCTTGTCCTGTGACTACCTGCCCTTGTAAACAGTCCCTCTCCAGCTTTCCTGTAGGCCCTGTTTAGGTACTGGAAGGCTGCTATAAGGCCTTCCCGGAGCCTTCTCTTCTCCAGGCTGAACAACCCCAACTCTCTCAGCCTGTCTTCAAAGGAAAGGTGCTCCCACCCTCTGATCATCTTCATGGCCCTTCTCTAGACTCACTCCAACAGGTCCATGTAGAAACAAAGGTGGTGGTCTAGGAAGACATATTTAAGCCTGAAAATTATACTTTGTAGTACTAGGAAAAGGAAACTGATTAGGAGTGCAGACTTCATAACCTCTGAGTTTACTTTTGTTGTTGGGAATTTTTCACGTAGTAATTGGCTTTAAAGAGGAAAAAAAAAAAAAAAGCCTGAAAGCTAGGAGGACCACAGCATAACCTGCAGTAATTGCTACTGAAAACTAGTAGGTCCGTGTCCTTCTTATGTTTGGGGTCTCAGAGCTGGATGCAGTACTCCAGGTGGGGTCTCACCAGAGCGGAGTAGAGGGGCAGGATCACCTCCCTCAACCTGCTGGTCACGCCTCTTTTGATGCAGTCCAGTATACGGTTGGCTTTCTGGGCTGCAAGCGCACACTGCTTGCTCATGTTGAGCTTCTCATCAACCAATACCCCCAATTCCTCCTCAGGGCTGCTCTCAATCCATTCTCTCCCCAGCCTGTATTTGTGCTTGGGATTGCCCTGACCCATGTGCAGGACCTTGCACTTGGCCTTGTTGAACTTTCTCAGGTTTGCACAGGCCCACCTCTCCAGCCTGTCAAGGTCTCTCTGGATCACATCCCTTCCCTCCAGTGTGTTGACCACACCACACAGCTTGGTGTCATCGGCAAACTTGCTGAGGATGCACTTGATCCCACTGTCCATGTTGCCGACAAAAATGTTAAACAGCACTGATCCCAGTACCGACCCCTGAGGAACACCACCTACCACTGGTCTCTACTTGGACATCGAGCAACTGCAGCTCTTTGAGTGTGACCATCCAGTGAATTCCTTATACAGTCAGTGGTCCATCCATCAAATCCATATCTCTCCAATTTAGAGGCAAGGATTTTGTGCAGGACAGTGTCAAATGCTTTGCACAAATCTAGGTAGATGATGTCAGCTGCTCTTCCCTTATCCACCATTGCTGTAACCTCGCATAGAAGGCCACTAAGTTTGTGAGGCATGTTTTGCCCTTCGTGAAGCCATGTTGGCTGTCACCAATCACCTCCTTATTTTCCGTGTGCCTGAGCATAGTTTCCAGGAGGATCTGCTCACTTCATGATCTTGCTGGGCACAGAGGTGAGACTGATCAGCTCGTAGTTCCCCAGGTCTTCCTTTTTTTCCTTTTTAAAAATGGGGGTTATGTTTGCCCTTTTCCAGTCAGTGGGAACTTCACCAGACTGCCACGATTTCTCAGATATGATGGATAGTGGCTTAGCGACTTCATCCACCAGTTCCCTCAGGACACGCTGATGCATCTCATCAGGTCCCATGGACTTACACATCTTCAGATTCCTTAGATATTCTCAAACCTGATCTTCTCCTACAGTGGGTGGTTCTTCATTCTCCCAGTCCCTGCCTTTGCCTTCTGTGACTTGGGCGGTGTGGCTAGAACACTTGCTGGTGAAGACTGAGGCAAAGAAGTCGTTGAGTACCTCAGCCTTCTCCATATCCTGGGTAATCAGGTCTCCCATTTCTTTCTGGAGAGAGCCCACATTGTCCTTAGTCTTCCTTCTATTGCTGATGTACCTATAGAAGCTTTTCTTCTTGTCCCTGACATCCCTTGCCAGATTTATTTCAGGGCTTTAGCTTTCCTAATCTGTTCCCTTGTTGCCCAGACAATTTCTCTGTATTCCTCCCAGGCTACCTGCCCTTGCTTCCACCCTCTGCAGGCTTCCTCTTTGTGTTAGAGTTTGCCCGGGAGCTCCCTGTTCATCCATGCAGGACTCCTGGCGTTTTTGCCTGACTGCCTCTTTGTTGGGACACATGGCTCCTGAGCTTGGAGGAGGTGATCCCTGAATACAAACCGGCTTTCTTGGGTCCCGCCTTCCCTCCAGGGCTTTGTCCCATGGTACTCTGCCAGGCACGTCCCTGAAGAGGCCAAAGTCTGCTCTCCCAAAGTCCAGGGTAGTGAGCTTGCTGTGCCCCTTCCTTGCTGCCCTAAGGATCTTGAACTCCATCATTTCATGGTCACTGCAGCCAAGGCTGCCCTTGAGCGTCACATTCCCCACCAGCCCCCTTCCTGTTGGCGAGAACAAGGTCCAGCATGACACCTCTCCTTGTTGGCTCCTCTATCACTTGGAGAAGGAAGTTGTCATCAACACATTCCAGGAACCTCCTGGGTTGCTTACGCTGTGCTCTGTTGTCCCTCCTACAGATATTGGGGTGGTTGAAGTCTTCCATAAGGACCAGGGCTTGTGAATGCGAGGCTGCTCCTATCTGTCTGTAGAGGGCCTCATCCACTCAGTCTTCCTGGTCAGGTGGCCTGTAGCAGACCCCCAGTATAATGTCCCTTGTCCCTGCCCTCCCTTTGATCCTGACCCATAAGCTCTCAGTGAGCTCCTCATCCATCCCCAGGCAGAGCTCCATGCTCTCCAGCTGGTCATTGACATAGAGAGCGACACCCCCTCCTCGTCTCCCCTGCCTGTCCTTCCTAAAGAGCCTGTGCCCTTCCATTCCAACGCTCCAGTCATAGGAGCCATCCCACCACGTCTTCATGATGCCAATGAGATCACAGCCCTGCAGGCGTGCACACATTGCTAACTCCTCTTGTTTATTCCCCATGCTACGTGCAGAGGCATTTAAGTTGGGCCCCGATGAAGCTGGCTGACTGACTGGCTGGAGTGGCTGGAATTCCTTTGTGCTGCACTTCAGGTGCTCTCCTGCTGACCTGTGATCTTTCTCCAGGCTCTGGGCAACTATTGCTGGCACTGGCATCAAACTAGTAGCAGTGGGATGGATTGCGGTTCCCCTCCCGCAGCAACTTTAAAGCCTTTAGTTTAGATCAATTTCCTACAGCCCTACACATGTGGCAGCACACTTCTTGTTGTGATGCTCTGCAGTCAACACAGCACACTCTTTCTCCATTTCCCAACAGTAATTGAGCTGTTTCACTTGTACATTTTCCCCAAGCATCTGCTGTAGACCACTGCTGGAGAGAAAATATGGGTGTAGGTAGATCCTTCAGCCTGCTGTAATGTGGCCTTTCTCATCTGACACACGTAAGACTCTCCGCTAGTGCCCATCCTTCCCTGCTATTGCACTTGGAGAGTTGTGGTGTCCTTGTACCAGAAGCCCAAGAGGACATTGCTGCAGTTCATACATACAGGTGTGTCTGCATACACGAGAGCTGGTGAGCCATCTCCCAGTATAGGCTGCATAAATTAATGCGTCGTCTTACCTTACATTCTGAAGTCACTTCCATTTGCAAATCTTAGTGCTAGATATGTAATCATGAAATAACATAAGCATTATCTTTATGCAAAAGCACATCATTTCTAATATGCATGTGCCCCTTTAAAACCTGGAAATAGCTCCTGAAGACTCGGTACCCCTCACATTTTCTGATTGTCCATCAGTGATGCCATTACTTTGTCAGGAATCCCAATAAATGCAAAGGTCTGACCTTTTCCCCCAGACAATTTCCTTTTCATAATAGCAAGAAGACCCAACCAAGCAGTGAATTTCTGTGAGGATTATTGCACTTCTTGGGTGGCTGATATGACTTGGCCTCTGGCATCAAGCCATGCTACGTACTCCAGAAATGCACTGCATTTCATAGGTTATTGCTTGCATATTACTGCCAGGCAAGTGAACGCTCCATACGCTGGAACAAATTCGACCGCCTTGAAAGGAGATATCTTCCTCAGCGTTGGCATTCATGTGCTGTGGCTGTAAATTACGCCCAGAGTGTTCATTTTCTTTTTAAATGTGTTCTCATCTCATAATAATTAATGGTGTCAAGTTACTGGTGTGAAAAAAGCCTGACTTTACAACAACGATGGATTAATGAAATAACAGTCATGATTGGAGTAGCAGCAATAAATTGTTAGAGAGGAGTGACGCACCTGAACTGATACTTTCAAAGGCCTTAAATTATTTAGGCTTTGATGTTACTCATAAATATTTGGCTTTTGTTAACATTTGTTTCTGTGTTAAATATGGAAGTCAGCAGCTCTGGCAAGAACAACTGTCACTGATGAGCGTGGGGAAATGGGGTGCACGTGCTTTCCAAGACACGCTTCTCTCCCCCAGGGATGACCTCCTACTTCAGCAGTCATCTCTAGGTCTCAGAGCTTCACTGCACAGTCGTGTCCTAGCACACCCGTGTGCTTGATGGGAGGGAAGAGTTGACCATACCTGACTGCAGCGACCAGGGTGAGCATTTCCCTGCTTGGGAAGAAAGTCCTAGTTGGCACTTAGCTGCAGGATCAGGCCACCATGCCGTCTCCTGCTGCTCCATGCTCTGGACTTTAAATTACTATTTTGGGAAGTGAAATCCAAATCCCACAGGCTCAGAGAGGCCTAGAAACCACACTGCCGAGCTCACAGGTCCACATCTCTCTCGTTTTAAAACTGGTACTAAGTGAGAAACTCTTGAAGCAGTCAAAATGGGGAGGAAACAGAGTAAGCAATTTCCACATAGATACACTTTTGATTAAATTTTTTATTCAATCCATTTTAATATTCAATATTATAACATATGAAATGCAAGAAGAAGGATGGAGCCCTGCAGATATATTGGGAGTGAGGAAAAATCTCATTTAGAACATTGGGAAACTTATTTGATGTCAAAGAGCACTGGATGAGGCTTTTGGAAACCACACCTAAGGGTAAGGCAAAGGGAAAAAATATCCTCTTTCTACTTATAATGTATCTGACATGAGGATAATTGCTGGCATAAACTGGTATAAAAAATTGACAGCTGATATCAATGGAATTATATCACTTTGTAACTGATGAAGACTCTGTATGCATTTCCCAATACTTACTATCAATTAAATTAGGTGTTGTAAATTGATCACCAGGTACCATCAATTAGATTGTTTGGTAGGAAAAAAAAATCCTCTGAAAATTGCCGATATTCCTCCAAACATCAATTCAATTCAAATCATACAGCAAAACTTATAAATACTAAACATTTTTGTAAAGCAAGTAATGAAAAGACACCAAAATCATCTTGAAGCTTCCCAATGCAATAAAAAGCATTTGATTTCCTTTCTCCTTGAATACTTTGTTTTCCAGACTGGAAGATTTCTTCACTGTGTTCTCACGATGGCCTCACACTGTTCCTTTATCTCCATCAAGGCTTGCATCAGGCTGTGATCTGTCCCGTGGGTCACCTTCATAATATCATAGGCCTTGAGGAGAGAACAGGAAGGGACGCGTTAGTCATTGTGCAGACCACGTGAAGGGCTTGGCCCCTGCAGTGGGGCAGGGATATAAGTACTGGTCCTCAAGTGGTTTGCAGCTGGGGGCTTCAACACATGGCGTAATAGAAATAGGAGTGAAGTATCCCAACGTGTATAATGATTTGTCCCTGACAAAGGAGAAGGCACTGACACATTATTCTTAGGTGTTAAAGCCCACTAATATGTTGCACAGAGGGATGTTTGGGATAGTAGGGGAAGATACTTTTGCAGTGAAGGCCATTTTAGGATTGGTCAAATACAGCACCCAAGGTTTTGATAAATTATTTGAAAGATGACTGTGATGTTCATGATGTTGGTAGCCTCAAAGTCTGGTAAATAGAAATGGATTAATGCTTAACCAATAGAATAAAGTGCCCTAATGTATCAGGAGAAACTATCCTAGCATGAAACAAATAAGTACATTAATAGTGTCACTCTAAGAAGGCATGCGCAGGAATGGTTCTTTGCTGGTTTTCCCAGGGATTATTTTCTCTGTGTGTCGGTCATCTTACATTGCTAGGCCAATTTACGCTTGCTGGTATTGCCTGTAGCGTTGCTGATTCCCTGCCACAGATATGTCTGAAATGCTCTTTGCTCAGCTCATGTTTAGATCATCACTTTCCATATGACATTTCTGCTTCTTCCTTCTATTAAATTCCTCCTGCAAGGAGAGAAGTACCAGATGGAAATAGATTCAGCACTTCTGAAGAAAGAACAAGGGAGCTAGGCGTGTACTGGTAGGAGAAAAGACATCAGAGATTTTTCCTCATCCCAAACTGAGGAATCATCAAAAATTAAATGCAGCCTGTGTTTCAATGTGTTCCTGGCCCAGTCAGCTGATAAAATTCAGCTAAATCAGCTTTGGATTGCAGAAAAAGGATCTTTTTGGAAACAAGTGTTGAGGAAGGGGCCTCATTTAAATTGGAAAGATAAAAATAAATATATTCTTTGGTGGAATGAATGAAAGCCTACTTCCAAATTCTAGAGACTGGCAAGCATATGGAAATTCTAGCATAGTTTATTTTTGCTTCAAATTAGCTAATTTTTAAAAGAAGAGGGAGGCTGCAAAAGATTGAAAGAACAAGTTGAAATAGCAGTCAAAACAAATCAGAGTGTGCAAGGAGCTCTAAAAAGAGTCAAATATGTTCTGAGCTACCACAATGCCCTACTACTAAATGATAAAATACTCAGTTAAGCAGAACAATAGAATTGCTTTCATCACCATTAGAAATGCCCAAGAAATGTGAAATAAAATCAGAAATCCTCAATTTTTGAATATTTTTATTCTAGCACAAATACAAAGCTGGTCATGTTTTTGCAAAATGTTTGCAGGTAAGTCATAATTACATTGCCTGGAAAGACTAACTAAAGTGTTCTTAGCATTCCACTTTTCCTCATTTAACATATTGGGGAAATGTTGTAAAGAATAGATCAAAAAAGTATTTCAACACTTGTGTTGTGTGAGGTATTAAGCTGCACAAGAGATTTTTATTTTTTTTTAAATAAATAATTGGAAGAGTATTATAAAAAGCAAGAATAAGAGCCAGTCCTTACCTGGCGGAGGCAGTAGGATGGAGACAGATAACACTTGCATGGTATAGGAATCCCTGGATAGTGCAGAGCAGGATAGCTGCAGGTGGCATCCCATGCGTGTTGCAGGGCAGCCATACATAGCTGTGCCCAGGCTAATTAAGCAGGGACAGGATCACCCTAGAGCGAAGTGGCCAGGTGAATTGGCCATGGATCCAGACACACTTAGTGCACAGTGGTTGCAGGCCCTGGCCAAGAAAGCTGATGGATTTACTGTGAATGACCTGTGCTAAGAGCTGTGCATTTGGATACATCTGATTTGCAGTCCCGGGGCAGCTGACCTTGATCTTCAGCCCACCTACATGACAGAGGTCAGGCTAGTAGGGACAGACCTGGACACCCTGATGCACAGGCAGCAATGTCCATATGGATATGCCTCTCTTAAAAGGCAAAAATCCTTAATATCCAACCTAATCTCGAGATAACACTGCCATTGCTGACTTCTCTCTCACCTCCGACATTTCCTTTCCATTTCCTTTCTTTCCTCAGTATGGCAGATAAATGCACCAGTCTTTATCCTTTTGTTTCCTCAGGGAGAAAATAATTCTCATGCAATGTACTGTCACACGCTGCAGTACGAGTCAGAACCAGCTGCATCAAAGTTAGAATAGCGATGACTTCTGTAATCCCCAAATTAAACTGGCATTAAGTTATGTAGCTGTTTTTGCAAAGGTCAGTGCAAAACGGAGGCAGTTTCACCTCCAAAGCAAGGAATTGTTTTACCAGGCAGAAGCAGGAACATGCAGGCTCTCTGAACACTCCCCTGCTCTCCTAAATCGCACAGCTAACCAGCAGAGTTGAGGCTGAGCAGAGTCTTGTGGTCTGTGTGGTCTTCCTCTCAGCTAAAAGAACAAATCTAATTATGAAAAACTCTAGCAATCGCAAGACAGCAACGCAGGCCACAGTGTCATCAACCACACACTGTCTCCCTGAAGAATATAAAACCCATTAGATTAGTGGTATGGCTGTTGCTCCATGAATGCAAATGAAATGCAGCACAGTCGTTTGTGCCTGATTTGCATGGGGATGGGACGGGATGCCCATCACCACAGCTGCGGGGAAGTGTGTGCGGAAGCAGGACGGCACCGCTCTGTCACAGGGAAAGCAGAAAGCAAATGGTCAAAATGACATGAAGTGAAACGACATTTCAGAGGCAGTATCTGTGTTTTTCCGTCTCTCTTGATTGAAGGGGACACTTGTTAAAGCAGGCATGGGAAAACCAGAAACTATCACAGTTACTATCAACCACAGCTGGTAAACAATTCAGCATTTGAAGCAAACACCTAGAGAAAGGAGATTTCTTCAGTGTTGCTGTGAAACTTGGGAGGGATTTTACCCCAATTCCTGTGCTTTTTGCCTCCACACCAGGGATTACAGTAAGAAGGGAAGTGTTATTTTACCTATTGCAGGCCTTCATGAGACAAGACAGCCGTGCCCATCACCTCATGGGAGGACAAAGATGCTCCTGCGACCGTGCCAGCCAACTGCAGGCTCTGCTGGGGAAACTGGCCGGTCAGTGTCGCGTGTGTGTGCATCCTCCTGCCCGCCTGCTCCTGTCCCCACCAGCCATCGCTCAGCGGCTGGGCACGGCTGCTCTGCTCAGGAAAGTGTGTGGCCACAGGCAGATGCTGCCACCACCGCAGCCCAGAGGATGGAGCAGCAGCCAAGACAACGCGCTACGGCGCTCAGCAGCTTGCATCGAGGAGATGATGCTCAGAAATGAAGGCATCTCCTTTACTCCAAGTATTCCCCTCTGCACCCTGCCTGTCCTGCCAAACCGAGTCCAGCTCCACTCAGGTTTTGGGCAACCGAACAGGTGAGCTTACAGTGCTGTGAAGGTAACAAATGACACCTAACAAATATTTATGCTAATGAGTGCACCTCAGGACAAATCTATACACTTGCTAGGGGCTTCCATGAGCTCCAGAGGTGCAGACCAGGCCTGGGCTCCTGCAGGAGTGCTGCTTCCCGGTTGAGAAGCTTTTTTTCTTCACAAGACAGCTTGTTGCAACTTTTGTTATTGCTGCTTTTTACAGTCATTCCAGGCTCTTTAAATTAGGTTGCCACACTGGGCTTCAGCTCCGGTCTTTTGCTGACGAAGGCCTTTCTGATCTATAATTCCATTTGTCCACCCACCATTGCATCTTTCATATATATATGTATATAAATTTAAAAATAATATGTTGGTTGCACAATAAACTGAAGGCTACCTTCAGGTTTCATTCCAGAAGTGGAGTATTGCCTCTCTGTAACACTTCTACTTCCAAAACCTGGCAAATTAGATTCCGCAGGGCCTAATATACTTTTAGAGGGTGGTTTCATTTTAGTGGGTAACATAAAGCCCTCCACATTATTTAAGCCTTCTTTGGGGGGTGCAGAGCAGAGAGCTAGACCCAAAGGGTGCTAAGACTCAGGTGGCTAAGACAGTGATTCTTTTTCAGGCGGCACAGAGAGCAGCAGGAAGGGCTGGGCTGCGGAGCTATGTATGAAGAGCTACTGGTCTGAACAGGCTGCGCATCTGATGCAGGGAGGCTGTCAATCCCCAGCAGCTCTGAGGCTGTGCCTGATTAAACAGGATTTATATGAGCAAGGTGAATTTCACTCCGATCTCAATTCCTCTGCACCTTCCACATCCTTCTCCTTAATGCCATGCTGAAATTGGTCTGACGAGGGCTCCAACAGGGTGCTATTCAGTGTCAGAGTGTATTAAGAAGAGTAATGAAGCAGAGAAGGCAATCGAGTTTCTGGTCTGAGCATGTGGCATGCTCTGTTGACACATCTAATCACAAAGGGCCAAACTGTGTTCTCATATAACTCTAGGACATTATCTGACTTATATTAGGAATCACATCCTTTACTCGCAACAAACTGGGAATTATATCTTGCTCTAATTTGTTCCGGTGTAGACAGCAATGAAGGGAATTAGCTTCAGATCTCATCCAAAGCAACGTTGTGTCCTATGCTTACAAGTTGCACGGAGACACAGGATGACATGAAGCTTTTCCTCCTCTCAGCTGTGCTCCCGGAGAGTGGGAGCTCAGTCTCTCCCTGTCTCACACGTGTGTGAAAAGGGGGAGGCTGAACAGGGAATAGGCAAAGCCACAGCAGGATTAGTTTGTAAATGGTTCTACATCCCTGCTGTAAAGCACTTACTGTGTCCTTGTGGACCACTAATGGCTTGGAGACCACAGTTAGAGATGCACTGAGGTACGGCACAGAATGGTAAGCAGCACGTTATTCTCCCTATTCAGGGAAATAACTTGAAAAAAATGTTTCTGTGTTAGTCATTGCTCTGCATTCAAAGGATAATACAGTAGCAGTCTGGTTTGCAATGGGCAACTTCACTAAAACCATACAAAAACTCATCACAGCTTCCACCTTCACTGATGAGCAGCATTCAGGTGGCTCTAGGGGAATTCACTCCAGTTTCATTTAATGCAGTATCATATTAGAAACACAATTAGAAATATGCCTCTCAATATATTGCAGCAATATCAGTGAAAATAGAAGCTTCTCTGACTGAGGTCTCACTCCACCTGCTAGAAAGGAAAGTCTGAATGTTTGGAAATTATAAATACTATGGGGGAAATAGCAGAGCAGATTACCTGGCACATGACAGATATATGACTGACTTCTGAATAATGCATGGAAAATAGAATTGATTACTCTTACATCTGCTTTTTAATGATCAGAATTGGCCATAATTTAAGTTAAATATATCAAGTGAAGATTTAACTTACCAAGACTTAGTAAGACTGGCATCGTATTAAATACTAATTTATTATTTCAACATGTGGAAGTTATCAGTTATTCAGCTTGCACAATTAATCAGATGTTAAAACCAAATAGATATGGGGGTTGACAAAAGGAAGTACAAAATACTAAGTTATCTAGAGAGTCATGACTGATACTAACTTTACAGGGGATTGAGGCAGGAGTAAAGACCACTTCTCCCCGCACGCCCAGTGCAGACACCCATCCCCTTCTATCCCAAGCAGCTGCCCTAACTCTTTGCCACCAGCCCAGCTCTTCACACAGTATGGATGTTAAACAAAGGGGACATACAGCCAACTTCTGCGCTTCTTTCCAACACTGGGGCCACCACTGGGGCCGCTCCTGCCCAGCGGCAACAGGCAGGTAGCTGGGCGAGATGGCTTTCTGCAGCACCCACAAAGGCGATGAGGAGGCTGTCTCAGGCACTGCAGGAGGACTGAGAAACGAGGTGGGGAACCACACAGATCAGGTACTGTCTTCAGGCCAAGTTGATGCCAGGACAATCAATAACACAAGGTAATAAGCGTAAGACCTCTTTGAGGGGAACTGGAGGCAGCCCATCTTCCAGGAGGAGAAAAACACCCTAGCAGTGATTGAGGTGTTGAAGTGGGAAGCAAGTGAGAGCCTACATCCTGAGGACATGCTGCTCATGGAAGGGGATTCTTCAATATATTTTAGATGATACTAGCAGCAATATAATGGCAGGACAAATAAGAGCCCAGGGTAGGAGGAAATGAATATAAAATTCAGCTCAGGTACAACAGAGGTGGCTTAAAGCTGAAATGTAACTAGCAAAGCACCAGCTGCAAAACCAAATCAAAGAAGGGAAAGATAATGAATGATATAGAAATAGGAGGGATCAAGAAGATGCTTATTAATTTGAGTGTGTCTCACAGTAAGATACATGCATTAAAAGCAAAGTTCTCCAATCCAAAATCGCAGATCCCTGACAGGGAATAAGGAGGGTAGAAACTGTAGGTCTGGTCCTGTTCTTGTACTTTCAGTGCTCCCAGATTCACTTTGCTACGGTAAGGAGGAGAGTAGAAGGCACTGAGATATTTTTATCTCTTCAGATCTAATAGTAATTTTTCATCCAGGCACCTCTAGCTATCGAACTGGAATTATCAGTGACTGATACTGGAGGAAGTCAGTGCCTGAAACGCTGAGCCACAGTGACCCATCACCACACTCAGCTGCAGCCTAGGTAATCACCACTGGTGGAAGAAGTGGTGAGGAGTATCCAAAGGCATGCAGTACAGGCAGAGCAGAAGGCAGGGACACACGGCAGGTTTAGGAGAAGAGAGGGAGGGGGACAGAGAAGAAACAGTCAACAATACTGACCTGTTTCAAGGTCTCCAGCGCTTGAGGAAACATGTCCTGACTGTACTGCAGTTTGCCCACCCGCATCAGCTGGACAGCCCTCAGCGGATGGAAACCAGGATAATGCAGTCTGCAGAGAAAAAGGAGGAAAATGTGTCACTGTCAGCTCTCACCTTCACAGTCACTGCCTTTGCAGAGAGCTATTAGGGTGGGACTGCAAAGTCACTGTGAATGTTAATAAGGTACTCAGAGAAAATTAGCTGCACTACTGAGAAGCATGAAATACTAAGGGGAATTAGCAAATTATTACTCTCCATCTCAGAGGAATGCCTTTAACATTATCCTGTTAGAAAGTGACGGGAGTGGGATTATTTAATTCGCTACCGTTGGATAATACAATAGCATTTACTGTACTTAGTGTTGCAAACAGAGGTCGTTCACAATTCCACGTCCCTGGAGAGGTATAGTTTTAAGAGGAAGTTTCAGCAGGGAAACCAGTCCTGGATCCTCCAGGATGAAGGAGAGGGACTGCAGGGAAAGGAGGTCTGTAACACTGAGGCCACCATTTCTGAGCGTTTGATTGCTGCTCCGTGTTGCAGAAAGAGCTAGTGCTGCATGTTCAAAGAAACATCTCAGACTTGGCTTGTGCATCTAGGCAAGGTATCTGCTAGTGCGAGGATACACTCCTGCTCTTAATTTCACAGAAGCAGAGGTTTTCCATGAATCTCGATGGAGTTAATGAAAACAGAACTATGCTCTCTTTTTTTCTAGGCAGTAGATGGAGAGCAATGTCGTCATTAATTCTTCTCAAGATGCTGTTAAAATGGCCATGCTTTCATGGTGAACACTCCGCGTTTCCAAAGCCCATTGCCCCTTGGCTCACAACAGCTGGATCCCACCCCAGCCCTGTGTCCTGGATGTGGAGACCATGGCATCTTGGAAGAGCAGCCTGGGGACTGCCGAAAGCCATGGACATGACTTGCCTGGAACTGGCCAGCAGGAAACATGAGGTGAAGGGACACACCTGGAAGTTAAGTCACCTGCAAAAGATCTTAGATCTTTTTTGACTAACCACACAAATAAAAGAATAAAAGTATGAGTCACTGAGGACAAACATCCTATTTGATCAAACAGCATTTTAATTCCTTAAGTACACTAGCAATGTGCTTGAGGAGTGACTAAGAAAATACAAAACTTGTCACAACTGCAGGAAGAAGAACCGATAAGCTTCCCAAAATCTACTCTTTGAAGAATTTTCTTGTGTTTATGCCAAACCTATAATCATTGGACTTAACAGGAATTACTAATGAATGATACCACTGCCCTCAGAAAGATACTTAAGTCTGCACGGGTTTGATTAAACGCATGCTCAGACATCAAATGATGTAATTTGTACAATGTATAGGAATCTTCTGATAAGTCTGCATGCAAATGAATGAGTTATCTTTCTCCAGTATTCTTCACTAATGAAAATGCAAACGTGATTAAATACAAGTAATTGTTTAAATGGCTGTGTATCTGGCTGTCCTTACAAATCTCGAACGAAGATGCGTAAACATCGTGGAAAATGGTTTTGCACCCAAAACCTCCTTTTCTGCTGATCCCACACAGTTTCTGTGAAGACATACAGAAACACATGGGAAGCACGCCTGGCAGGATCTCAAGAGCAACAGCTCTTGATCTGCCAAAGCCTCTCATGAAGCAGCAGAAATCAGCTCCTCAATGAGAGTAATCCATCCTGAATTGCCACAAGCACCACCTGTTCAGACCCCTTGTGGGTTGCAGTTCAAAAAGGCTGAAGAGACAAGGGAGAAGAAAAATGATAGCACTCAGTCCAAACTGACCAGTCAGAAACTTCAAGGATCTGGTTAAACAAACACTGTTATCAGTAGGTTTATTTTTGGATTTTGTTTCTGGTTATTATGTCAATTAACATGGTACTATCTCCTACTAGTTAAATAGGGAGACAATGCAACTAAGTCAGAGATTTTGGTGAGAATTAGTGAAGAGTAATAGGAATTGCAGTGCTAACAGGGCACAAATGGGAGTAGTGAGCACATGCACAACTTTTTAAAAATTGCAAAACCATGATGCTTATATGATTGCATACATCTGCTCTCACCTGTGACTGCTGCAAAGGAAGGATTAAAAAGGTCATTCCCTCTCCTTTGGGCCACTGAAATGCCAGGATGCCTGGGGCAAGGATCACGGCCACAGGAGAAGGAGCCAGGGAGGCAAAGACTTTTGCAAGGGATGATAACTCATCTTCACAGTCCCCACTAGACTGTCTCTGCTGTATCCTGCTAGCTCTGATTCTTTTCCCACTGTTCCTTCACAGCTTCTTCACATCTCCTTTCCACACCTTTACTTTTCATCCTTTCAACCATCTTTTTAATGCTTCTCCTTTTCCTCTCGCTCCTGAGTAATCAGCCCCATCCAAAATACCGACA
The DNA here is from genome assembly GCF_028858705.1 of Grus americana. Taxonomy (NCBI): domain Eukaryota; kingdom Metazoa; phylum Chordata; class Aves; order Gruiformes; family Gruidae; genus Grus; species Grus americana. The sequence continues at coordinate 87,354,871 of NC_072854.1, forward strand.
CAAACAGGGAACTTGGGTCCTGCCTCACCTGCAGCCACCGCAGGGATGGCAGCTCACGTGGACAAAGCCAGGCTATGCTTTAGTCCAGCAACATGGTGCCTGCTAAACTTCACGCAGGGCCATCAGAATTCAGAATCTGCCCCTCCATGCAAACAATTTTCTTTCTATAGATCATACATTCACCTGAAGTCAATAAAGATTTAGGATTGTGGTGTACACAATACCAGAGAAAACAAGTGGCAATTAAGCAACGTCAGGTACTCGGTCCAGACTACCAGCCATAAACTAAAGGAAGTGAAAATTTAAGATGAGGACACAGAAGGAGTAAGTGTGAAACGAAGAGCCCTGTGCTCATAAATATTTACAAAGCTGTTTTACCCAGCAGATTTATGCTCTGATCTTATGCACATACATAGTTACATTTTGCAAGCCTTAAAATTGACATTTGAAACAACTTTTTATTATCATACTCCGGAATAAATCTATTAAACTATTGGAACACCTTTTGTGGAAGCACATCCATTGAGTGAGTTTACTAGAGAAATCCAGACAGCTTGCAGCTCTTCTGGGAGACGTGTAAGTGGGAAAAATGCTGCTGGCTTCTTCCAGGCATCCCTAGTATTCAGTATTATGAAAAATTGGCATGGCAGAAAGAACTAAGAAGCAGTGTCAGGTACTTGTGAGCCAATTTATTATCCCCACGCATTGGTCTGTACAAAACAAAGTGGATACATTTAAGAATAAGGAAGACATTTACCAGCCAAAGAACTGGTACCTAAAGCCTGTCAACAAGAGACTAAGACAACTATAGAGAAATACATGCTGTAAAACACGTTACAGCTTGGGAAGAGTAGGATTTCAATCTGAAAAGGGTTTTATGAGATTTACCAAGGCCTGAGGGATAGGAAGGGGAACAGTAACATACTGAAAGCTGAAATAAAGATAGTTCTGTGGAGTGATGTTTCCTGGCCCTTGGCACTGGTCAATGCCCAGTAGTCCACTTGCAAAAAGAGATTAAACAGAATACAACAACTAACAAGTAAAGCTGCGCTGTAAAGAAAAGACCTGGAGAAGGCTGAGAAAGATCTGTACATTTTGTATCACATCCTCTGCTTATACAAGACAGACAGCACAGCTTTGTTGCCATCTATGACCAACAGCATCCATGCTAGCCTGTCCCTCCAGCCTGCCCTCCTGCCTATTGCCTGGTCCCTCCAGTCTGGTGTCATCTGCAAACCTCACAGAAGTGCCTTCTCTTGCGTTCTCCAGGTCGTTGATAAAGATGTTAAGCAGGACGAGTCCCAGGTCAGACCCCTGCGGCACCCCACTGTTTCTGTTATCCAAACAGAGCACGACCCAACGGCCATGCCCCATCCTCTGTAAAGCAGTAGCTGCTTCTAGTACACCATGAGATCGATAGCTCCTATTTGTAATTCAGCCACAAGGTTTGCCTTGATTAACCCCCACAGCAGTCACCAATCATATACTTTATAAAGAAAAAAATCATTTTCTTTGTTCTATATATCAGCTCAAGCAATCCCTTGTGTTCTCATGTAAAGGACAATGTAAAAAAAGACAATCCTTGACAAATTTTAGCCAGTTCCTTCTATTTCTTAATACTGTAGTTCCACTAATTCCACTCAACTTATCTCCCCTTACAGGGTAAATAATCAGAGCTTTTGTGTTCTCTCATGAATTAAAGCCTAGTATTAAAAAAGAGACTATGCAAAATCACTGCCTTTTCTGATGCCTCATTTTAAAACAAATAGATGCCTACCATTCCCTGTAAATCAGTCTGCAGGGTTAACATTTACACATTATGCTTCAGCCTGATGATGTAATTAGAAGCAGGCAGGATTTACAAAATCTGAAATAAGGGTTTAAAATGGAAATGCTACAAGGCTCTTTAATATGGTGACATGTAAAAAGTGATGCTATACATAACTGTAAATTGGTTTGCAGTACCTTTCAGTGCAAGTAAATATGACAGCATAAAAGACATAAAGCAGTTTTAAGATCTGCAGCAATAGAGAAGGAATTAAGAAGAGGCTCCTGGGGATCAGGAAAGGTGGTGAGCAGAATACAAAAGGGACAGCATCAGCCTCCTGGCAGAAACATACTTGCTACAGTTGGTGGAAATGTTCACCACAAATATAGCACCCAATAAGTGCAACCTTCTTTTCTTTCTCTGACTTATTCTTGATTTCTGAACTGCTCAGTATTTGAGTACATTCATTAAAGCTGGTCACTGAACTGCAGCCTAGGAATTATTTTTATGTTGTCCAGTTATTTGTTTTTTTCATTACTCAGTAATGTAAAACTCGTCATCTAATTCTCATGATATTATTGCCACTCCTTGGCTGGGATGATCAATGAGTTCTTAATATGGGAATTATGAGAAACATTTTTAGGACAAAATTTAAGGAAAAACTATTATTTGTGCTAAAAAGTATGAAATATTTGGTATCTATCAACATTTCCAGGAAGAATCAGTTATTTTAGGAAGAGTCATAGAAATCATATGCCTCAGGAGCATAAGACAGGTAAACTAACTGTGCTCATTTAGGAGCTCACAGATCTTAATGTCAAAGGGACTGTGCTGCAACTCTTCAGCCTGTACGCAGAACTTCATCTAGCAATTCCTGCTCCAAAACCAGCATTTTGAAGCTGAAATAGAGCTTAGCAATGCTCTATTTATAGAAAATAATCTTAAGTAGCTTTATACATAATTTGCTCAATATTAGTATTTTTTAATAAGCATGAGGCCTATGCAAGAGTTTTGCCTGGGATGGAACAAGGTTACAGGGTTATTTCTGGAGGAAGTGGGAACGTGTTATCGATACTAAATGACTCTGTTTTGCATGTTAAGTATTAGAAGTCTAGTTAGAACTGTATAATTTCTAAGGGTAACATATCTATATTAACCCGTGTATAATAATTAGGGTTCCTTGTGAAAACCTTCCAAAAGAATACTGGCTTTCATGTTAATAATGTGTTTTTTCTTGGAATAATAATGGTGTTAACCTGTTATTCTTTCTGGCTTCTCCTTCTCTCTTTTTCTCCCCCTCTCTTTTTTTCCTCTTAACAACTCTTTATTTATCATGGATGACCAGATAAGTTTAAATCAGTTCAGTACCTTACAACTACCCTTATACTTCCTGCAGCAGCCATGTCATTTTTGGAGTAGCAGACTAAATCCTTTATGTGTGGCAGACCTGATATACTCCAGCTGCCCTGAAATGTTTATTGTCCATTTTATCTCCCCATCACAGTGTCTCACTGAGAAGATCAAAGCATCAGTGAACAGTTTAATGCTGGCATCACCCTCTTCTATTTCTTCCCAGATCTGACCTCTCTCACTTGGATTTTGGGATCAGCTCCTCAGCACTAGCAAGGAGGTTTTCCTGGAGGTAATTGCTAGTGCACATCCCTAACGCATTACAGAAAAGCTTTGCCAGTGATGAGTAGACATTATTATTAGTAGAAGCTTTATACTGGAAAATCTCTTAGAAGCTAAAGCAGGAAAAGTTACTTTCTTTTACTATTACCCCTGAGAGACTTACTCTTCTTCTGTTTTAACCAACTAACAGCAGAAAGTTGGCATTATTTTCTGAGCCACCGGGGGTCTCATACCTGTAGAGATGTGTGGACCTAACACCTCTATTCAGAGTTCACTTGGAAGTCTCCATACTCTTACAATATATCCTGTTTGTACATTTTTTGCAGTCTAATCTACACGTGCTCTCTATCTGTATTATTGCTGTATTGGCAAAATTCTTGGTATCCTCAATATTGAAATTTTCACCAACGACCACAACTCATGTATGAGCCTCATCGTACTAAGCACTAAAAAGCATGGCATGACAGCTGTTGTTTCGCACGGATAAGAAATGAAGCCCCAGGCAAATGAAGTGGTTTCTCCAACGTTACAGGAGAAAATCTCTGGAAAAGCCAAGAGTTGAACCTCGATCTTATTGTGACTTTAGGATGTTTTCTGGCTCATGCAGAGCCTGGTTCTTGTGTCTAATGCTGTCTTGTCTATCTGTCTGGCTCTGCCAATCCAAATGAAAGTAAATGTAGTTTTATAGGCTTAAAAGGCTTGCTGTATTTTGCAAATGAAATGTAGAGACCGTAACCTTAGTTTAGAAACTTTTGTGCCAGACTGTCAATTTATTTTTCTTTTTTTTTCTTTTTTTAAAAAAAATATTCTGTTCTTACTTAAGAAATGTCCTGTTATTTCAGTGAAATAACTGCCTCTGGAAACAGTTCACGATTTACATCTCTGAAATTATGGCTCAAAATATTTTTCATCACATCTGCATCTCATACTGTTCCATTACTATTTGTTTCAGTAATTTAACTGATGTGATCAAATAAGCAATCACACTTCTTAATCGACTGAATTCTCAAGAAATGTTAGCTATACCTCTCAGAATTCATTTCTCTCTAGCTGCTGATCATTCTGCCATATTCCTTATGGTGATAATTTATGTCATATTAAAATACATATTGTTCCAGATGTTGGCTCTGCCAAGATTCGAATGATAATTTTAAGAAAATGACAAAGTGGTATAAACTGCAATTTTCATCTTGGCCCTTGATCTAACTCATCCATTTAAAATGCTGACACTGTCTGAACTGTCCAAATGTTCTGTCTTCTTCTGGTGTTGAGACGTTAAGGACAGAAAGAGTGCTTAATCTGGAGTGGAAGTAGAATAAGATTTTACACAGATTGTCCCTGTGTCCTGGCTGATCTTCAAAACATCTTGTAACTCTTGTTTTTTATGTCATGAGTTCACCACCTTTAAAGCTAAAGATGGTAGGATGGACTGTTGCTGCAGATAGGAACTTACTGTCTCAGTCCTTGCATAACCAGAAGAGTGATAGATTAAGGTGAACAGTTTAGTTGAAAGGATTTATAAAAGGATTTTAAAAGTCTAATACAGAGTACATTGGAAGAATGCCAGAAAACACAAGAAGTGTAGGAAAGACAGCAAAGGAAGAATTGGAAAGCTAGTTAAAGAGAACACGCATGGGAAGAGAAGTAAAATATGGAAGGAAAATGTACACTAGAGACACCGCAATTTGTGACAAAGACCTCGGTGTCACCTTCTCCTCCAGCAGTGAATCTATGACTAGCTGTTGATGTTAAGAAAAATGGCCCACCCTCAGTATCTCATACAGCTGAGAATACAACTACAAGACTGGCTGCAGATACAAGCAATGCAGGTTAGACTCCAGTTTTCTTAGAGCAGATCATGGATCTCCAGGTTTGCATGGTGTCTCTTCTTCAGCCACAGAACCAGAGAGTGACAGGAAAATGAAAAGCACTGCTGGATCCCTTATGCTAGTTGCAGATAACTTTCCTCTAATTGATCCCCTCTGCTACGGCATGAGCCCCTGCAGTATCACAGCCACGCACATCTAATTGCTACTAGTGTCGGTAAACTTCAGAGAGGTCGTGTGAGTGTGTGTGCATGCACGCACAAACTGCACGAGGAAGGACGCAGCCGGTAGCATTGACAACTTCAGTGCGAAATGTCTTCTCTCCACTCACCAGTATCTCGGGTCACCTCAGAAATCCATTGTAACACAAAAGACTGATAACATGTGAGTTAGATCACTTGTTTAAGCAATAGTATCAAACTTGTTTCCTCTTCTGTCGTATCTCCAGATAATTCTCCAGAGAAACAGTCAGGTGCAGTGTAATGACTCTCACTCTCTAGAGAGATGATTCCAAACACCAATTTCAGATAGGATGGCTGAAATCTGACATAGTCATTTTTCTCATGACAGCTGTGGGTCAGGAAAGAATCAAAGCAGCATGTTCTTTGGCTGGATTTCTGTCACTCTCCACTTCTGGAGGCTAGAGAGCTATTGGTTTTTTGGTTTGGAATTTTTTTTTTTTTTTTGTACACATAGATCAGTGTTTTAGCATGCATTTACACATACAGTGATGGGTTCCGAAGTAACTTGTATAGTTTGAGAAATAGATCTTGGAGTTATAATGGATATTTCTGTGAAAACATTAGCTTTGTGAACATTATGGCCAAAACAGCAATGCAAATATTAGGATACTTTTAGGAAAAGAAAACAGAGAAGTGCTGTAAAAATACATCACACCCCTACATCTTGGGTATCACATGAAATTCTGATCCTGTCTTCTCAAAAGAGTTCAGTAGACGGGTATAGTCAGGGATGATGAGGACAGTTAGAGGCAGTACAATGAAAGAATAAATAAATAGACTGGGACAAGCCTGCAAAAGAAATTATTATGATGATGATGGTACTACAGAATCAGAGGTAGCGTGGAAAAGGCAAATGGGGAACAATCACTGTCTCTCATAATACCTAGAAGATATCAGATGAAACCAACAACTGGTGAGTTCAGAACAAATAAAAAGATGTTCTGTCTCACACAGATGCTAGTTGAATGTGTTGGGTTTGCATGGCACGGTTTTGGTAGTGGGGGGGTCTACAGGGGTGGCTTCTGTGAGAAGCTGCTAGAAGCTCCCCCTGTGTCTGACAGAGCCAATGCCAGCCGGCTCCAAGACGGGCCCGCCGCTGGCCAAGGCCAAGCCAATCAGCGCCCCTGTGATAACATATTTAAAAGGGAAAAAACAACTTAGGGAGAGTTTTTGCAGCTGGAGAGAGGATTGAGAAGATGTAAGAAACTCTGCAGACACCAAGGTCAGTGCAGAAGGAGGGGCAGGAGGTGCTCCAGGCGCCGGAGCAGAGATCCCCCTGCAGCCCGTGGTGAAGGCCATGGTGAAGCCGGCTGTCCCTCTGCAGCCCATGGAGGAAGGATGAGGGGGTGTAGCGATTCCACCTGCAGCCCCTGGAGGACCCCACGCTGGAGCAGGTGGAGGCACCTGAAGGAGGTTGTGGCCCATGGGAAGCCCACGCTGGACCAAGCTCCTGGCAGGACCTGTGGACCTGTGGAGAGGGGAGCCCACACCAGGGCAGGTTTGCTGGCAGGACTTGTGACCCCATGGGGGACCCACGCTGGAGCAGTTTGCTCCTGAAGGTCTGCACCCTGTGGGAGAGGCCCATGCTGGAGCAGTTCGTGAAGGACTGTAGCTCGTGGGAGAGACTCATGTTGGGGAAGTTCGTGAAGGACTGTCTCCTGTGGGAGGGACTCCATGCTGGAGCAGGGGAACGATGAGAGGAGTCCTCCCCCTGAGGATGAAGAAGCGGCAGAAACACCGTGTGATGAACTGACCGTAACCCCCATTCCCCGTCCCCCTGTGCCGCTGATGGGGGGCAGAGGTTGAAGCCGGGAGTGAAGTTGAGCCTGGGAAGATGGGAGGGGTGGGGGGAAGTGTTTTAAGATTTGATTTTATTTCTCATTCCTCTACTCTGTTTTGCTTAGTAATAAATTAGATTAATTCCCTCTCTAAGTTCAGTCTGTTTTGCTCGTGATGATAATTAGTGAGTGATCTCTCCCTGTCCTTATCTCGACCCATAAGCTTTTTGTTGTACTTTTTCTCCCCTGTCTAGTGAATGAGGGGAGTGAGAGAGTGGCTCTGGTGGGCACCTGGCCCCCCAGCCAGGGTCAACCCACCACATTGAACCATCAACCCAGTGGCTCAAGGTGCAGTTGGTTTTTGATCAAAAAGCAAATGGATCACCAAGTCCAGGTTTGTGTTTTCTTCTTCCATGACTACATAATTTGTCATGTTACAGACATACTGTGATCACCAAATCTTCTTCCCTGTCTGTTTTCAAATGATAATCTTCCAGCTTAGAACAGGTAGAAAACTGTGAAAGGACTCATAGGTATTTCCCACTTTTTTTTTCTTTTTATATCACCCCAAATCTGCCTCTTTCTTATGCTGTTTCATATCCACATTATCATTTTTGTGCAAACGGCTGACCAGAATGATGGTAACTCTGTAATACTCCATTACATTCTTCATTGAAGCTTAGCTCTGTGGTATTTCCTTCATTTAGATTATATTGTCTTACATGTATAATATACACTCTTACATGATCCATTTTTAGCAAATCTACACTGTTTTTTTACAGCATTTTCCATTCCTTGCTTTTTTTCTTAAGAATTTGCACTAAATCTTTGAGGTGATGGCCCTCTAGTTGCCCCTTCTAAAGTACTATGGTTCTTATTCTTCAGTTGTTTAGTGTCACCTCTGATGTGAGGATGGTCTTTGAGCACCTCTTTTATTTTGGAGGTGCAGTGTACCATGTCCATAGCTAATAGTGAAGCTAAGCAAATACGGGAAGTCATTTATTCTGCATCCATTTAGCAAGATGGTCCTTTTTGCTTTGTGGTATCTTGTGCCATTGTTGTCCCCTGAGTAAACACCTCCTTGTTTGCACTAGCTAACTACCACAGTGGCATTGTGTTTACCAACAGGGTTTCATGTTAATAGCAATATGGGGGTTATGGTAAAAAGTAAGACCAAGGATCTCTCCTTTCCTCCCACCATCTTCAAACCAGAAAGATGCAGGTTCACTGTCATCCCAACAGCAGACATCTGATGCAGCTCAATGTGTACAGACTTCTGCTTTGGTTGTGTAGCTGTTGAACCTAGTGATATCAATCTCACTGTCCTGCCAATGTCTGGATGGCTCATCCCCTCATTTTTGACCACTCAGCTGTCTTCCAGACTCACTTCTCTTACAACTTTTTTTTTCTTTCACCCACAGTGTTGTCACCTTTCAAAATGTCAGGCCTGTGCTTTACCAGCTGCCATTTCAATTTCCCTTGCTTCTTGGATATTTACCATCAATAATAATAGCAATGATAACAGCTGAAGTAGCATTTACAAAATTTAGTGAGATTCTTATGCATAAGTTGTTACCTGCATTTCTGAACAGGAACTCCATTGCCTAATGTCAAACATCGCATTTACCTATCTGGCCTTACTCCCCATGTCTCAGCTTTGCCATCTTTAAGATGAGAATAGTGATCTACTCAGCGGAGCAGATATGAGGCTAAATTCAATCGTGTTTGTGAAGAGCTTCGAGACTTCAATAGGAAGATCCCATAGAAGTTCAAAATATTAGCACTAGTTCTGAAGAGAATTACAAATCCTTGGTAAGCTACACAGTTAAAATGTAACAGGTGAACAAGACCATCTGAACTGGAGAACGCTTAACTTCCATCCAGTCGCTCAGCTGGGTAGAAAATTTCTTGCATGACCAAAAAGGCATGTAAATTGCTCCAGAGTTTCCTAGGAAATAAAACAATCTGGAAAAAAGGGAAGAGGGGAAATAGCATTCGTTACAGAAAAAAGAAGACTGCTATGAACTTTATGAACAGCAATCATGAGCAATAATCTCTCCCAGGCTCTAAAGTGCTGCCTGAAATGCTGGCTGAATATAAAGGAGAGATTTTTTCAGGTAACACCACTATGCCTCTTCATGGCATGGGAAATGGTATGCAATGCTTCAAAAGACCAAGGCATGCTTGAACTCTCTGTAATTGAAAGTAGCATGTTCACTGAGCAAGCATTTTTCAAGCAATGCCATGTTTGCTGTACACCTTGATTAATGAGTACATTTGTACCTTGGCAGAACAGGCAGGGGGTAAAAAATTTCTGAGAAGATTGCTTGAGGAGGAAATAGATTCATTAAATAAATATTTCCAGTTCATATAAAGTAAAGCAATTCTCGAGATTTCATGCTTTATGTGGCATCTTGTGTCAGTTGCTACTTTAGTCTGTGAGCTACTGTCTCCAATGGCTAAATCCAACTTGTATGTATGTTACAGATAGCAGAACATCTCAAGGCACTTTCCACTGATGTAAACTGGTATAATGGCACTGATTTTTGTGCTTGATGCATAGACTGACATGCTTATATCACCTTTTGCTAGCATATGGAACATCACGCTTCTAAGAGCTATAAAACAATGTTATTGTCAGCATCACTGAATCAAAACCAAATTTCCAGAACATCACATAGTACTTTGGATTAAATGATTTTTGTCTCACTTTTTAAAAAAACGTTGCTTTTTTCCTACAGTGCTCTCTGGGACAGAAAGCAAAATTTTTATGTCCGGATTTTGGCTGAAGATTATTTGTGATCTCAATCCACCATTTTGTAATCATATGTTGTTGTTCCAAAAGATTTTGAGGTTTTGCAAAATTATACCTAGCTATAGCTATGTGGCCCAGCCACTTGGAGCTTGTTTAGAGATGCGCGAGACAGGAGGATAAAAGACTCTCCAATAGGTGTTTTGCATCAAATTTCCTCAGTGTGAGGTTTTGGATTGCATTTCTAGATTAGGTTATTAGAGGTTCCTGTCTTGACATGACAAGGATATATTTCTATAGGCAAGATAAAAGATGAACAATTCATTTAAGCTAAAGTACAACGCATTCAGCGACCTACTGAATAAATCTCTTGACTAAAAACAGAAACAAAGACTTTCCAGACTGAAAATATAGGGCAGGGTAAACAGGAAACCAGTTCCCAAAGAATTACCTGGGTTTTCTCCCACTTAGTGGCTACTACATAAAAATACATGATGGGTCTGCTGGAAGGATAACATTTTCTCAAATCATGGGAACTCCAGCCCTTGTGAGAAAAGCCATGGAATGGCAGCCACTTCTCCGGGCCAGACCACAAGTTCAGTGACTGAACATAACACTGAAGAATATGGCCATGAGCCTACCAGAAAAACAAAAAGAAAAAAGAAAACAAGGAAAACAAGCAAACAAATAATCCTGGAAGCTGCACAGGAAATCCTGTGGAGTTACTTGCCAGGGACCTGATCAGTCCGGGCCTTACAATGGTACTTGCACAGGCACCAGTGGGGGCACGGACATTTTGTGTCCAACTTCCTTTGCTTTCAGGCTGCAGGTAGACATCCCATCGGTGCAGCACATCTCTGACAGGAATCCTCCAAAACGATCTGATATACCTTTACCTTGCATGCCATTCACTGAGGGCAGCAGGCTCAAAGGAAGAGCTACAACTGCACCATCATGCCTAAAGCATAGGAACAAATGGCTTGTCACAGTCTAAAATTACGAAACAGTGAGCAACCACATTTCTCTCTTGGCCAATTGTGTGGAGGCAATTAGCACATTGATTTATTGGTGAGCGAGGAGGGGAAATGAGCAAAAGAAACACATGTGGACTGTATCAAGTACTATTTTTTCTATTAACTGTTAGTTGTGTCCCATTGAGCTAAAGAAAGACTCTGTAATACTCGGTCTACAGTTCCCAGTTGCCAATTTCTGTGCAGTGAGACGAGGTTCACAGTTCTAGCTCAGAAAGGAGAGCCAGCACATTGGGAAGAGCTGCAGCAAGCTGTTGTGCAAGTGCAGCAGAGCTGCCAGGGTAACCAATCTATGGGTCCTCGACTACTATCTCATCCTGTGTCCCAGGTTATACCCCTTTGCCTGCTAAAACCCTTTGGCATAATATTTACTATTGGTTTCCCATTACATGTACCAGCTGTGTCTGAGGCAGAACCTCTGGTCTATCTTAGAAGGCATTATTTCTATCACAAGAAATTCCCTTTTCTCCCTCTTCCCAGATACTTGTCTCTTATTTTCTCCTCCTTTTTCCTCTTCTAGTTTTTGTATCTTTCTTTCCTAGTTTCTCTACCCTTACCCCTACATTTTTACCCTCTGACCTCCTCTGCCATCTTTTTATTCATAATTTTATATTTTTCCACTCCTGGGTCCTGTCTACTCACACATAACCAAAGTGGGGTGTCCTGTGGAGGCTGATTGATCGTTTGGCTGGGCTACATGCAAGATACACATCTTTGAAGCAACTGCTAGACCACTAACAGCTGTTTCATAGTAAACTCCCTATACACACTGAAAGTTACATGTTAAGACATGCAATGGTGTACTGTGCATAGAGCCTCAGGAAACTACCCATTGATCTATGATACGTCCATTAATCTCTGCAGCCTAAAGGGCATCTTTCTAAATTGGTACAGGAGGCAGCCGTGAAAAAAAATCTGTCAATATTCTTTTGTGAGGCATAGGAAAACCACATACTGAGTCTTTGCTATTAAATATGAATCCATGGCATGAGGCAGGCATCAAAATCTAAAATGGCATTTACTTGCCTCAAGCAAAAGCAAAATGTCATGGCTCCATTTGATTTTGCAAAGTAGCACAATGGGACATCACCATTTGATTGTCAATTTATGATTTCTCTGAAATATGGCTTAGATATCTCTCGGCTTTCATGGCATCCATTCCCAGGATTTTTGTATTACTTCCAGTTTGTATTTCATGCTGCACCAGATGTACCTCAACAGAGTGCAGAAAAAGGTGTTTGCTAGGTGACAGTTTCTCTCCCAGAAACATGGACATCTTTTCTGTAGTTATCTTGCAGATACATATCATGGCACTCCAAGCTTTTGTAACAAAAAGACTTTATGCTCTTCCTTAGAGCTGTATCTTCTTTCTTTCTCTGCTCATGGTGGTACATCAAGTAATGTTCTCGGTCCACTTCCTCCCCTTCTTCATAAGACTCTGTCAAAGGACCAGCAACTTTGACTCACATGAAATACTAGTTCTTAGAAAGGGCTCTACTAATTGCTTACTGGCTTTCTGCAGACTTCTTTTGGCGAAACCTATGACATAGCTTATGACAGTTCTTCATATTTAGGGCAGTTCTTTACATTGTCCTTGATCAGGTAACAGCTGATGAGAGTTGTACCTTCATATAAGAACGTATATGGCTCAGTTCTAGCCCTTACTTGGTTGGTGCTACCATCAACTGCTGTCCTTAGCCTTGAATCACCAAATCTGCTCTCATCCAGATCTGCTATGGCAGGCAACAGGGTGGACATGTTGATGGCTGAGGTCCTGCTTTGATTTTTCCAAGCAGCTTTGCCATGTGCACATTTTCTATCTCCCAGGCATGTTCTAGATCCCATCCTAAAGCTGAATGACCACAGCTTTGGTGTTTAGGCCATGGTTTTGAGATCTAACATCCGTCCTCCTCAAAAAGCACCCGGATTACTGTTGCAATTTTTTGGTATAAATTTGATTTTAAATTGAACGATAATAAATACATGAAAAGCAAACACAAAGTTAGGCATTTCTAGCTGCTATCACTCTCTTTAACAGTGCATTTCCAGAATAGAGGTAAGAATGAAGCCCCCTTGCAAACACAGAGTTATTTAGCTAGAACACAGTGGAAGGCCTGGATAGTTTACCCACATAAGTGATGAATTATATATATTGATATAAAGTACAAATAATGCTAACCGTGCAAGTAAGTTTTGCAAAATACATATCTTTTTTCATTGCTGGTTTGAGGCATGATACAGTAGATTCTTTAAAACTGCAGAGTATTAACTTCTCCATGACATTTCTTTATGAATAGAGATTAGCCAAGAGCGAAATTTTGCTGTGCGTGGAAGTACACTGACAGCATGAACACTACTGTGTAGCAGAAGTATTTCTATCATGACATAAGTAGATTTAAAATGAATGCGTGCAGATATGCAGATTGCCTTAGCATTTAAAATATGAGCCCAGACAGATTAAATATAACCATACCACAATTTTTTTGGATTCCTACATGATAGAAAATAGATCAAGTCATTTCATACAGTATGTCATACAATATTATACAACACACAAGACAGAACATTTTAAGCCAGTTTCATGCAGAGAAATATTTACATCAGAAAGCAACCATTGAAAAAAGCTGTCTTCCTCTCAACAGAGAAGCAATAAATGGAAAGATTACTGGTTTACAGAGTACAGGAATGCCTTGTTTTGTCTCCACTCCAGAACAGCTACACTCGTCCCTTCTTCCATTCTTTTTGTCTCTTTTAACAGCTTTGTCTTCTTGTGCAGGGAACAGCCAAGCGTCTTCTAAACCCTTCACCACCAAGTCTCCTTTAGCTTTTACCACGGCTTGCCCCTCCCGCAAGGTTCCCCCACTGAACACCTTTCCTGTGTCTTTACCTCCAAAGGGCTCCTGACAGCATTGCTAACCTCCACAGCCATCAGACTTGTTAACCGCATCACAAGCCTCACGTACGGAGTAGGGTATCAAACCTGAGACATAAGCTCGGTACACCGTGCTGAATTACTTCCATCACATACTCTCATTGTCAGCGCTTTGGTAGCATGACTCTACAAGCAAAATCTTTGTTTTTAAAAGCAGTAAATGACCATTATGATGAGGAATATATTCCATAAATCATAGTAGTGAACAAACTGATGGCAATTTGGGCATTTAATACCTGTAGAGCAGCTTACCCGGTGTGTCTCTGTCACCCAGTAACCATCCCGCACTGTTACCAATAACAACATTGTTATTGATTACCTCACTGTATGTGTATCACTGTACCACATTTAATTTTAACACTTTATTTAAAACTCCATGAACTCAACCATTCTCTCTACCTCACAGATAAGGTCAAGACTTCAAAATAGATTGAAGACAACATATTTGAAAGAAAGGGTGTTTGGTCAAGCCTTGGTACTGCACTTGCCAGTGTATACGGGACTATCCCAATGAACCCTGAGTTGCCTTGATTTGAAATTATGACTGCAAAATGAAACACTTTTTGGATTACACTTTCAAATTTTCAGCATTTATAATATGTGGGCAAGCACACGGGTTTTCAGGAGAAATTTGGAAATAACTGCAATTCTTGGGTAGACACGTAATTCTGCATAAATACCAGAGTTACAGAGCTTGTCTTACTGATACACTTTCAAGGTTAATTTGAATTTGTTAATGGTGTGAATTTAAAGTAATCACTTCAGCCATGTTATAGATGCTGTCATTGAAAACTAACACAGAGTTATTTCATATTTACCTTGATTCATTTCCAAAGTAAATTGGGCCATACTGCATTAAATTGAGAAAACCACAGGTATTTGAAAAGATTAATTAAAGCACTTTAAAATCTTTTTGGGTTATTTACCCTTGAAGCAGAAGCATTGGTCAAACAAAAATGGTATGTTTAAAAAACCCAAAGCCCATGTTTCTTCAGAATACTGGTCCAAAATGTATGTAAAGATAAAATCCTATGATGAAGATCCTCTCTTCAGAATAATATTTGATGTTTTCTGTAAGACTTACTCTAAATGGACTGGAGGTAGCTAGAAAATTGGCTAATGTGGAAAAAAAATTTGACCTTTCAGGTACTAGACAAAATGGGGCAAGGTGCAAACTAGATACAATATATTTTTCATTATTAGGTTAATGAGCTGGTTGTGCTACATTTTGATCCAAAATTGATGGCACAATAAATATAAATTATGAAGTATTAATCAGAAATTGCATATTGCGCTTAATGTACTAGAAAATACTAAACTACCAACAAACACATAATTGGTTGCTATAGTAATTCTAGTCCCCACCTATGTCTTAAGAATTGTTAAGGGCTATGATGAATTTTGTCCTTTAGACAATGTATGCTTTCCCATAATCGTGTTTAGTGGATTTTCTGCACAATCCCCATGCGCATACCACACAGATCACACAGTGTCTAATCAGATCCAAATACCTGATTTGAATTTTTATTGAATGCTGACCTTTCCAATATACATTCATTTGTGTTTATATCTAACATATACATCGCGATCTCAAAAATTTCACTCTGCTTGTGTTTAAACAGAAGGCAGCATGAAAGCAGTTCACTGGGAAAAATGGAAGCAGATCAAAAAGAATAAAAGATTTTTAAAGCAAAGTACAATAGTTAATTATCGCAAGCCTAAAAACTGGGAGAAATTCTCCCATGTGTATAAGGGCCAGTACAGGTCCTGTACATCAATTAGGCCCACTTAAAGCACATTTTAAAGGCTTAGAGAGGATTTATGCGGTGCATAAGCCTGAGGCTGTCTGTCTGCATGTGAATTTCATCCTCTATGAATACACCCGTCAAGATAGCTGAAATCTGAACATTAAGGAGGTTGTTAGCAAATCAAAATCGAAATTCTCAGACATGGTCACCTCAATTGTATTTGTCACTCTTCCCTTTCTCATAGCAAAACAAAGCGGTTACATACACAAAGCAAGCGCAAGCAACTGCGGCCACTACTAAATTTTCTCATTTAAGCTGCCCTAAAGAGGAAGATGGATGGTACTCTCTGAAGAAAAAGATTGTTTCTCTCTCTTGCTCTCTTTAAAGGAAGAGGTTTTAGTGGTACTCAATAAAATTCATTTCTATGTCAGGAAACGCAGGGCAGGACAAATACTGTACTGAGCTCCCAAGATACACAAGCCTTCGATTATCTGTTTTGCTCACATAAATATAAGACTTTAAATGCATGATTAAATTGCATTATATAAGGAGTTGGAATTTGATCCCTGATAAGCAATTATTTAGGATTTATGGATTTTTATAAATTATAGGTTTCTCCATTCCTTTACGTTTCTGCATTAGTCACCATTTCTAAGGAAGGTAGAATCATGAAATCTGGAACCTCTACTTATCCCCAGAATTCAACGGAAAACTTTTTTTTTTTTTTTTGTTAATTTGAGACATGAAATATTTTGACAAGTATTCAATTACTTGGAGCCACACTAAATTATGAAATAAAGGAAAATCTACTGGAATAATTTTCCTTGTAATTCCTGGAGAAAAGCCACAGATACTTCAGGTAAGGGATTTTGTACTGAAAGCAGTACAGAATTCAAGCTTTGCATTCTACTGGACTTTTTCCTGTGAGATCCCATCTGATCTATTAATGATACCAGATTTGAGAAAACTTTTCTTTTTCAATTTAATTTCTGGGCTTTTTTCTCTGTATCTCCTTATGTTTCCTCTAGTGCCAAATTGCCAAAATATCACCATTGACTCATTTAAATCCCTCTTAGGAAATTACATATTCTGAAGTGCATGAAGAAAGCAGAATTTGAACCTTTTCGCCCCCATAGGAAACCTCTAGTCACCTCCGCCACTGGATTTTTTTGGGGAAACATTGTATGATGTTGTCCACCTATCTTTCAGGCTGTGCTCTGAGGTCATTTCATGTCTCTGTACTGTACACTGCACTTCTAAGCAGCTGAGCACTAATTCCACCTCTATTCAGGAAAGCATTTAAAGTAAGTGCTTATGTATCTGCTTAGTTGACTTTTGTGGGCCTTATGCACGTCTAAATCCTTTCCAGAGCTACCTACAACTGGTTCTAAATAGTTAACAAATAATTAGTTCTGCTACTACACTTGAACGTGACTTTAGAAAACTCTTACATGAGAGTAAGATTTATCTCAACAGTATATTCACGCTGTCAGCTCACAGGCATCTAACTTCAGGCGCCTGGATGGGAAGCTTAATCTTCTCAGGTTCCCAATATAGGCAGTGCAGAGTCAAGGGCTCCTTCAGAAGGAAATTCAGAATACCTAACTCAATCTCCTGACTATTCCTCAGCATTAATAATTCAAGATCACCTTATGAGCCCAGTTTTCTGTCATGTTGACTCAGACTCCTAACTGTGGGGCAATTTGTGCCACACTTTGATCCTCCAAATTGAAATGGGGCTATAGAATGATTGATTTTGCTTGTCATCTGCTAATCTTTGACATGTATGGGAAAGTTCAGGATGGTGCATTTCTATAGGAGCAACACACTTCCAGAAAGAGAAGCCATCTCACTGCAAACCTCCTCCTATAAGTATGTTGGATATGCAACTTCATCAGTGATCACATTTAATAAATGCTGTAGCAGTAAATGTCTATAGACTAAAAGAACAATTCTCAAAGGGCCACAGTTTCTAATTTCTTTGGAAAACAGACACAATCTACACCATGAAAAATTTAATTGCACTTTAATTACCAGTCAGCTGAATAGCATGAGATATGTATGCCTTCATTTTTTAATAGCTTCTGCCACTTCCAGCAAATTGTGGAAAGAAATAATGGATGCCTCGAGTATTCTTTGTCTGCTTCTACCCAAATTAAAAAAAAAAAAAGAAGTAAAAAACTCTAAATGAAGATTCAAATTCTTCTGGATCAGTCATAATCCAGGAGGAACACTAACAATAATGAATATGGATACACAAACACAGCTGCAGCGTTCACATCAGTGGCAAGGTAATGCAAAAATTTGCCCCTTTGGTTGAGTTCTGCTACATTAAGCTGATAAAAAGCTCTTGGCTAGCTGATTCAAGGTTGCTTCTTTGTTTTATAAAGTCAGAGCTTTAGCATTTGAAAAATATTTTGTATATTGCAATATTTACCACATTTCCTTCTACAGAGATGCGATCATTCAGGAATAGCAGAGAATATTGCATACATAGAGAAACCCTAATGAATAGAATCATACCAGCTTTTTGAAGGATTTTATTAAATGGGTGTATAGCCAATGAAATATATTAAGCTGGATACAGTGCAGTCTAGCCTGGCTTTTATATCACACCCCACATACAGTGGCATCTGAACAGCATACAAAATGACAATATGTTGACAAAGTCTCTGAAGTGCTTAAATCTTCTCATAACTGACAACAAACTTACATTAAAAAAGGGTTTCTGCTTAGAGTTACGGGGAAACAGGTAAACCAGCATGCCTTCCTTTTGGCCTCAATGTCTTTTGTTCATGCTGACCTCAAGCACAGGAGAGCTTCATAAGTATAAAAGGAATTATTGGCTGAATTATTTAATTCAATACATACTATTGCATTCAATACATACCATTGAGGAATTAGCAAGAAGAGGAAGAGTGTTATAGGGAGAAAGTATTTGTCTATCCATGCTCATAGAAAGAGGATGGAAGGAAAATGTATGTGTGAAGCTTTGTGTTCCTTACTACAATAGATTTGTTTGACCACAGGACACATGCATTAGCTACAAATGAACATTAGTTACAAATGTAAATAACCCTCTGGGGATGAGGAAATTCTATCTTTTGTAAATCTGTGTCAGACACAGTAAAGTGGACTGTTGGTGGTATTATTATTATTATCATTACTGTTATTATTATTGTTATTACTACTACTACTACCACCCTCACCATTACTATTACTACCATTATTTCTATTACTAGTACGTTTTCTAATTTTTAAGGGAGGAGTTAAAGTGTGAAATAGTCACACAGTGCCTGATGCAAATTATTTGGAGAACCAGTGCTGTGATAAATCCTCACTGCTGCTTTGCTGAAAAGATACAGCACACAAGAAAACATTTGGCCTCTAAAGATACAGTACTGTCAAAAGTGAAATATCAAAATGCTCCCACTTGTTATGACATCAGGAATCAATATTATACTGAAAGTGTAAATGAGGCAGAACCAGGTTTTTTCATTAGCAAATTACAGAGGAGAGTAAAGATCTTGAAAGGAACACTGTATTTTCTCCATATTCCTTATGCCCTAGTATCCTGTGTAGTATTTTAAACATCCTGTTGTGATGAAGAGTAATAATGAAAACCAGGGAAAAAAGCACATTGTGGATAATGCACCTATGGAAACATAGTTACCCAACTTGATAATTCAGTAGATAAGGAACATTCACTGGAAGCAAGTAATTTTCAGCTGCATCTTGCATGTTTATATATGTTTAAAGCCTTCAAGTTTCTCCTGCAATTATTATCATGAAGACAGAGTACAAAATAAAAGCAATCATCTGCTATGATTTTTTTTTTCCTGACAGGTGTGAAATGTGGGTTTCTTAATATCAGAATATTGTTTTTTTAAACAAGAACCTGGAAAGCCTTGATGTTTCAGTGGCATTTTAAAGTCTGACTAGAGGTTACAGGGAGGTTAATATTAGTCATCGCTTTCTTACTGTTGTGCTCCTTTATTCCCACAGGTTTTCCATAAACAGCATGAATTTGCATAGGAAATACAGCACTGAAGGAAGAGATTAGAGCATGGACAGCTCAAGAACTGTTTGTTACATGAAAAGGCAGAAACATTAGCTGGTGTAGCACAAGTGTTTCTTAGAGGATTTGCATTGGAGAATAATATTCTTCCAGAGCGTTTGCTCTATTTCCCTGTCCAGGATGACTAATCACAAAAGCACTGGTATTAAATCAGTTAGCAGAGCTGAAACCCAGCGAAATGTGTCAGAAGCAGATGAATTTAACCTTGCAGTATTCAAGGAATGGAAACTATACCCTGGGGCACATTAGAGAAGTACATGGATAGTAATTATCTAAAAGGAGATAACCAACGTGGATTTAGAAAGGCAAGAGCCTCCCTAACTAATCTACTTGACCTTTATCATGAGGCTAAAGACGAGGCTGATAAAGGGCTGGGCAAATAAAAGACTCTGTTTATATTTTCAGGAGGTCATGTGGGCATACACAACAAATAGATGAAAGGGAGAAAAAGAAAATAGCTTTATAGAAAACTCTGAAAACTCATAAGAAAGCAGGTACTGCAAGGGAACGCATTTAACCCTCCATCGTCCGCTGAAGCACACGCACACACATTTTCTGCGACCCAACAGTAACACTGGGAGTATTTATTGCATCAGCCACATGGTAAGCTTGCACAGTAATGCAAATGGTAACCAGGGAGTGCAGTTCCATGGGAGCCGATGGGCCATTTAAATATAAGTAAAGGGGAAAATTATATATAATCTACAGGGATCTCAGTATAGATCAAAATTTGATTTAACAGACTAAACAGCTTTAGTACATGAAATCCCTTTCTACACTCAGCTTTTCTTTTTTTCATTTCTGTTATTTTTTCTTTCTCTCAAGACACCAGATGAACCTGGGGAAGCAATGCTGGAGAAAGGTAACAAAAGGTAAAGCTATTCTCCACAAAAATCTCTTTCTTGAAACTGCTCTTCTAGCTTATGACAGTCTGCTGATGCTTTGGGCCATAGTGAAGGTCTTCCTTCTGACAACCACATCCAAAGCCCACAGAAATTAATGAGGTTTGGATAATGTCCTTGCGGTTTCACTTCCTTCTAACCAGGTGCCAAGGTGTTCATCTGTCCATTTGGAATGGGGCAGCCAAGCTCTAGTGAGCTGATTATTTTCCTCACTCCTGCACTGCCTCAGCAGGGGACATGGCTCCCCTTGCTCTTTGCGAAAGATGGAAAAGATACTCTGCTACTTTGATTGGAAAAATGACAGTTTATGAAAGGAGGACTTTGTGTGACAGGAACAACCCTTTCCCTGGAGAAGAGAGATGTCAAGTTATAGGGTTTTTGTCCTTTTTCCACAGGAGTTACTGGAAGGAGGACTGGTTTTCTGTCTCCTGTAGTAAAAGGAGAGGCCACCAGTGACAATACACATTTGTGCTCTCAAGTCGCTGAGGTAATGGGGGATAAAGGAGAAGAAATTACAGAAATACACACACACACCCCAACTCATTCTTCACCAAGGAATGGAGGGAGGAGTCAAAGAACTGAAGATAAACAGGTTGGAGTCAAAGAAGCAGTAAGGAATATAAGAAGAATTTGGTAGAGGAAGGAACCTGATCCACAACACCTTCCTGAGGTTAGCTACTAAGTCAAAGAGAAAAAGACCAACCTGAACTGAGGGATCCTCCAAGATCCATACTGCCTCTAACACCAAATATTGGCAGATCTTTAAACCCCAGAAAGAAAATGCATCATGCTCCTTCCTGGAACATTTTCTACATCCCCCTGCCTTTACTGAGCAGATAGTGGCCAGCATCAACTTTCCTCCACAGGGTCATGAATACCCTTGCACGTTGCCAGTTTCCTCTCAGGCAGATAGGCTAACAAAACATGCCTGAGTCAGCAATCTTGCAAGGTAGTAGGTGCAACTGGTGAATCAACACAACTCTTTCAGGTCTAATACCAGGTTTTGCAGCCTTGAGAAGAGGCTCATTTACCGCCCTGACCTCACGCACAAGTTAACTAAGGAATTGCGAACAGCTGTATTTGGGCTTCGATCACTGTTGCTAGTGGTACCGCTGGATCCAGCACAAACACATCACATCACTATCTTCTTGTCTTTGTGTCAGAATGAATTGCTTAGGTGGAGTATTTTAGGTAGCTCAGGGAAGTCAGGAATCACTCAGAAAGTGTGAAGTACCAGAGCTGGGAACACAGAAGAGAGTTAAAGTAGATCTGTAAACTAGGCCATACAGTAAGCTAGACCGTATGGGTAAAAAAAATCATAATCTTCTACAGAGAGCATTCATTTGTTGTCATAAAAAAACCCATTTTGGAAACATTTAAAGTATTTGACCATTTAAACAGCATCTAGAAATGTACACATTGCTTATATTTCTCCTCATTTCATAACTGTGCTAGAAGCAGCACAAAATATTCTGTTCTTTGCTATGAAGTGGAACATACTTGCCTGCATTTTAACTGAATTTATCAGGTCCCTGATTTTGTTTCGCAGTCCATGACAACTTGAATTCTACTGTAATAAATATTCATAGCATGCATATTCCAGTCATATGTGTAAATTTGTAAAGTTAAAGCTTAGTTCCCATAATTAAAGCCATTAGTAAGGATTCCAAGATGGCTTTGTGCTTGTGCAGAAACTTGCAGAAGAATAATCTCCATTTTTTAATGCCAGTACTTGGCTAGAAGTGCCTTAATGCTCAGCTAGTATGGAAGCAAGCATTTTTACCTGCGGGATGAAAAATGAGCTTTGGATTTTAAAGGTTCACAATACAGTGACAAAGTAAAATGCTCTAAAATATTCTAAAATACATTCATTTAAAGAACTCCACTAAAAATAAATCTGAGAAAACTGCAAATATGCTCATGGCTGTTCTGAAGGCAAAAGAGAAATTAATTTTGGGAAACAAATCAGTTGTTACTCATTGCTTTCTTAGCTCTAATCATAATTTGCTCTGTTCAGGCCCAATTCTAGTATCAGTGATGGAGGCTCATAACCTCTGGCTGAGTTGAGTCATGTTGTGTGGGATTGGCAGATGTTCAACTGCTGAAAAATCGTTACCAGGAACTACAAAATGCAAGACGGTGATATATCATAATGTAGCAATCCTTGAGGATTGCTTTGGGTTATGCAAGGGTCTCCCCTTGAATCAAATATCTCAATTTTAGATGTTGGGAAAGCATTCAAAGGTGAATATTGCCTGCAGCAGAGGCACCACCCGGGCAGTGGAAGTGGAGATAGCATTTGTGGGTAAACACAGAGGCAGGAAGGAAAATCTTGTGCTGCTGCTTGTCACTTCTAGCTTGTATTCTAAGAGAAAAAGGTTGGGATTTGGAAAAGAAAATACATGCCAGTGCTGAGCGGGCAGGGGCAGGAAGGTCTCCTGAGATGGGTAGGGATGTGGGGAAATAGGAAGACAGCCGTTGGTGTTATGTGAGAGATGGAAATGAGAGTCCAATGCCAGGTGGGAAAGAGAGTAACTCCTTGAGATTTGGCAGCTGCCAAAACTGTCTTTGCAAAGAGAAGTTGATGCTTCACTGCAATCAGTAAACTGATTAGCTAAAGCTATCTAATCAGTGCTAGGGTACCTAACAAACTGAGATGTTCCATTGTCATTGCTTAGTTACACTAATAGGAGAAACATCCCCGCCAAAGCCGAAACTTTCCATTTTTCCCTGCTATACTTTCTCTCAAGCTGCCCTTCACACCTGGAAGAAGCTTCCTATAAGCACCCATTAAACTACTTCATTAGCTTTCAGTAAATCCCTCATTAAAACTCCTCCTTGTCACAGTTCCTGGATAATGTCTATATTATGTGGGAACTGGTAACATGTCACTCATGTCCACCAGTAGTCAGACCATCTAAGGCTGGAAAGGACTGATGTCCTGGGCATACTCTATCTTATTGTTAGCCTGTCCTTCCCTGATCTGCTGGCTTTATCTTCTTCTGTGACAGCTTGGGAGAAGAATCCCTTTTTTTAGCCTGCTAAGATTTATGGAGCCATCATCTGTCTGCCAGTTCTTCTCTAGTAACTTCTGGATCCATTGGCACATCTCAGCTAAATTTGGCAGTGAAGTAGAAATCTCAAAGATGTTTTAGTACTCTAAAACCCCAAGATAACAGAAGACAAAGATACCAATACTACGTTTCCCAAGGTAAAAACTCAGTGTGAGCTTGACTCGAGATAGATATGATGGAATGCATGCAGGAAAAATGTTATAAATTCTCCACTCATGGGAAACTGGTTTGTGCACTATAAAACCCATTATGTTGTTTCTCTAGTGAATTCTCTCATGTGTAACAAGTAGTGCATGAACACTGCAACATAGCTATCATTCAGTCAATCAGCATAAAAAGTCAGTCAATGAGACACAAAAATCTAATGGAAAAATAGTCTGGAAACCAGTGAAAAACTCGCTTGTTCAGCATTGGCACGGTGGTATTGTTTCTTTAGAGCTGACACGCCACTGCCCGTAGCTTCTTACAGCCAGAAGTTGTCCTGGTGTTGCTCACAGCTGTCATGAAGGACTTGTGTGTTAACAAGCAATGAAATGCTACAAGGAACATACTGAGCTATGCTCTGAAATCCTGTGATTTGAGGAGTCCACAGACTGCAAGTTTCCAATATGCTCATTGCACATGTCTGCAGCCAACTTTTCCGTATGCTTGTACATTTATGGATAGCACTTCAGGGAAATCTGTGGCTTACAAAAGGCAAACATTTAAATGTAAAGAAGAAAAACAGATCTCCTGAGTGACTGTTGTTAGCAAGCTGTCTTCAGAAGGAGAATAAACCAGACAACATTCTATAAAGTATGCCTATTTAATAATATCTTTTTCTGAAGTAATGTAGTTGTCTTCTTAGACACAGAGGGCTGGATATATCTTACATAAATATCACTTGATTCTGGTCATTGGTATGATTTATATCAGCAGAAAGTTAAAGGAGATAGCTTGGTCAAAGGGCATGCGTAGGTTGGTGACAGACATGAAAACAGGGCAACATGCAGTGACACAGAAGGCAGGTGTACAAAATTGGGGATATTTTCACACTAGAGAAGGAACAATAGTGGCAGCTATTGAAAACAAGGCAGGACATAAATCAGGGCTTGTTCCTTCAGACTGTGATGAGCCATCCCCAACACTTCCACTACCCAATATATTGCCAGTGTCAGCCAGAGGCTGGATTTATTCTCACTATTTAGACTTAGACTTACATTACACACTGACTTCATTTTTCTATCACTTCAAGTTAGATAGTGTCATTACTTCTGGTCCCTCCAATCCACCAACCTCTCTTTGGCTTCTTTTTAAAAATATTTTGAAATCAAAAGTCACTGTACTGAAGTCACTGAAAACCAAAAGCTGTGAGAGTAAAGAAGAGGGCAGCAGTCATGCAAGTATCAATTTTCACAAAATTGGATACACAATCTTATGATGTTTTTGACCCCACATAATCTCCATGTAAAAAAAGTTTCTGAGAAATGTTAAGTACATAAATATCAGCTTATTAAGGACTGCTGTTCAAAAAAAGACCATAATTTTTGACCAACTTCTATACTGCACAGTGTGGTCTTCAAGAAGACAAAAGTAATGTAGTCGGACAGCTTCAAAACTATTAATTATAAGTTCCCTTTTCATTTTCCTGAACTCTCTCTCAGCAGTTTTCTTCACTGATGTTCAGTTACAGAGTGATAATTAAAAAACCCAACTTGATAATGTTTTTTCTTTGCATTATCCAAACCCCTTTTGCTTAGTAGAGGAGGGTGTGTTTTACAGTGAAGAGCATTTTACTGATGCCTCATGAAATCTTTGCTTTCTAAATCACTGCTTTGTCTGGGTTACATGATAAAATAACTTGTAATCTCCATCAGACTGTGAAAAGCAGGTATCTTCAACTATTGAGAATAAAGTAAAACTGCAAAATGAGGCTACACTAAAATTAAAGAGCAGACGATGCTTCATTGAACTCAGGGAGAATTAGAAACATCTGTCAACGTATCGTAACAAAAACTCCTACAGTGAACAAAAGTCATAAGTGCAGCTCTCTTACTTTGAGAGAAGTTTGCTAATCTAAAAATTATGTACATGAAAGAGAATCAGGTCTTGAATTTATGGCAGTGTCCTTACACATAAAGAATTGAGGAAGAGAAACACGCTACAGGATCCACACACACAAGATTCACGCATTGGATGACGAGCGTATGAGTGTGTGACTGTCTGCACTTCCAGGCACGTGAGGGAGGAGGACCCATCTCTGCAGTGCTTCTGGATAATGAATCATCTCGCAATAAATTATTCCAGCTAACTTTTCCCAGGGATCCTCCTTGTCAGATGCGACAGACATGGAAATGGAGACAAGCAACAGCCACTGCACCAGGGGTGGGGAGTATGAGAGAGAGGTCAGAAGAACAAGTTTCCTACCCAGCGTGTGAGACTTGACAGCTCTGAAGGTCTGGGGACACTTCCATATGACTCATCCACAAGTCATCTACAGCTGACTGATCTACAACCAGCACAACAGATGAAATTCTAGCCCTAATGAAGCCAAGAAAATTTTGCCAATAACTTCAACAGTGCCAAGTATTCCACCTGACGGCTTTGAATTTTTTCCAAACACATTAACCAAAGATTGTGTTTACTTTGATATATAAAGGAATGCAGACTTGACAAACCCTCTCAACTCCATCCGGGCAGTGTAGTAAGAACTGCTGTGTATGCAATGACTTTTTTTTCCACGTAATGTTCAAGTAGCATTGAAACTGCAGACAGGATTGAAGATTTCCCTTGTTTTTAAAATTTTTGCCTCATTTTTACTGTGGTAATTTTTTTTTCTCCATTCATTAAAAATAAAACAAAATAAGACAAACTAAATCAACAATTCTGCAACACAACAGGCAAACAGGAAAGCAAACGTTTCCACTGATACAGTGCAAATTCTGCTAATCTAAAGCATTCACTGAGATGTAAAATAACAGAGTACTATGCCTGTAAAATACAGATGTTTAACTCAGATTACATCATTTCTAAGAGAAATATGGGCCTCAGACTAAACAAATATATTGCCTGCTATTTATGGCTCTCTCTCACCTTCTTTATATCTTCTCCCTTTCCCCAGAAGGGGTGAAAAAGGGCCTAGCTTCTACCCATAGCTGTGCCACTGAGGTGAGCAGCAGAATGACAGAGTTCAACTAGTTGCGGGAGTACCAAAATTTACCAAACTTCTTGCGGCTCCTGGTTGTTTTACACTACCATAGTAAGATAGGTGTGAAGTTTTTTCCTCACGACTGGGACATTAAAAACTGCTTTTTGTTATGTGGACATTTTGGTATCTAGTAATACATTTGAACATGAGCTTAAACTTCTGTCTTTATAGGTGCTCTTTATCTGGCCTCTTATTATCTACAAACTTGTAGGAACTTCATACGCTTGACATCTCTGTATGCAAGTTGCTAGGTAGCACTAACAAGCAAAGGCATGGACAACACAATCATAGAAGCCTCATTGACACAAAAATGTCTTTAATTTCTTAGCGGTTGCTGCAAGACCAAGCAGTTACTGGGACAATGTATGGCATTCTTTCAGCGTCTCCCTCACCCTTACTGTTCTGCTCTCCCGTGCTCTGGGCAGAAAGAACATGCATGATACACGACTGCTGGGAACGTGGAGGGGTTTGGTCTGGGGTCTTTTTTGCAGTTATGCAGGTTTTGCCATACTTTGCATAGTCAAGACTTACGGAGGTTTGAAGAGGTGTGACCTTTACTGAGCCTTTCAAAAGCAGGCAAAGGATGTGTCCTCCTACCAACAGCACATGCAAACTAGCTCAATAGACTATTATAGACTATACTCTGAAGAACATATAAAATGTTGTTTTAAAGTTAACTGGAGACTGCAGCACACATAATTCACAGAGTAGAATTGTATTTCCAGATACACATTTTTAATATTATTTCTTACTCTGCTCACCCCAGGCAAATTTCACGAAATCAGCTGAAACAAGATCTCTGCTATAGGTACAGAAATTCTGTAAAGATGTTAGAAATCCACATCCTCTTTTTTATTTTGGGAGACACACTGATTTGATTGCTTTCAAAAAATGAAAAAACCCCAAGCTTCTGAAACTTCGTCCTTTCTTTTGAGTCAGTTATTAAGCTGATTAAGTTCAGTATAAAACAATAGGATAAATGTCAATGTAGGTTGTCTGCAAATTCCATCCAAAGGTTCAACGTGGTGCAAATTTTGGAACACAAAAACTAAATTGTCACCGCCACAGTGGCACACAACTCAAAATCCATAAAGTACTGACTGTGGTGAAGCTTTGCACAAATATAAGGGTCTTCCAGATCTTGATATGGGATTTATTATTTTTTCAGACTAGCAAGTGGTGGAGCTCAGAAAGTCAAAATTAATGATACAAATGTAGTATCTCCCTTACATACACACACCCTAGTGGAACTGTATCCATTGTATGCAGAGTTTTATAGTAGGCTTCAACAGCTCTGTAGGATGCTTAACATTTTTCTATTAAATGTTACAGATTTGTATGTCATTTCCATAAAACCCTACCTCATTTTTATAGATACTATTGATTTATACTAGAAGATTAAGAGATGCCTGCTATGGACTTAATTTTCCATTGAATTGTAATGAGACTCCAGCATTTTATTCTTTATGTTGTTGTAGAATCCCTAATAATTTTTCAGTTCCTTAGGATATACCCACAATGATACTGCACTTTTTACCCATCTCATTATTTTAGGAGAGAAGCACACTTTTTAAGTAAAAGTCCCTTCCCGATGAATTTCTGTGCGTTTGTTAATGCTGGGTTACCTACTAGCACCTTACTGAAAATTCAAGCATATGTGGCCTGTATTTATTTAGGTTAAAACAAGGAAGCATCCAACAAATCTGATAGAAGCTGCACACTTTCATGAACCAGTCTGTTTTACAGGTTCCATCTGCTCTTAAGTGCTTCCCAGAGAACAAACACTGTGTCACTATACTGCATATTTCCATTGCACTATCCCAAACACACTTAAGCTGCTGACAGATTAATGCTTAGTTCACTTGTGGCATACATTCTTGGGTTCTTACACATGTTCTTATAAGGAAATGGAACTCACTGAGCACTTAATCACAAGTTGGGGTAGCGTTATTGTATTGAATACAACACGCTGACTTTGTTTCAGGAACAGGCTAAGGTATCTCTATATAAGCCATTGCTGTCACTAGCACTGCCAAAGACCCTGGAAATCAAATCACTTTTTTCAACCTCAGTTAAACAAAAGCAAGCAGAAATTTGCCAAAGGGTTGCCCTGGGGGCTAGGGATGAGCCACCTGAGGAGCGTGCAGAAACGGCCAAAGGCTTGCGCTGTTTACTGGAATGCAACTTGTATGGCTTAAGTATGCACACATTTGCTTGAAGTAAGCCATTACAAAAAGACCTTGATAAAATGAGTCCAAAGACAGGGAATAGTAGGCAGAAATTAAAAAAACAAACAAACAAACAAAAACAACAGCAACAAAACTGGAGAAAAATACAACCCAACATGTTAAAGTCATCAGCAATCCAGTTAATTTTGAATTTATGTAGTTAGGAAGCAGCGATAGCAAGAGAAACTGGTATGAGTATATGCAAAGATGAATATACACCATGCATATCTGCATTTGTGCCTGAGAGAAATGTAGAGTTTTATGGAGAATCCGTTACATCCTTACCTGATGTAAAACAAATTTGATCAGTTCTGAGCAGCCAAGAACCTCACCTTGTCTTACGTTTAAAAACAGGTCACAAAAAGGAAGGGATAGCATTTTAGGGTGAATATCAGAAAAATTGTAAGTAAATTTTCTTCTACTTTCAATCTGGCAAATATTTGTCCAGTTCTGACCTTTGAAATAGATTGTATAGAAGAAAACTTAGTGCTTGACTCCCTAAGGACACTGACCCTCCACGCTGTTATATATACCACACCTTTATAACCAACAGAGAAGGCCTTTTACCCCTGAATTGTATGCTGCTGAGACCTTCAGTGAAATCAGGATCCACAAACCACCACTGATTTCTATGGACCTGCGTCCTTTTAACTTATCAGCGCATTTGGTGTCACTCTTCCCTCGTTTAACTTAGTAGGGTCTCAGTACAGTTTGCTGTGGGGTTTTATTAGCATCACTGGATGCAGTAAATGCTCCACCCCTGGTGTTTTTCAAATGCAAAGATCAGGCACAGGATCAGGTACGGCGACAGTCCTCGCCACTGCGAGGGGGAAAGTCACGTCTCACTGCAATATCTGGAGTTGGCTGTTCCTTGATGGACACAGTTTAACACAGCAGAGGTGGATAACCACTGTACTTTCTTGTTGTCCTCAAGGTATCAGAAGACAGGAGAACTTCCTGGGGACAATGCTGCTCTCAGAGCAAGGCAGGGGCTTGAAAGCACTGAGTACTTAATAAAACTAACAATTTTAGTGAAAGTCAATATACTTTTATTTATGTCACAGCTTAATTTTCATGCTCTGTTACATGAAAAAGACCTTTTTTCCCTCTCTTTCTTTCTCTCTACTGGCACAAGCAAATTACACAATTTGATAGCATCTCTTGATAAATATCCAGCATTGGCAGAGCTCACCTGCACTGCAAACATGCCAGCAAGACAATACACAGATGATCTGAATCCAGACAGGTAGCAACAGATAAAGCTTGAGTATGCATTCAGGATGTTATCTCACTGCAGTAAACCTGGATTTCACCTCAAAATTCTGAGATGTTGAATTGGTAGAGGTAATATTACCCAACTTGGTTACACATTTTGAAATCCCTTGAAAAATAAAAGGCCTTACACTGGCGCAGTACTGAGACAAATTTCTAAGATAACTTATCTCTAGATATTGTCATGAGAGCAAGCAACTAACTAGTAGGACATTCCCCTGGTCATAAGTTATTTTGTGTGATTTTTTGTAAGATTTGAGAAGTTGCACTGTTTCAGAGGACACAATGTCTGTGTTTCGGAACACCTCAAACAGTAAACCTTGCAGCAATTTCCCATTCTTCCCCAGCAAGATCTCCAGTCATATTTACATAAACATTTTTAAAACAGGTATTTTGTGCCACCGTCTAAAGTGAAGTTCTCCACAAAATGCTGTGGTAAATCTTGCAAATTCTCTCTATGACAAGAAAATTAATCTCCTAAATGTTTTTCCTTTTTATGACTGTGTATACTGAGGTTTTTGTTTTGTAGCAATGTAGGATCTAATTCCATTTTTCAAACTCTGCCAAGCACACTATTGCATGAAAATATTTTCTTTTCTCTTTCTCTTTTCTATTTCGTCAACAATGAATCGAGTAGAAAGACCTGGTTTAGGGTGCTTCTACTTGTTGGCTGTCACTTTTGCCAGTTTTCAGAAGACTTCTGAAATGCTGGCCAGCCTTAAAAGTACATTAAATCCTTGGTATGCATCATTCAACATACCTGAATTAATATGGAAATGTATTCATGATGTGGCTGTAATGAACACACTTTGATTCCAGAACTTTATCTTCACTTCTGGCAGCCCATCAACCATATCTTCCAAGAGTGTATTGCACAGCTAGAGAAAGCTGATTTTCCTCTTAGGAAGGTGTTTGCAACTGTGGCTGTATCTGTTTTCTTTGCCGTCTCTCTTTTTTATCCTTTGTGATGATGGGGAGAAGTTAAAAGGAAGGCTTTTCCTCCCTAATTTTGATATTTCTGGGCTTCTTGCAATTGTTCTTTGGTTCTTTGGTTCTTCCCTCTCCCCCTTTACTGGTCATGTGTGAATTGCATTCCTCAGTTTTCCTCCAAGACAACTTTATTTTGTTTGTAAAATATGTATTTTTTATTATTCATTAGTAGACTTGCATCATTTTCTGAAGGTGATTTTTATCTCTGTGATATATTTATCTTGCTCTCACTTTTGACAGCTTTCATAGCCCTTTGGGCAACCTACTTTCTGTTTCTCAGAGACTTTTTCCTTAGCAGTGCTATAGCCTGCCTTTTGTTAGCCTTCCAACATTTGTAATCAGTTACTGTCTTTGTTCAGCACTCTACCCACAGTCATTTGCTTTTTGTTTCTTCCTTCGTACTTTCTTCTTCAAAGTCACATTACTAAAGGTGACTCAGGCTTCTGTGTCTTGCCTGATGATGAAATGACAAACTGAACCTGAGAAAAGAGGTTCCAGTATACTCAAAGAGAAGGGCATTTGGGAGAGGTAAGAGGTTGGAGAGGAGAAGCACTGAGTCATCTGCTTATCCATGGAATTGGATTATCTGGGGCTCAGCAGACATCTCAGGGTTAGATACCAGCAGACAGTGTTTGGGGTTATGGCCTAAAGCAGACAGATTTTCTAGTAGAAAACCAGAGTAGAAAGGAAGGAAGAAGCAGCTTTGATGGCAGCCAAGAGAATATGTGCAAGGGGGTTTTGCAGGTGAGCATAATGTCACATCACACCATCAACCCTTTCACTCTAAATTGCATAATCCAACATTTAGATGTTGTACAGAGAAGTAAGGAGATTAACCACTGAATACATTTCTGAAGGCCAGGAACTGTTGTATTTATGAGGTAGTGCAACTAGTGTTTGTGTAGAAGTCAATATTCTCGGCATTTTCTTGAGTAGTCCCCTATGGCACAACTCTACTGTTAATTGTATGAAGAATAGTGCTATCCTAACATGGCTGTGTCATTTCTTACTCCAGGATTAGATAATTTAGTACTAGTTATGCTACCTCCAGTTGTTCCCCATATGGAAGCACTGGATTTTCTGGTTTTATATGGTTAAGGAAAACTGACTAACAGATCTTGACCAGGTCAAGAGAAATATATCTCACACAGATTTGATATGGTGGACAGGAGAATGCATGAACCTGTTACCCAAGGTAGCAGATATTTCTGTTTCTCAGGGACATCTGAGTAATGTGTTCCTAATAAGACCTTCCATTATATTTTAGCCCTTTTACTCAATAACTGGTAAATTCAAGAGCTGGTTAGCTTGTAGTCTGCCATCACATCAGTAATTGTGGTCTCTAGGATTTGCTCACTGCAGTAATTTACCTTTTCCTCTCACCAGCATGTTCAGTTTTTTCTCTTCCTTTCCTGTCAACATCAGTCTGGGAAATTTCAGCTTTACTCAGCATGACCTATTTTGCTGCAGAACCTCTCCAACCTTCATTCTTTGGTTTCCTTGCTGGATGGATCATCTCACTAGGAATTTGGTCACTCATTGGCATGGTTCTTGTTTGACAATACTTCCTTCGATTTTCTGGTTCTGCATGCCCCTCTTCAAAGCACCATCTTTCCCTCACTCAGTCCCTGGCCAATCTCATTGATTCACCCT
The DNA here is from genome assembly GCF_028858705.1 of Grus americana. NCBI lineage: Eukaryota > Metazoa > Chordata > Aves > Gruiformes > Gruidae > Grus > Grus americana. The sequence goes on from NC_072854.1 coordinate 87,387,964, forward strand.
TCAAACAGAGTCTACACTCTTCAATTGCTTTGCTCCCCTTATCTGCTGCTCCTTTCTTCTCCCCTCCCTTACAATTGTGTTCCTCCTTTCCAGTAACTTTTCCACTTTTTCAATAGAAAACATTATTGCTTTCTCATCTTTTTCAGCCTTTATTTCTAAGGATGCTTAGACTGTTTTCTTGCTTAAATGCCACAGTTTTCCCTTTCCACCACTGTTCACATCACCACCACTAGGAACTCTTAATTGATTTCCTCCTTAGAAGTACTGCCAAGTCTCCACTCTCTGCCTTCTCAACTCAAATTGACAATTTATTCAAACAAAGAAATAGTTATTTTCTGACTAAAATCAGACTCTTCCTAATTCTCCCCCCAGAGAATGCATTGTTTCTTATAACTTCTCTGCTGCTATTTTCTGCATCCCCTCTCTCTTTTTTGTCTCTTTCATCAGAGATAGTATTGTAAGTTTATCTTTCTTTTTTAATGATTCTCCTCCCCTTTGTTTCCCTTTTCACCATGATTTCTGCCTCTAAAATAGTTTTTTCAAAGCAATGCTCAGTTACTGTCAAAGGAATCCAAAACTCCACGTGTTTCATACTTCATATTTTTAACTGGTAATTGTTCCCTTGATACCACTTCCCAATCCCATTTTAGCTCAGGTTCTAACCAAACCTTTGTTTAGAATCTGTATGCCATCAACTCCACCCTTTTCTTCTTAGCAAAATTGACAAAGGCACTGTGCATTCCCAAAAATCATTCTCCATATCATTCCAGCTGAATAACCATGCTGCAGTTTTCTCACAGCACACAGGTTTATGTAATATCTACTCATGCATTTGTAGGTTGGTATATGAGAGCTTTGTATTTGCTTAGTATATGTTTAATAATCACTTCTTTTTTATTCACTTGTGTCCTTTAATTAGTGCGTAACAACAAGCAGACTAATGAAAAGAGCTCAAGTAAGGACCACATAAGTCCTTGCTTTGTAAACTGCAAGATCCCCTGATTACCAGACAAAGATAGCAACTATTACTGCTTAAGGGCGATAAAACCAAACTGAATCTTTCAGTTCTGGTAGGCAGGCAGACTAGGACTGAAATCCTTATTCTAGACAAAGCCTAAAGCCCTGAATAGTCTAATGTCTTAATCTGAAAGAGATCCTACAGTAAAAAATAAATAAATAAATAAATAAATAAATCTCTACAGATGAAGTTATCATTGACAAAGAACACAACTCTTTCAAAAAGTGCCTTAAAACACCTTGGCAGTACTATGTGAGAGATGGAGAAATCAACACTTGTGGTTGTGTCAGAGAAAAATGAAACTCTGGGAAACTTGGTGATTTAGTTCACTAAGATCACCAAGAGATCACTATCGGTAAAACTCAGGTTCAAATAGCTCTTGGCATAAGTGAAAGGTGAAACTAGAAATGAAAAGTGAAACTAGACGCTCAAGCTGAAGCTAGTAAGCACCAGTATACAAATATAGAGCTACTGCATGAACACTCTGAAAAATCTTGCAGCCATGAAGCTGTTTAAGAAAGTCTTAGGCTACCTGGTTAGAAACGTGCTATATACTGAACGAGCTACTGCAGATTAACACCTACGTTGTTGAAACTTCTACTCACGTGCGACAGACTATATTGGACAACCGAGAGACATCAAAATTATGCCTGAAAAACAGCTGGCATGACTGGAGAGAATAGTAACAAATTGTACCCATATGCACAATATATGAAAATGAGGAAAGGTAGCACTTCTGGGAGTGTGCGCTTACAGAAGTCATTGAGGATTACGCAGCTCAGTATCACTTTCGGGGACAACATGTGGTTGTAACAGAAGGATACAAGAAAAACAACTAGAAAAGAACCAAATAATCGAAGATGTTGGTGCTATGCAGATGTACATAGCAAGCAAGCAGCAAACCAGAAAATCCATTTCCTATGTGGGAAATGGATTGATCAGGACACAGACAACTTAGGCACCAGATGTCAGACATAAAACATTTCTTTTTCTTTTTTGGAAAAGGCTGTTGGGATTGGAGGGGTCTGGAGGGGAGGAATTAGGGAGGAATGGAGGATAGGAGCGGGTTGCTGAAGTGCTTTAAAGATTCCTAAAGATATCAGGACAGGGACAAGTGTGCTCCCTGTTTATCTATAAAATAGGTACACTGAAGCCAGAAATTGTGCAAATATTGCTACAAACATCTGTCTTTTGGAAGAATTACCTACAATTAACCAGAGACAATATGCTCTCCAATTTATACTGGGTTTTCTTACCCAGAGCGCCAACAAAAAGAACCAGCTTCATGGTTTTGTGATGTATATTTTTGTCCTTTCAGATCTGCACAAGAGATAGCTAAACTGCTCCCGAACACAAACCACCTTTAAGTTTCTGAATAAAATAACAAATATGAAACAAAAATTTTTGCTGTGAGTCTTGTGTTATCTCACATAAAAAATATGTGAGATAAATGGGGATAAAGTAGGAACAAAGACAATGGTCATGCAATGATATAAATGTTAATTTACATGCTAGTTTTTTAAAAAGCTGTATAACACGACAATATACAGAGTACAGTACATAAGAAGGTCTGAGTTACACTAGGAGACACTTATGTTCAAGTGAAGTGAATATTTTTGTTAGACTACAAATAAAACATAACATCAAAGGTCTCTCATGAGGATATCTAACTGCTTCAACTAATTTCATGTAATTCAAAACACACAAGTAGTGAATAGTGATCTGCTGTCAATAACCTCGGAGGAAAGGAAAGTGGAGAGGCGATCTTGGTGCTGTCCACTGTTTCTACCTGCTTTAGCAGTTTGCCACTAGCAAGGTCTCATCCCTCTGTTGATTTCCTTATGTTGAAGGTGCACCAAGGCTGCTTGGTGTTCTTCACTTGGTTTACAGCAACAGGTCCCTGAAGTTCCAGTGAGCTGTGATGCCCCCAGCCTTGCACCTTGTCGCAGACGCAACCTACTCTTTTAGCAAATATACCTTGTTCTTCCCTTCACAAACCTCTAACGTTTACTTGGACTACCATCTTACTATCTCTAGATGAAAAACCAAGGGAACCATTCATGAACCAAAATTCAATTCCCAAATCTTAATTCACACCTTTTTTCTTTTTTGTTTTTCTTTTTTAGACAATAGAAAGAAAGGATACCCCAGCTATTCAGATTTTCTCATGAGCTGTGTTTTTTTAATGTCTTGCAGATCTTTGGTAAGATTTTTGTTTCTCTTCTTTCCACACATTTTGCTTTAAACGTTACAGACAAAGGCCCTTGGCCATTTTCTAAAACCCCAGAGAAGTGAGCAAGATAGATTTTATTCTTTCTGTTCTTTGTTTCATTCTTTCTTTGAATTGCTTTCTCCACCTTCACATTTTTGTCTCCCTCTCCGGTGATCCCAGAGGTAAGATTTATGTTTATTACTGAGGTTTTATGATTAAGACACTGAACTTTGGTCACTGAATTACTACTATCTGTAGGTTCAGAAATCTGCCAGCCATGCACAAGTCCCCAGGGGACCTCCCACCACCGAGGTGCCGACTGGCGCTGAATCCAGACTTTAACCCTTAAACAGTAGCATCCCCCAGTGGTCCTATTTATCACTGCAGTTCACTTTTTTCTGAATTTTCCAGGTAGTCTAACTTTCAATGTAAATGTAAATTCAAGGAAGGTGCCTCAGAACCAGCCAGTACACAGGAGTCTGCTGAACATAGTAAAGAACTGTATATATATATATTTGATCATAGGTAAAGATGAAAAATTTTAATTTTTGTCCAGTCATTGCATATATCATACACGTATTATAAAACACATGCGTGCAAGAGCAGGGATTTTTTGTAAAACACATTTGGGCTGGCGGGGAGGGGTGGGGAGCAGGGGAATCAGACCAAAAGATAATCAGACTTTTTACTGAAGAGCCTTTTTGAAGAAGAGAAAATAGGTTCAGAGTGTCTTCCAAGAAGATTAGGTTCTACAGCTACTTTTGGCTTTTTTACAAGATCATGACTCATGGAAAAGATACTATAGCAACCATCAATTTTTAATCTGCCTTTTGATTGAAGTTCACATACTTAGAAACTACAGTCCATTATATCTATTGAATTAGAATTCTAAACCAAAAATTCCTGGCTGACATTTTGTTCACACAACAAAAATGCAACCATGTTCTCAGAAAATATGCTGACTCTTGTTGTCACCTACCTTATGTGCAGGAGTATTTTTTAGGTGTGCAAAATACTGAACAAGAAGCACGTCCCAGTCACTGTTCTTAAATCTAGTCCTTTGCAAAACAATCTGAAATTGTGTTCACTGGGATTGTTTTCCTTGTTCTGTAAAAGATCTCAATCACTGAGGAAAGGTGAGTTAACGGAATACTGCAAAATGTTGCTGGCAGGGATAGAGAATAGGCGGCGTGAGAAGAGCAGACGAATGATGCACATCTAACACAAATGCGTGGTGCTCGCACATACCCAGCTCCCTCCCACTCCAGAGCAGAACAGCCACATCAGCACAAGCCCTGTGTCGGTGCTGACTCAGCAGAGGGAGGATGGAGGCGGAAGGATGTGCAAGACTGCCAGGGGAAGAGACAAAACAGCACTTCTGCATGGGATGAAAAGAAGGAATTTCCTCATGTTAACATCGGTGCCCTCCAGTAACTCCTAATGCTGCAGCACTGGAGATGAAGGATTGTTAATTAAAACAACCCATCTGAAAATCAGTGCGACTCATACATTAGCTTGAACTTTAGCAGGAGATCATGAGCAGTGCAGAAAGGAAACAAGCATGTTTGTTCTCTCTGTTTCAGAATCTCACCAGACCTGATGCCACAGGAGCCCACAGAGGTGACATGGCTTTCCCTAGTCCCTTATGCTTCCTATATCTGGTAGGTCCATGGTGTCACTTAGCTACTTCTTTTCCCCCTAGTACTCTTGTTCCAATAGCTGAGGACATCTAGCAGAGTTTTATAACAGATGTATACTTCCACTGTTTGTCTGCAATGCAAGCACTGAATACTTCAGACAAGGGGAAGAAAAAAAAACCCCAAACCCCAACTCAATCCCCAGAACATATGTGCCTTCTCTGCAATGCAGGGGCAAATGCTGGGGTCCTTCCTCAGAAGTAACCTAAGGGAAGTCTGCCTTACCCAGTATCTCTGAATCCAATCCTTCATGACCAGCAGTCAGCCCGGAGTGTGAACGTGCTAACTGAGACATGACAAACCCATGTAACACCTCTTGCTGATATTCTGTTATTCTGTGGTTAAGGCTCATGAGGATTTTTGAAAGGAAGTTTGTTTTTGCAAGCTGCTGAGTGCTATGATGTGGGGCAGCTTTTGCTTAGGCAAGTGTCTTAACTTTTGTTAAGGCTCTTGTACAGACAGACTATTACTGTGACATTCACAAGAAAAGCTGTGTAGATACATTTGGCTTAGGCTATTCAGTGAAAGTACATGTTGTAGGTTTTAACAAATAATGGACAGTTATGGTTCAGCACAAAAAGAGAAGGCAGCTTTTCATCTTGACAGCTGCCATCTCCTCTTCTTTGGGAAGTTCTAAAAATATTTGAGAGGTCCTAAACAATGCCCTTTATAGGTTATTGTCACTATCTAAAACACAGAGGTCGGTATTCAGTATGACAAATCAGTTTTATGTATTGTAACCATCTGTCTCCGCCAGTTCCATGAAGTGGATGATTCTGAAAAAGTCAGCAACCGTCTTAATGAAAACATACATTACGATACAATGCGTCACACAGCACTGAAAATTAATCCTGCTGCTAAAGAAATGGAAAATGCACAATAAACACATTACCTGAAATTAAAATTGTTTTTGACCAAATCTCCAGAGCTTTTAAAGTTGTAACAATGATTTCCTATTTATATGGACTGCTCGAATTCTCAGGTGATTCCCTGTGGAGAGCTGTATGAATACTTTTTCCAGAGCTGAGGAAAGGAAAATAGATAGCTATAATGGAACTGCAGGAGCAGCCAAGCAGTAGATTGATTCAACAGGAGAAATTCAATGCATCCCAAAAGATTTCCTAGGATTTGCTCTCCTGCTGCTTAGGGCACAATTTGTTGTAATGAGAAACTGAGGATTTTGTTTCAGGTGTGTCAAAGCTTGTAGTGATGACTTGAAGGTATAAAGAAAAAACAACAACTGAAAATCTCTCTTAAATAATGCTTTTAGATGAGGAAAGAACAAGGACAAGCTCTTCAAGGTGCAAAAAAGGTCAAATATCTCATGTAAATAGCATTCCTTAAGAGATACTAATTGAATGCACAGTCAAACCCTTCCCTTCATCTCCCAACTCCTGCATTAAACAGCTTGAAAACTACAGTACACTTCAGTAAGCAAAACCGAGAAAGCTTTATTAAATTATCTGGTAAAATGCACTTAGCCTCACTGTAATCTCTGCTCTCGGAAATGTCTGTAGAAAAATCCTCAGTTTTCAGTGGTGAAGAACTGAGTCAAGAAGTTATAAAATTAAAAAAAAAAAGTGAGGGTTGGTGGGGTTTTTTATTTAATAAGGGAACATTTAAACAGGCAGACTACTCTGTTCATCTAGAGCGTGCCACACGGTGGAAGGCTGGCAGGCAGCATGTACTGCTGCAGTACTACATAAACCCTGTTTGAAAGGTTAAGTGGGACATGCATGACGTGAATTGCACCCTGAAGAAACGTGAGAATTTGTAGGCACTCATGCCCTCCTCTATGGGAAGTAATAGTCATTATGAACACCGAGCTTCTCTACAGCTCTGGTGTATCACAGCCTATGCAGATTTTTCGCCAATCACTTTACAGTGAAATCTCTGGAATGCTGGGCATGAAAGCCCAGAGTTTTATTCAGAAACAGGCTGCCAGACGAAACTTCCTCAGGCAAAATGCTGAATGCTGATGGCATCCTGGTTTGATTAGGGAAGACACATAAAATCTGAGATGTTCATATTCACAGCAGCACATACTGTTCAGCACTAGCATGCCCCTCACACTTCTCAACATCACACTATGTACTGGAACATCATATGGCATAGAAGAACCAACAGAGAAGAGACGGAGGCTCTAAAAATACCTTACCAAGAAGGAACATTCATGTGTGAATGACATTATATCTGGACATTCAGAAGAGGTTTATGTTCAGTTACAAACAACGCAAATATTCAGAACCCAAAGACTTGAGTCTTAGAGCTTTTAGAAGACAAGCCAAAGCAGATAGCACCTGCCCTTTCTCCACTAGCTGACCAAAGTTGCATTACAGTTCCAGGCTCCAATCCATTTCAAGACCTACCACATGAAGTAGGATCTCGTAGAGCATCCTTCCTTATCAATAAAAGGCCATCAGACTCAGAAACTCTCCCAGCAAACAGCATAGGAGCAAATACTGACCGGGAGAGAAGTGGTGCTTCACCACCTTGGACACTTCCCAAAATAAGGACCAGGGGCTTTTTCATTTCCAGTTGAAACTGCATTTCGCAAGATTTTTTTTATTCTTTCTGTAAACTCTATATATAGAGTATACAGAGAATATACATTATTTCAGCCAGCTACCTGTCCCTCAAGCTTGACCTAGCTCAGCATGAAACGCTGACACCTTCATGGCAATGGAGTCTGAAACAGAAAGTCAGCTTCTGATAAGGGATGGGGCAGTATCTGAAAACATGAAACAGCGAAGAGCTAATAATCAGTTATGACTATAGTTCCTGTTATCACTTTATTTGCTCTTAACTTGACTGCGGAAGCAGAATGGGAGTTCTGCCTCATCCATTAACCTAGAAAGCAAAGCAAGATGTACAGCAAGAAATAAAAACTGTAAGAAGCATCTAGATGCAACGCAATCTTTGCTTTTAATAAGACAGACCCCTCCACCCCCATCTTTGGAAACAGCTGAACCAATTACATCTCTTACCTGTATGGTCCCAGAGTCCTGCTGCCATAATACAAAGCTTCTTCCCAGGATTCAAGATTAATACAGGCATCCATGGCACAGTCAAGCATTTTCAGCTGATAGATATTTGTGTCTGGAAGACGACCCATATTGCTGCTCAAGAGATTCTGGCATCTTGCCAGAACCTGTTCCCACTCTGTTATTAGCCTTAGTCAAAGAAATATCTTTAATCAAACAAAAATACAAGTTCTAAATGTTGTTAGCAAGGAGTAAGAACTACAGGGCATTAAGATAAAAAAGCTGCCATCTTCCAGACTCTGCTTCAAGTCTTGAAAACACACTTGAGCTCAGAAGTGGTAGTTTAGGTAACTATGCTTTGTTTACATTTAGCAAAACAGTTTCTAAAGGCCGTATTTCAGCAATAAAGGGTAAAACAAAGATGACAAAATGAAAGGATATTTTAATATATAACCAAGTAAAATTCAAATACTTTTTATTTAGCTGCTGAAACATTATTATTTATTTAAGATACTCCTCCAAATCTCACACCCAAGGGCAAGAACCCATGTGAAATATGTCTTAACAAAATGTCTCAGCAGCTAAAAAAAGAAATTAATTTTTTTTATATATTAAAATAATGACATATACTTTTAAGCTGCCCAAGACTTGGTTTAGAATTCTCATGAAATTAGAACCTTTTCTTACAATTAATTAATTTTCTTTCTCCTTGAAAAGTTGTAAAAAGCATTGTGTTTTTTTCATGTACAGCTGCATGTTTCATGCACGAGAAAGAAAAGCACCACAGTTCTGATGTCTGACTGTAGTTCCGGATTAAGGATCTTCGCAGTAAAGAAGATTTTTACCTCCAATGCTACAAAAAGATTTTTTGTGTGTTTGGAAGAGAGGAAAAGTAAGCTGGGGCTTTGCATTCACTTTAGTTGGATAGTCCCTACCACAAATCACTTATTTTCTTTACATTCTACACTGGTTTAACTTCTCTGTGGACCAGATTCTTCTCTCTCTGACCACGCCTAACCTAAACACCAGTACTCCCAGATTTTAAATGAATACTGTCATCTGGGACTTTATGGGAGTCCCAGAATGCAAGCAGTCTAACCACCAAAAAGATACCGTACACACCAGTAAGAACAAATCAAACAAACAATCAAAAATGGACTCACAGTAAGAGAAGTAATAACATTGTTTGTATCACAGCCCTTTCCACACCATCAACTCGAGGAAGTTCAGCAGTTACCTTCACGACATTACTGAAAATACTATTCACCTCAACCCAGCAATGGATTTAAGTGTACATTGATAACCCTGTGATGAAGTAACTAGTCCTCCCTGAACATTGGAATATTTACATACTTAAATTTAAGAATGTGACCACTACGTGGTTGGGCCAGGATTTATAGCATGGTTCTTACAAGGCTAAACTAATTATTTGTGAATTGCTCTCATGCCCTTGGATTGAAAGAACCATATAAGGGAAGGAATGTGTTATTATAAAATTGCACCTTAACCTTTCTATCTCTGGCAAACATCCATGTATTCTTTACAACTGATTAAGGACAGACAAACAGAAGAATGAGGGATATTATTTCCACTTGATACAATTTTTGTAGAAAGTACAAAGCAGTGACATTCTTGAAAGACTACCATTTTAGCTGATGCATAGTATTAGTCTGTCTGCTTTTACTTCTCACTACACTGCTTTGTTCACTCACTAGCATCTAATAGCAGATGTGCTCTACTGCAAAATCTGTTGGGACCAAATTTTCAGGTATACAAATTGCATACTGGAAAACCCACTACCAGCTGCAACAGGACAATAGAGAAGCTGTACTCTAGACTAGAGGAGCAGCCCTCGAGCAGCCTGCTACTGTTGTGTGGCCTCAGATGCAGAGGAATCCTTTTCTCAACAATAATCCCCCTGCACTGGGCTTTAGCATCTCAATTTGTATGCTTAAACTGGAATTTGGGTCTGAGACAGTTCACTCACACGTATTTCTTCAAGTTCTCTAACTGCAGTTTTAGCATTACAACACTCTATCAGCTATAATCGGCATCATCTCAGATTTTGGAAGTCATGCACTGCACTTGCCGCTGCATGCCAATTAGCACGGGTATTGTGGTGCAATGGAAGGAAAGATGACACATTTCAAACAGCCCATGTATGAGAACAGAAGTTGAACAGACAATGAGGACATATTTTTTCAACCAGTCCTGATACCTTTTATTACAATGTGTTTGATTCATTTTAAAATATCAGTTAAAAGAGTAATGTTAATTAAAGGCCCTAGCAAAATTCAGTAGGTGGAATTTCTCCTGCAATTAAATATAGGAACATTAAATAGGACCAGTATTCTGGCTCCATACTTTTGGTATAAAAATGATTGTAACTGCATGTTGCATACCTACAATTTAACTTCCAGGTTAAAACATGGGCCCTGAAGTATAACTGAATGCCTGAAGTTCTACTTCGGTATTGTCTGTCTCAATCCAGTGACTACAGAGGAACTTAAGACAGACTAGAAACTATATGAAGATTAAAGTTAGATGAGATGAGTGTTTCCCTTTTGCTAACAAATGAGCCTCTCTGGATTAGATAGAAACAAACTCAGATGTTGGGTTTTGGGGTTTTTTGGGTGGTTTTTGGTTTTGTGGTTTGGTGGGGTTTTTTTGTTACAACAAAAATTGTGATCTCCCGTTTCCAGTTTTGAATATCACTATGCAAACTTGTTCTTTATGCTACTGAAAAGGAGTACTGGAAGATTTAATTCTCTCTAGCTCCAGAGACAGCCCATTTTTCTGAAAATGGTAAGGCATCTTGCTAAATAGGCCAAATTCCATCAGTGAAATTCCATTGAATAGGCTAAGATGACAGAGGGATCAATATACTCATAGTCTTCCAGTAAATGTCGCTACCTCTCTTCTGCTCATCTTTTCTTTGTTGTTGCTGTTCACTAGTTTTTTTAATTGGATTGAATATCTACATGATGTCCATTAGGCTCCAGTTCTGTTTATTAGTGCAAGACCATCTCATTCAATTTGCTTAATTATCAATTATTATTGTTACTACTTATTATAATGATTCAATAATAGTTGCAATGAACCTGACTGTGACTGTCCTTGTTATTGTCATTGCTGCACAAAGAATGAGAACCTGGAAATGTTCACAATGAGAGTAATGGGACAAAGAAATCAACAATGTTTCAGATTAAGCTTTATTTCATTTAGAAGTGGATTTATATGAAGTGGCAGACTGTGATGGCAGAAGTCTAAACCTGAGCCAAAATATCCCTTCACATCCTAAGTACCTACGATCCCTTCCATGAAGCAGTTCCAGTCCAAGTAATGAGAGACTCTATGATTATTAATGTAATTAAGAATATTACATGGTTTAAACATCAAAATAAATAAAAATACATTTAAAACAACATAAAAATGTAAACCTTTAGGAAATAAATCTCAAAATATGAACTGTGGCGCTCTCTGGATTGTTTTCACAACTGAATGACAAACTGTAGCCTGTCACAGAAAGGATACCTTCTTTTGATTTTGGATATCTCACTTCATTTACAGCATCTTTGACTTCTTTCCAGGCATGTTCTTCACCAGCCAATTTCTCAGCATCCTGGTTAATGGAAACAAAAGCATTTGATGAGAAAAACAGTAAAATGAGAATATGCAGTAATGATGAAAAACAGGGTAAAAAGATTATACTGACAAAAGCTACTTGTGGGGATTGTATCATCATTTTTTGTAAATACACTAAAACTTATTTCACCTGGCATGCATACTCACCCTGTGTTTGTAAGTAAATGAGAGGATATCATGAAAAATGAATGCAAACTTGGAAACATTAAATACTCAAACTAGATACTAGGTTTGCAACAAGAACTATGATCAACCAGAAAAGAGAAATAATAGCATATGATTTTTACTATCAAAATGCATTGAGCAGATCAAATTCTCTCAAAGACCTGCTAAGTAATACTTCACAGATCCTCAACCACATTGTAGAAAGGATTTAGGAAATAATTTTGATTAATCATGTGGTGATTATAGAGACTTTACAAACAGTGGGAGACTACCTTCATCCACTACAGTTATAACCACGAGCTTACAGGAGAAGTCTGCTACTCAAAAAAAGGTGAACTTCAGTTTTGTTTTATAACACATTGCTATTTCTTCCTTATTCCATCAGATTCTATAAACAGTTATATTTTCCCACCACTTTGTCATAAAGAAGGCAAAAATGATTAATGGCTACAGCAGTAAGAGAAAGTTTCCCTTTTCAACTCTCTAGCAGTGAATAACTGCACCTTAGGCAAACCACTTGGAACAAATTTATTAAAGCATCTACAGACACAGCTAAGCATCTTGAGGGATTTCCAAAAGCATCTAGATATTCGATTTCCATCGCTATAAGCACTCAAATACCTTTAAAAATCTGGCCTTTAATACACTGCAGTTCATTATCTCTCTCTCCTTACAAAAGGCCTCGCTACCTGCAGAAGAGTTTTGTAAGTGCAAATTCTTTCAGGAATATTTTAAAAACAGTTCTAAAAAAATCAGCCTTCAGCAGGGTTGGAGGCCTGCAATGAGAAGATGAATGAACAGAGAAGGTGTGTGAGAATCTAACCAAGCACCTTGTGACCAACAGATGCTCACTGGGCATCACAGGAGTACGTCTATTACAAAGCCTGTAATCTGTGTCTGTCTAGAACTGCATAATTTTCTTATTCCACAGCTCTTTATTTACCATAAATTCAGAACAGAAAATATGAGAATCAGCACTCACTTTCACGTTTAATTTGCAGTTTTGTCTTTCCATCTGCATGGGAAGAAAAAGCAGACCTCTGTGTATTCCTGGGATGATTAAGTCGAGATTAAATCAAGATGGGTCTCAGCTGTCCCACCATTCTGTAGGTCCTTACAAGGAGGGCAGCCTGACCCTGCTGCATTTTGCACATGTACTTCCCCTACAATCACTTCTCTCATCAAAAAGATCACCTGGAAATCATTTTGTGCATAGCTGAATTTGCCACCAGGAGACATAAGGTGAATGTCAGGACAAACAAACTCACCCTGTAGAAATTTTGTCAGCACAGTTAATGTACATACCCAGCCCTCTTGGAGCTTTGTGACAGGCTTACACTGAATCTGCTACCTTCAATGTAACCTCTACTAGTTTTTACAGGACTACATAAAATTCCGATCTCAGTCTGTTAACCTGTAACAATCTGTCTCTAAAATGTCTTTGTAGATCAGTGCTGCTCGCTGATTGATCTAAAAGATAAATCTGGCCTGTAAGATACTAATAATGATGTCTGTGAAATTTTAGGTGTAAAGAGCTACCTGAAAAATTCTTTTAAGCTCTCTTTTCCCACTGGCCCAAGTATAATTCTCAGTATTTCTGTAACGTGCTGTAAGCCTTACAACTAAAACCTCAGAAACATGGGAATTGGGACAGGTTTATAAGTGAAAGAGAAAACCCAACTATACACCAAGTTACAGGCCAATGATTGATGCATCATTAGGGCTCACTTTGCACACAGTGGGACTGATGGATGAATCAGGTTAAAGTGTTCTTCGACATGGGATTAATCTTTCTCTTTCTTGTGCAGTCTTTTGCGTTGCTTTCCATTGTCTTCTAGCATTTCATTAACAACACAAAGCAGTGCAAGGTTGGGGTTTCCTCTAACCTTTATGCTAATGCACAGGGTTAAGTTAGTACTGGTTTGGTATCCAGGTAGAGAATAGGGAGTGTCTGTTGGACCAATAATCTCCCAGCCCTCTCTGGATTCATGGTCTTCATCCCTTTTGTAAGAGACTTTAGGATGGAGGGAGCTGGGCAGGATGCCCAGCTCTGGGAAGGATTTAAGTCACAGGTTTCAATGAAATGTTTTCTGTGTTCTCAAGATGTGGCATTTTGGGGATTGGCTTACCTAAGAACAAGCAAAGACCTGGCTAGCTGGGCCTTTTGCACCTCTGCTGTTCTTCATCAGATTTCCATACACTCTAGTTCAAGGCACAGGGGCTGGTTCCAAACAGGCAACCAAGCAGGGGCTGCAAAACAGGCAGGGGGGCTTGTCACTGAGAACATTTCTGCCTTCCAGCCTAATAAGCTTTTTCCAAGTAAGTTATTTCTCTCCCTTGGACAATGCCCTGAAAGTCACGGACATGTGATATGACTAAGCCAGCTAAAAATACAAAGCTGCCTTGGAGTTGGAATTATGGAAATAATTGAAGTGATTAATAGTTACGCTGAACTGTTTAATTTAATCTGAGAGCATGGCAGTAACAGCTATGGGAGATTTAGCTTTCCATAGAGTAACACCCATTCAAAACATCTCTTTTCAGAACATGTTCCCAGTCAAACCTCCAGGTGTGCAGAGCTGCCAACAAAAAAGGAAGACAGGCTTTTTTCATCTGTAGAAAAAGGGAACCCTAGCTGAAGAAAAGGAAGAGGCTTTTGAAAAAGAAGGAAGAGTTAGTGACTCGTGCCTAATTATTTTCCTTATTTCTAACACTGACACTAAACATAAGAGTTTGTTGTTCAGAACAACAATATTTGTGTCTTGGTGTAAAAAAAAATAAATTAGACTAGATAATCTAGTCACAAAAATGCATGACAACCTAATGATGGCTGAAACCGGCATGCTTTACAATTCAGCTTTCACACATGGAGGCATGCTGGAGAAAATGGAGTGGAGTGCTGAAGGCTCATGGGGAGAGCAGGAAAGACAAGTGCAACACATGCTTTTCCATGGCAAGAACACAACCTTGCAACACTCTTAACAACACAGGTACAATCCACTGGAGGCAGAAGCGTCACTGGATGTGCTAGCTGAACCCACAATCTAGGGTGCAAGGAAAGACAAAATTGATCCTGTGACTTATTTTGAGCAATTATTCCAGATGGAAGATGGTTCCAGCACCTGCTTTCCACTTACTCCAAGGACGTGCAGAGGAAACTTGTTCATTAAAAGGTGAGTTAAGATGCAACAGCAACATTTCAATTCCATCTCTCCGTTCTTCCAATAGCATGCCAGGTGCTGCTACAGCTTTCTTGATCAAACACACCTGGGGATTTGTCATCTTAACACTGAAGCTTTCTGGAAATCTCCATAGACTACCTATTCCTTGGACTACCTATCCCTGACTGCTTAGACCTGTGCTTCTATTCCTTTAGATGGAATAATTTCCAGTTATATTTGGTTCTTCTAGTAAAACAAGCTATAAGCTAAACTCTTCACACTTGACACCTCCCAAAAGAAGGATACCGTGTACCTTCACATCTTCTTGAATTTAGTTAGAGTACATAAAACATGAAGGCTCACCTACACAATTCAACCAGACAAATTTCTACCCTTGAAATCTATTTGGCTTTTCAAAATGGGCAAATGCAAAATATTCTGTAAAGCAAAATGTCCCTGCCATTTTTCCTACCTTAAATTTCAAAATAATTTCGCTGTATAAAGGATTCAAGAACAAGATTATTTTTTTTAATATTTGCTTGAACATCATAATTTCTATAGCTTGTAGATCAGAACAACATTAGTTGTTGGTTTTCTTTCAGAATACTTCCTGCTTTTATATCAAATTATTCTCCTGTCCTGGTTTCGGCTGAGATAGAGTTAAGCTTTTTTTCTAGTAGCTGGTATAGTGCTGTGTTTTGGATTTAGGATGAGAATAATGTTGATAACACACTGATGGTTTTAGTTGTTGCTAGTGCTTACACTAAGCCAGGGACTTGTCAGCTTCTCACACCCTGCCAGGTGCAGCAGAAGCTGGGAGAGCACAGCCAGGACAGCTGGCCCAGACTGGCCAAAGGGATATTCCCTACCATAGAACGTCATGCGCTGGATATAACTGGGGAAGCTAGTTGGGAGGCAGGATTGCTGCTTGGAAACAGACTGGGCATCGGGTTTGGGGGTTTTTTTTCCTGCATGTGGTGAGCAATTGCACTGGTGCATCACTTGTTTTATATAACAACAACAACAATAATAAATATTATTATTATTATTATTATTATTATTATTATTATTATCTTCCTTTGTTATCCTATTAAACTGCCTTTATCTCAACCCATGAGGGTTTTTTTCCATTCTCCTCCCCATGCCCTTGGTGGGGGAGGGGTGAGCAAGAGGCTTTGTGGTGCCTAGTTACCAGCTGGAGTTAAATCACGACATCTCCAGACTTATAAATTTGTAGAAACTCACTGCAATCTATGTTTCAGGAGCCCGATAATGGACATGATCAGCTCTGCCCAGCACATCCTGTAAGTGCTCATAAAAATAGTCTGTGGTACACGGTACACCACTAAACGTCAATATTTGCTTTAAATATTTCAGTTTTCCACAGTTTAGGTTCCATTAGTGACACTTGCAAAAATGAAGCTACAAGCACTTAAAGCAATAAAAAAAGAGAGAGAAATAAGAAAACCAGAGGGTATCTGATGAGGATTATAATCTGTTTGCATAGTGATCAAATGTAAAATGTTCTGTGGTTCTGGCTTTAAGTGATAGGAAGATTTGTTATAAAAGCACCATCTCCTGAAACAATTACAGACATCAGCCACCACAGAAATAAGCATTTGAAAATGTTCACCTGTTCCATTCCCTCCTATTCCTTTGCTCCCATTTGTTTGTAAGAATTAGTTTTCTATTTCTTCTGCTGTTCGAGTGTCCTGAACACATCCCATCCTTAACTGAACACTCCTTAGAAAGGAGTATAATCTTCAAAGTACAGATACGTGTTTCTCTTTCCTCCCTGTTGCTTTACACCACTACTCTTCCCCTGACTACTCTTCTGTTTCTTATACTTCCTAAAAGTGCTCCCTACCTATTCATTTCAAGCGTCACTGCTTTTACACGCAATGTTAGCAGTCACTGTTCTTTGCTATCCCAATATTTTAAATCCTGAATGTTAAAAGATTCCCACATGGACAGCACGTCCTCTGAGAGAAGATCTCTCTCTTACCAAAACAAGCATATGCCAACCAGTCAGCGTCATTGCCCCCTCTGCCCAAATTCACTCCCACTGCCCCAACATTGCTCATCTGTAATGCGCTGCATGTCTGAAAATCTCCTGAACGGTGAAAAGGTTAAGAGCAAGTCCTCCTTTCATACTTAGGCTACAGGATGGAAATAGGACATGGATTTTCTGTCCTCTCTACAAAGTTCATCTTTCTCCTCCTCACAGATGCAGGCAGAGAAACAAGCCAGAGATTTGCCATGGAGAGGAACCATGAAGCACTCCCTGCCTCCCTCCGCAGAAGGGAGAGTGGGGACAAGAAACTCCAAACAATAATAAACTCCTACACCTCTTTTTGTCTTTCCCAGCCTTCCTCCTAAAAGAAGTAGGTCCAAGGCCATCTTCATCATGTGCCTGTTTCCTGGGTTCAAGTATCCAGTCCCACACAGGCAGAAACAAGCAAAGCTTTGTGGTGGGGTATTAGAGTGCCAGGCTGACCCGAGAGGAGTAAAAAACAAGGTCTAAAGTTTTTGATGGCCAGTATCTTCTCTTCTAAATACAAAAATGGAATACAAGAGTGTAATGTAAGCACCAGTAAATGTCAGTTTTACAATGGTAAAAGCCTATAAACCATGGTTCAAACAGAAATTAGGGGTTTAATATGAAATATTATTGGGTATGATATTTTTGCCAGACAGAAAAATCACACTAAGTAATCATAATAGTTCCTTCTGGACACAAAATCTATGACTATATAATGATAATGCTGTGAGACAGCAGCATATAATTCTGTTCTCATTCTCTTTTTGTGGAAGCTTTAAAAATATCTTTAAGAAGGAAGTTTTCTGGACTTTATTTTAACACTTTAAAAGCTATGGATACCTCAAATATCTGAACATTTCATATAAATTGCTGGCCATGGCTTACAAGTCGCTTAATTTCTAAAAATTTAAGTGGCAGGTGTGCATCCGACAGAACAATTCTGACCAATTTGATGGGTTCAAATCAAAAGAGGTTTTCTTAGGTTTCGTTTGAATAAGCTGTCAGAAGAGCTCAGACACATTTAAATCAGGGCATGACATTTCAAAGCAGATCTCTGATACATTATGCTCTGAAACCATAAATAACAATTTTCTATTTCTGATTCTATTTAAAAGCACAGCAACCACCGAATGTATGTTTCTAGTAAACTCAGTAACTCCTTGTTTTATACTTAGCAGCAAGAGGAAAGCATTAAACAAGTAGAAGATATTGCAGATCTTCTGAAGCTTCACTTTCAGTACGATGAAGAAAAATGTTGGTGAGAAAATGTGATATGGAAGCTGCTATAATGCGGCTAAACTGAACTTGTGACTCGAGTGCTTCAGACCAAACAGGGTATGAGGGCCACTGGGCAATCACAGGTGTGTGCAACTACAGGCACAGCAAGAGAAATATCTGAGGTTCTCTCTTATAAAACATTTTCAGTCTTTCTCATTTCCGTAGATAATTTGTGTTCAACTTTGAAGCTACAGTTGCGTGATGGGACAGCAGTTTGTGACAGAGGATTGTATAGCCGAAGAAAAATGTATACTCATTGGGAAGCACAGGCTGTTTTGAAGCAAACTGTGGTACTAGAGTTTCACCCCACACTGGAACCTGGCCTGGATTTATATTTGAATACTGGCTGAAGTTTAAACTCAGAATCAAAGACCCCTCATCTCTTCTTATGAGGGCTGTGGTTTATAGAAGCCTACAGCTTCAGTTGAGGATTTCACTCACATTCACTCTTGTATGTGAAATGATCAGTGCCCAGAGCCCTGTCATGATTCAAGGTTTACATGTGATTTCTGAAGTTTTGAAAGCTCCCCTGCCCTATGAAAAATAACGCCAGCTCCATAAATGCCCATTCAACTATACTTTCCAATCTGCTCAAGGTTGTCCTCACCAGCAGCTGAGCTGTCACAAGAGAAGACCTTGTGTTTTCTATCATAAGGCTCTGAAGAAGGTGGATGGGACATATAGCAATTCCAAAGCTACTCTGTCTGCAGACAAAACCAATGTTGTATTCCATGTGAGGCTATTGGGAGGGACTGAACTTGACTTCTGAACAAATTGAATTTGTACTTTTTATTATTGAATTCTGAAAGTAAAATAAGACACGTTGCAGTTGGATGCCATATTGCAGCGGTGCGGTGCATTGCTCAGTATTAGGCAGGCTACATTACCTCACATAATCAATACCAGCTCTTCAGGGATTACTGCCTCTGATGTCTGGAAGTGCATAAGAACTGCACAGGCTAGTAATGCTCTAAATTGTATAGGTATTGGAAAATGTAACAGTCGTTCACAGTGTTCATATTTAAGTGTTCTACTTAGGCATTCAAATCAAGATGAGAGTTTCCCCAGACCCTGCATACAATTAATGCAAAATACCAAGTGCCTTCACATGGTAGTATGAACAAGCTCCCCTTAACATTAGCCAGCTGAGTTACAACATTACATTATTTACTTGGAAATTTAAAAAGAGGCATCAAAAACAACTGTGGAAAATTTATTAAAATGAGATACTTTTAATAAAGAGAAAATTAAGATCAGCAAATCCATTTTAAGAAGTCAATTTAATTTAATAAAATGAAATGGGACTAAGATAAGTTTATCCCAATAACGTCTTAGAGTTAATTAAGTCTTAAACTTTAAAGTAAAAGAGGAGCAAACAGACCAGCAGTCCTCAACCTCTCCAGTTGCAAGTCCAATATCTGTCAGGCTCACAATTCTGCACACCAAAAATAGTAACTGTCTTTCTGTCAGACTCATACTCCACTCTTATCCACTGCAATCCCACTTCAGATCTTAGTTTCTGTGATTTTTTTAGGCATACACATTTTTTAACAGCCTTTTCAAAGATCACTGCATCTATATATTATATATTACAGAGGCAATCTCATAAATGTTTTACAGTGAAGCAAATTGACATCACCCTTCCTACTGACTCCCCTGCTTATAGATTCAAGGGTCACATTAGCCGCCTTTGCTAGAGGAGAACACAATGTTTTCCATTTCTGTTCAGATACCCATGCTGAGATTCATCTGGCCAAACAAACATAGACATTTGGGCTACCCTTCTATTTGACAGACAAAAAAGAGGCACTCTCAGCGTGCAATTTGTATTTTCCTAAAGCAGGCTTCTAAAATACATCAGAGGAATAACAGTCAAAGTGTGTCTATTTTCCTCCATTTTATCCATAAAGGAAGTCTCGAGTAAGTAGCTCAGACGCTGACATTTACACTGTCTGAGGTTTGGTGAAATGAATCATAGCTGTAGATCCCCATTTCAGATGTTAAACATGTGTTCTACCTTTGCAGTGGTGGTGCATTTTATTTCAATAGGTCTAATTTACCAAGCAATTCCAGTTACTCTGTATTATTTACCTGGCCTCATAAATGTTTATTATTCTCTCAGTCTTTGTCATCCACAAATTTTACTGGCAATGATTTTGCAATTACTTCCAATTCATTCATGAAAATGCCAGGTTCTGTAGAAACAGGGTTATTATGGACACACTCTGAAACTATTTGGTAAGCATTATATATAACTGATGGTTATGGTGATTTAATGTTTAGGTGTGTTGTCAGAGCAATCCTTAGAGTGTACCTATATTTAGAGTGTATATGTATAAATTCCCGTAGTAAGAGAAAAGACACCAAGAAAGCTCAAAGCTTTCATTGGTCTTGAACGTCACAGCCCAACTGAACTTTTTAAAGACCAATAATGCTCACAGATCAAGACTTATTATTAAAGCTTTTCTGTTTTACATGAACTCTTTGTGATAAAAACCTAAGGAAATAACATTACAGACAGTATTTCCTCTCTCAAAAAGCAGCACACAAGGATGCAAGGCTACTTAGCAAGAAAGTAAGATAGTATCTCAAGCAGCCCTGAGGAGAAGGACTTGGGGGTATTGATTGATGAGAAGCTCAACATGAGCCGGCAGTGTGCGCTTGCAGCCCAGAAAGCCAACCGTGTCCTGGGCTGCATCAAAAGAAGAGTGACCAGCAGGTCGAGGGAGGTGATCCTGCCCCTCTGCTCCGCTCTTGTGAGACCCCACCTGGAGTACTGCATCCAGCTCTGGGGGCACCAGTACAGGAGAGACATGGAGCTGTTGGAGCGAGTCCAGAGCAGAGCCACGAAGCTGATCAGAGGGCTGGAGCACCTCTCCTATGAGGACAGGCTGAGAGAGTTGGGATTGTTCAGCCTGGAGAAAAGAAGGCTCTGGGGAGATCTAATTGTGGCTTACCAGTACCTGAAGGGGCCTACAGGAAAGATGGGGAGGGACTGTTTATCAGGGAGTGTAGTGACAGGACAAGGGGGAATGGGTTTAAGCTGAAGGAGGGTCGATTTAGATTAGATGTTAGAAAGAAATTCTTTACTGTGAGGGTGGTGAGGCACTGGCACAGGTTGCCCAGAGAGGTTGTGGATGCCCCCTCCCTGGAAGTATTCAAGACCTGGCTGGATGAGGCTTTGGGCAACGTGGTCTAGTGGAGGGTGTCCCTGCCCATGGCAGGGGGGTTGGAACTAGATGATCTCTGAGGTCCCTTGCAACCCAAACCATTCTATGATTCTATGATCTGTCAAAATATAAACAATACACAGGGCTAAGCAGCTAAACTTCACGATAGCATCTTGCCTGGACCTGGAGACTCTTCAAATGAAAGGCACGTGTATTGAACACATACTGAAGTCATTTCAGGTAAGCGCTGGTCATTCTGGTTGCTGACCAAAACATTTCCCATATTTATTTTTACACTAGGTCCCTTAAATACTACTACTCCTTTTGGTGAAAAAGTTTCACCAAAAAGGGCTATCCCAGTTCCTTTTACTGCCCTTTCTCCATACTGTTTTACAAAATCCTCGTGCCTCACACAGCTTGAGCCCCTGGGGATGGCCAGCACTTTGCAGGCCCAATACCCCAATGCCTACTGCCAGTCAAGAGGATGGAAGTTGCAGTTTATTCCGTGAGCAACAGGACTGAGTTTTGTGTCTGTGACAGGACTGCCTTTATAAACCTCCTAATTTCAGGATATTGGAGCTGTCTGCAAAACTTCCATCCAAGCTGCATAGGTTACAAGCTGAAATAAAAATTGATTGGACCATGGGAAGAGTAATAAATAGAAGTTCAGTACTTATCAACTCATAAAAGCCAGAGGATGGGAGGAAGGGAGGAAAAGTGAAGGAAAGCATTTATAGCTTAGCATCAGAGAAACAGGGCCTTATGCCAGACCACCCAAAAATTCTTGGCACGTTTGTAATTCCATTGTAATTTCCAGCATCAGTGCAAAAAAACCCTGTGGGTAGTTTGGTTACCTGAGGAAGGATACTGTGCAGCCTAATCCCTAGCAACTGCGAGGCTGGTATTTCAGACTGTCTTAGACATTACACATTTGTTAAGGCAATCTCTAGGTCCATCTTACCAATCAAACTGACAGCTATAAGGCAAATCCGCTTTCTTCCTTAATTCTGCAACTGTGAAGACACAGAGTGCCACTGACAACATTTAATAGCTCAAAAGAGATATGTAGGTCCGAAATCCTCAGAACGTTTAGGCATTCACAATGCATAATCCAATCCACCTTCATCAGTGCACTGAAATATGTGCTTGAGTTTAAATGCGTGTATAAATCCCATTAAAGTTAATATTTATGTGAATGACTAAACACTTCACCAAGTAGAGGTGTAGTTATTTGTGTATCAAAGTTCAATTTATGCTTCAGTGATTTGAAGAATTTGTCCCCATTGAATTATTGGATCTAACTGAAGATATACTGACATTAACTTAGATATTTATTTTGAACAGTAATATCCAAACAATTTAATAACTTAATGCATGATATATCACATGGTAAAATGGTATCTACAGTAAAAGTGGCAATTCCTAGAGCACTGATAAAAATTGACTGCCTAACTTACTAGCAAGTTGCTTGAATATTCAGTGTCAATGCTCAAATCCACACAGACCAGTCTCCAAGTTTTTTAAAGTCATGGATAAAAAAAGGTTGAATTCATTTTGTACAACTGCAGCTCTTAACAGAGTACAGTATCTGGAGCTCCCTCCTCTAGAATTTTGCCAAGAAATTTGATCATCCTCTAGCTGAATATCAGTTTCATATAATCAAAGGAGAGGTATGCAAATACCTTTAAAAGATGTTGTACAGTGTTTTAGTCATTTCAAGAACTTTTACTTTGGAGAATTTTATTGACTATCCTCTAACTAACACCAGCTTAAACCAGTAGAGTTTCTTCCAGTCTTTAAGGGAAGCAGGTAGAAACACTCCATAAGGTAAATAAGTGCTTGAAACAAACTGTTTCCAGTACCTTTCTAGTACTCTATTATTCTGATTCAGTAATACGGACATTTTAGTCATCGTCACAAAAAATCGAAAAATGGCCACATCCCAGAGAGTGAAAAGGACATTCTCTAAAATGTCATAGTATCATGGAAACTATTATAACGCCTTTGAATATTTCTCAGGGCCTTTATTTACTGTTTGAATAGCTATCACACAGCTTGTTCCTGTTGACTGCCATTGTTACAAGTTTTTAAGTGCCTCAGCAATGGTGATCGGCCAAGGTGATTCAAAGCAAGGAGAGGTAGCCTAAATCACAAAATGGGTACTGAAAGTTAGACATCTCGACTCACATGTAAACAATTGTTTATGAGACCTGCTGGAACAACATACTTCGGTGATACATAATCTATACTGGATTTCAAATTTTTCAAAACAGTTCACGGTACTAGTAATCCATTTCTTGGTCTCCTGATAAGTACTCTCCACCAAGTACTTCACTCATTGCTTAAAAACTGACATACTCTTCTAAAATATTTTTCCCAGTCAGATGGATGAGTGTTACCCCTCTGAAAAGCATGCTATATCACAACCCCTCCTTTTTTAATGTTCTTTTGTAGGTGAGGGCTTGGGGTAGGGGAGAAGCAGCTCATTTTGCATGGATTCCCACCTTCATTAACCAAATACAATGTACTAGTAACTGAACTTCACAGTATCTTTCTCCCCTATATCAAATGTCTACAGATTCAAACTACTGTATTATTATGCAGTAGCTGGAATCACATCAAAAGCTTTCAAAGCTCAGAAGAACTTCTTTTGTGCACAGGAATGATATGATGCAAACTTAACATGAAGTTGTACACTAGAAATATTTTGAGAGTAAAAATTTAGTTGTCTAGATATTGTCAAAGAAGTGCAGAAACTTTACTTTATATCCAACACTTGTCAGCACTGACTAAGACAAAGATTCATGCCTTATTTTTCTAAAGCTATATGATGCAGCAACACATTTTTCTTAATGACTGTGGTCAGGTAAATCCTGAGCAGAGTTGTGATACACTGTTTTACCATGCTTCCCAATTCAAATCACTGCTTGCAGTGTAATCAATGGCTTTCATACAATTCACTGAGTAATCTTGCGGAAAATAACAGGACATCCTGCAACGGGTCAACAAATTACACAGTCTTCTGCTGTAATTCACATGGCTGGAGTAAATTCAGCCTTTTCAAGCCTGCTGCCTTTCACGCAACAAAAAGTTCCTATTCATGTCTAAAGAGAAAACACAAATGCAAAATTTATAACTACAGCTTTAGTTACTGCATTGTTGTGATATTAATTAAATCACTGGCAAGAAATTGATATGGTATATTGCTTACCATAGCCATTTTTCAATCCAAAGCATTCAGGCTGCAGTTTTACAGTCTCAAAAGTTATAGACTTCCTTGCTACTCAGATGAGCTCATTCTTGCTTTAATAGACCTCAGAGGAAATTAGTTAAGGACTGGAATTGATTTAGGCACTGAAGAGCCTGATTTTGTCTTTCTCAATCTATGGTGCTTCCTATGAATTCAGCCAAAGCCCCAAACTTTGAAGAATTACACTGTCAAAAAGAAATTAGAATGAAGTCATGATACCTGATGACCTTGCCACAGGGTCCTAAATCAGTCAATCAATCTTTGAAAAATAAAATTAAAACTAACATTTGGCTTGCAAAGAGTGTCTAAAAGTTCAGAGGCAGATGACAGGAAAGCCATCTTTCTTCATTTAAATAAGACGACTAGCGTGAAAGATGCACTTCCACAATGTGGCATGGGAAATAACAACAGTGTGAGTCTTTGTCGTAAATTTCATACTGAGATTTTTCTAAAGAATAATTCATCTTTTTAATGTTACTTGTATAATGGGCATTTCAATATCTATTTTATGGAGGGAGATATGAAACAGGGCTGTATGTTACTTACCAAAGATCACAAAACAAACAGCAGCAAAAAGCAACAACCACCAAAATGTACTGCATGTGTAATATATTTCTCACTAAAAAGGTATATCTTCAAAATCGTCCCTGTTTGTTCCATACATGTACCTTTGTACATACATATATGTATACGACATCGCTTTCCCCATTAAGACCTGGTTTTGTTCAGTGTAGATACGTGTCCACCACAAAAAGTAATTGCAGCGAAATGGATCACAGAATAGACTGTTCCTCCTAGCAGGTAGACAGGCTAAGGACATTGCTTACGTCATAGATCTAATGACGGGGCAGATTACCAGACTAAAATCTTGACTACTAGATTACATTTTTTTCCAGACTTTTTTAACCCATTTTTGACCCATATAAAGTAAAACCACAATCTTCAGGGCCCACTGTGCACTTGTCTGCTTTACAAAACCACTCATTATTCCTCTCCTCTGATGTGAATTATCAGAAAACTAGGGCAATACACATAGCAATGAAGCTTATCTTTTGTTTTACCAAGCATTTACACCTACTGAATATGTAGTACTTCATTCTAGTGATTTCCAGGCATTGAATGGACAGTAATTGATCTCGGAAAAAATATATTGTAAGAAAGGTAAGATTTATTAGCACAATTTTTTAGCTAAGGAAAATAAAACAAAAAGACTACAAACTGACCAATATCATAAAGAAAGCATATAGTATACAATCAGGATGGCATTAGGAACCAGAAATGTGGAGTATGAATAAAGTATACGCAGAATCTGAAGAGAAAGACACAGTATGAACTGACACGACAGGGCATTATAGGAATCACAGTTGAAAAAAGTTGATGTTCCAGAATGAAAAAGGATCCTCTGGACTAGTTTTGGGTGATGTCTTCAACAGGGAATGAGTTTGGAGATGACAAAAGCTTTTGCTGAAATTACTTGAAGATGGCCTATTGCAAAAAATTGCAGTGAGCCAATAAAATTATGTGCTATTCAAGTTACTCACAAATTTGCTGATAAATAGATTTTTCCATCTTGTTTTCTTCCTCTATGTTGGTGTAACTCAGAATGTTTGTACACTTTACCGCTGTTATTATTTATAAACCTGGCAGTATCAGCATCACAGCTACACTGTTTTGCAGGTTTTTAGACTGCACAGAGTAAAAAAACTACTTACCCCAAAGAGCTAAGAGTCTAGCAGGAGAGGAAACAGTGAAATGGAGGGAGCAAAATATACAGCATGCCAGCAAAGGCTGAAGTTATAATCAGCCCATAAATTGTTGATGTCTTTAAAGGTAAATGGTAAAATTCCTACCTTGTCAGAAAGGGATTTATCTTACATCTACAGAACTGATGAGAAAAGGGTATTTCCACTCACTTTCTTTTCCTTTTTCTTTAAAATTCATAGCCCATTAGTTAGAATATACACTTGGGAAGACAGAGATCCAACCTCCTATTTCTACTTGATTTGGAGCAGGAATCTAGAAAAAAGATACAGTGAACTCTACCCTAGACTCACCTGAACCTCACCCATTGCCTGAAGCACTGACAGAACTGTGGGATCCCCTTACCCCTTATGGAGTGCTCTGACACCTAGGATAAAATATAATTTTTGCTCTGATGCAGATATTATTTTGTCCAAAATGGAAAACCTTCAACAGGAGAGATTTATGAACCCAGAAAATTGAATCCCAGTCAGTCCAGAAAACTCTGCAGTTTAAAGTAGCAACATCTTTTTTTTTTTTTACTGGAATGGGATCTGAATTAAAATCTATTGTATTTTAAGTAAATTACCTATTCATGAGATTTAAAAAGATCAAACATCCTGCAGAGTAGAAGAAAGTGACTGATAAACAGATCGAGAAAAGGCATCCAAAATCAAGATTATTCCCTTAGGTACTACTGATATTAGAAACCACCTTGACAGGCTGAAACACACAAGACCTTATAGCAACCTCAGTGAAAGAGAATTCAGAGATTCAAGATGAGATAAAGCAACGACTGGCTTCAATATGTATTTAGAAAAAAATTGTGAACTAGTCTCCCCAAAATCACTGCAGGAAAAGGTGTTTGGAAAATTATTTGTCTGATCTAGTCTTATGTTTTAAATTACTCCTGTTTCTCTTAGCATATTCTATCTTCTATATGTTTGTTTTGGAGTGCTAACCCAGAGCGAGACTTTTCTTCTTCCTGTTTATCGATCAGTAGAGACCAAAGAGTGACTGCTATAGGAATGACACCATCTGAAAACAGAAATCACAACAGTAATAACTAGTTCTAGTAACAGTCCTAGGAAGGTGGACATTCAGCAAGGGGAACACTGCTAGCTGGGCATTTAGATGTAGGCACTACAGCCTGAAACAGTGATGACAGCAGACTCCCTTCCCTTGGTAAAAAAGCATTTCTGCTTAAAACATCTGCCAGAAGATTTACATTTCCTCTTAGATGGCTGAGGCTGAAAGGAATGAGATTCTGCTCCCCTCAGATGAGCAGAAAGCTGGACTCCCGGGAGAGTGCCACACTCTCCCTCCTACCTCAGCTCCAAATATGAAATTGTTGAACCAAATAGATACAGGTTTCCTTATTAAGGATCCCCAGAGCAAGAAAGGAGTCTGCATACAGCTCTGAACTCACATCTATTTATAAGAAAAGCAGTATCTTTTCCGTGACCTTTGACAACACAAGTGAGCTCCAGCTGACGGCTGCCAAGTTGCGACCAGAGCACACTGAGGCAGTCCTGAAGCAACTGCAGAGGTAAGCTGTCATGGAAAAATGATCACAGTCCATTTGTCACTGTCTGACACTGTCTGTGGGACTGCCCTTTGATGGAAAAAAATTAAAATGTTGAAAGATGGAAGAAGTCTCAGAAGTCATTTAAGAAATGCTAAGAAGCTGAAGAGATGATGTCTTTGTTAATGAACAAGAGAGCCTGGAAAATAGAAGTGGTTGCCGTGGTTTTTAGTGTAATTTTTTGGCACCAGAAAAAAAAAAAAAAGACCTCTGTCTTTGGCTGTTTGGAAATCCATCCCAAGAGGGTAAGATCCTCTGAAAGAGAACAGAAGACTGTTAGATTGACTGTTGGATTTCAGGAACCGATCCAGGGTTTATGTCATTACCGAATGCCTTGCCAGAAGGAAGAATCCTATGGAAAGAATCAGCATTGTGTCCCAGTGGGCTGCTAATTACTGCCACGGGCTTTTGTAGGCACTGGTTATACTAACGTTGGGCTGAAAAGTTAGGTGGGTGAAATATGACTGAGGTCTGGCTTGACTTCCTTCCTTCTGCAGTTTGCTTCAAAGGCAGTTCTAGTGGCAAAGCAGTAAAAAGAAGATGAGGAATGAACAGACGATTTTGAAAATAAACTATTGCAAACTCTGTCTTTTGATAGGAAACGGATTAAACCAGCATTTTGTTGGAACAAAGTCCCAATCTTCTTTTTTAACGCACCCTTAGTACCTTAGTACTTAGCAAGTACCCTAGAATCATCACTAGAGATACAGATGCTCCTACTTTACTCTCTGCTTTGATCAAGGGGTTTTATGTTCAGTTAGCTGTATGAACAGACTTGTTTTCAACAATCCTATTTAATCCTTGCTTCCTAGGCTTCATCTTTTGAATTAATTTCAAGACCTCATCTTTCACATTGTACTTAGGAAACTTAGTGAGAATGTAAATGCCTGAAAATAAATAAATATTGGGGAAACTGGGACACAAACTTCTGAAACTTGTCAATTCAGCAATTTAAAAAGGCACTTCGTAACATATAAATTTGTATTTCCTGTGTCCTAAATATGTGCTCCCTGAGGGAGGGTTGATATTTTTGTAGTAACACCAGTACAGTGATCTTACATGAAGCCTTTACATACTAATTCAAAACAACAGACAATAATAATATTTTTCATGTAACAATGCTCTTCCATGGGATTGCTGACACCAAACATGAACATCAAAGGTGAAAATATTGTGTAAATTCTATCCTTAGTCATATTCAAGCATCTCTCAGAAACCTCGGTGAGGCAAACCTACCATGGATATATGCTCTAGCAATGAGTTTGATCAGCTTATGTAGAGGACAATTTACATTTGATGAAATTCCTGAACTACAGTTGTGTTGTTTCCTAGGATAGGAAAAGAATGTCAAAACTTCTAGTAGGTTCAGGAACTTATTCAGTGTTTTTTAATAAAAGAGCTGGTGGATGTATGGAAGTGCAATACTAGCTAAAGAATTCCAAGCGACATTTTTATGTAGATGTAGGTGGCTTGGCTGCTGTTCAAGTGATCTAATTTTGAGAGTCCTTGAGTTGGAAACTGGACTTGTGATGTTCTCTACCAAAACTCAGGACGCAATGTAAGTAAGTACTAAGAAAAGCAATAAACTGATTAAAGGAATAACGTACTTACTGGCATTATGTTATTATTAGCTTTGGCAACTATCAAATACTGGCCAGATATAAAAATGATCCTGATTCAAACCCATTGCTTTTGACCTTGTAAGAAATAAAAGCCTTCCAAAAACTAAGCTAGACTAAAATACTAAATCCTGGCTCCAAAGGAGAGAGACGACTCCTGACAAAGTGATTCTATAAGCACAAATCTCCCTGAAATCCTTGGCTGAAAATGTAGAACATGAACAATTCTCTGGCTCAAGACCGTGGAAAAAACTGTTCACCATTTAAAACATTTGTCATCAATGTAATCCCATCTTTAATTATAATTAATGTAAGGGGCTTTTATGTGCTGGAATGGTAATAAGTTGCCAAGAGTTTGGGTTTTGGGAAAGCATACATTTCCAAATTACAGTGGAGATTGATCTCAAAATCAAGCAAATAATAATGTATAAAGCTGTCAGAGATACAATGAACTGAAGACATTACAGTAGCAATAACTTAAAGTACTGACAGTCAGGAAATATTCTATAAGTGAATTTTAGAAAGACATCTTTTGTCCTTTCTTTTACTTACTGATTTTTTTCCAACTTCAGCCAAAATCAGCTACAAATATTGTTAAGATTTGTAGCTAGTGCCATCTAATTTGGCAGTAACTGTACTGACCAAAGGTTCACCTTAATCTTATCTTAAGCAGTTTACATGGATGTGTTAGCACTTGCTACTCTTCCCTTGGTAAATCAGCAGCCAGGCTGCTTGACCAGTTGCTGAAAGAGACTGGCCAGCATCATATTATGTCATTTTAGAATCAAAATGCAGCTGACGTTGAGGCCCAGGCACTAAGAATGATTTGAGATCCACAGGTCCAGCTAGTTTCCACTGTTTGCCTCCATATTTTCTCATCCTTGATGCCAGCTATTCATCTGGATTATTCCATGGCTGTGCTCCCAGGTGGGGAGGCGGATACTACTGTAGAGCAAGCAGAGATTCACTCTGATGTTCTTTCATCAGCAGTGGGACATTTGCTTCCATGATACGCAATGTAATTGTGACTGCACAGCCATGGACCCCTCCATTTGGTCTAGGGCTGTGCGTGCTCACACTGAGCGTGCCAGGGTGCGTCACTTGAAGCTGAGCATCAAATTCAACAACTTCCGCAGGGTGCCTGTGGTTGGGCTGCAGCCCGTTTCAGTATGCTTGAAAACCCAGCCTTTGCCATATTAAAGTCTCAGATATAGATAACTGTGCAAGTGAACTGTGTACACTTAGGCAGTGGTTAAAGAAGATTCTCGTGCTGTATGAAGTTGCCATATCTAGTTAAAAAGACCAAGTAACTGTGAATTTTAAAGTCATTGCTGGTGTTGGAGGGAATTTTGCTGTTTTATAGAGCTATGATATGAAATATTACAGCAAATGAGAAATACAGAATATTTCTTCATAGATAAATTGCCTCTTAAATCATAGTTCATCAGAGACCTGAAACAAGAGAAAAAGTCCTCACAGAATTATATAACATAGAATGGCAAAAGAGCACTTTGACACACTACTCTTCTTTGTTTGCATAGCTAAACTGTGGGACTGTAGTATGATGTAACCACTATGTGAGTTTAATCAATTTTATCACAAATAACAGTGAAGAAGCAGTGACACTGGCTGTAAGACATATTTGTCTACAGCAGCAGCCAGAGACAAATGCTTGAAGTGATCTGCATAAATGAATTTTACCAACAATCTGGATGTTAGTGTGCTGAAACCTACGTAGCTGCCACTGCACTCTGCTATTCATGCCAGCTAGCACAGAAATACAATCACGTGATTCTTGATTTTGCGTTTATATATACTTCATGGAGCAGCATAATTTATCTCACCCAACTTTGGCTAAAGTGTGGGTATTTACTCAAAGGCATTCCTTTAACCTCTTATATCCATTCCAATTTTCATTGATTTCTACTGCAAGACAGTGTGAATGAGCTACTTGTCTATTCTTTGGGTATGGAGGAAGGCTAAAAACTGGCTTAGACTAGATGCCTAACTAAAGTTAGGAGAAATGAGTAGCATTTTGTAGGCTAAAACTGTTATTTGCTCCTGTAGATGTCTCAGCTTAAATATAAGACTTTTTTTTTTTTTAATAGTGCTAAGATACCACATGGCAATGGAAACTGCATAAACACAACTAAACCTCAAATCATTCCACTTGAAGGAATTATTCTTATTAAAACAAATCCATCAGTTAAAGCTAAAAGACCTTAGAAAATGCAGCATCTTTCTTTATTATCCTTTAGACATCAGAATACTTAGTGGAAGTACAAATTGCCATCCTCATGCTGCATTTGGGGAAACTGAGCAAAACAGAGCTTCACAGAACATTCACAAAAATGGTCCCCAATTTAGACAGGCTGATCTGGTTTCTAGTCAAAAATCTGTTCAGCTCCAATTGAAATGGTAGATTCTCACTAATTATGAAAAATCAGGGCAGGGTCTTAGAAAACACAAAGGTTGCTTTTGAATAAAATGAATTACCCAAGATCACTTACGAAGTCAGTAACTGACTTGAGAACAGAAACTTGATACCATCTCCCTTCTTCTCTTGGGCGTATAAAACTAAATGAACAAGCCTTTAGAAAATATAGCAGGAGACATGAATTTCATTGATAAGAAACTTGCAAAGTATTTTTATAAATGTGAATAAATAAGCATAAATGTAACTAAGTACTAATACATACAAGGTTTATGTGCCCTTCATATAAACTTTAATTTATATTACCCACAGGATTCTCAGGATCACTTTTAAAACATTACAAAAGACGTAGAATAAAAGCTACAATGGAAATGACTTGACATAGTTTTACTATAAATTAATGTGTGCATCTCAGGAGCGATTCCTCTGCTTTCACTGGTCCCTAGTATGTACTCAGCAGCTGGCAGGCACACTCAGCAAGACTGGAACTTGGGAGTAACAAGAAGCTATGATCTCTAAAAGTGTTTGTTAGAAAAAGGATTCTAGCTTTTTTGATGAGATGACTACAAGTGAAAAAATCCTCAATGCCCAAGAACTTACTTGAAGGCATAAAGCATTTCTTGGCCAAACTGGCATTTGCATTTTTACCTATAACAGAGATTTACGAGATGGATTGCTGTTGTCTAAGCCATCGTATTTGCAAAGCAGTGTTGTAATATGGGAATTTACTGTTAGCTGATTATATTTTATACTTTATCCTGAACCTGAGCATAAAGATATCTTCTTCATAGACATCAACAGACAAAGTTGACATGAGGTTCCTTGCCCTTCACAGACCTCTTTACACGGTAACAGTGAGGAAACTACAGAATTTCAGAATGCAGTCACAAAGAGTTTTCCAAACATTTTGCAATATCATCCCCACAGGGAATTTTGCCAATGGAAAAAAAGATCTATAGAAGATTAACCACAGTTAAATATTTCAAAGAAGAAAAAAAGTAATTAATTTTAACCTATGTATGAGACTATTGTTTTCATCAATATACACACATATAATTTCACTACAATATTTCTTGATGTTGTATGTTGACTCTTATAGTGAAGTATACTCCAGCCTGTGGATCTTGTTTCTTAAAACATTCTACATGCTGAACAGTCTTTACATCACTTGTTTACCCTTCCACAAACAGTTAAGCAATCTTTAAAGACTTTTTAGCCTACTTATTTTTCTTAATTGTCACTGCATCTGTGGGGATGCCATTCGCCAAAATTAATCTAAGATTTCATGGCACTTGAGTGACTCTCTTTAAAATAAAGGCAAAAAGAGGTCTTCCCTTCACTGCCTCCAAGCAGCAGTGCAGCAATCTTTATCAGGCACAGAACGCCAACAACTTTTGCACATGGACAGGGAATAATTTAGCATTATATCATAAGCCTGAAACTTGTCTGTGTTCTCTTTTTTGAATTGCTTAATGATGAATCAAAGGATACATTATGTATTCAATGGGTGTACTTTGGCTTGAACAAAACTGTGCACACACAACTGTCCTATCGAACACAGAGTTTTAACTTTTTTTTTTCCTTCTTTTTTGCTGTACAGCAATTGTTTCATGAATCTTATCATGCTCCGTAGAATCATATTTTCATCAATACCCCTCTTACCATCTCTAATCTACTGGGAACACATTTAGCTATGGCATGTGACCCACGAAAAAAAGGCATTTGTGAAAATAGGAACAAGTGTACATATACCTAGAGAGACAAAGCGCATAAACTGCTATGAAGCAAGCCTCATTTTGCATATTCCACTTAATCTCTCATCAGGCTTGGAGCCAAAATTATTCTGGCCAGGCTGTATAAATATGAAGCAACCCAGAATATAATTAAACCAGGCTAGGCTGAACCCTAGTAAAAGGTCATGCTGAACAAAATTTTATCTACTACAACTACTGACCTGCTACTCCAGGAACTTACGAAAGAGAGCATAAAAGCTACAGTCAGTCATCCAAGGAGGTTCGCCACCCTCTAACAACTGCTGAATATGTCTGGTAGTTCTTGAAAATTATTGATGCAGGTGTTTGTCAGAATTAATTTAACATTATTATGAGGATAAGTACAGCCTTCCTGTAGCATCAGACAAGTGGCTTCAGTTGAGTTCCAAGATTATTCTTCTGAATAGAAAAAAAAAAAATCCTTTCCTTTCAGCTTAAAGTAATGTTAGCTCTCATGTTCAGAGATCCTTGAACCTCATAGAATCATAGAATAGTTCGGCTTGGAAGGGACCTTAAATAAAGATCATCTAGTTCCAACCCCCTTGCCATGGGCAGCGACACCCTCCACCAGACCACGTTGCCCAAAGCCCCATCCAGGGATGGGGCATCCACAACTTCTCTGGGCAACCTGTTCCAGTGCCTCACCACCCTCATAGTGAAGAATTTCTTCCTATTATCTAATCTAAATCTACCCTATTTCAGTTTAAAGCTATTACCCCTTGTCCTATGACTACACGCCCTTGTAAACAGTCCCTCTCCAGCTTTCCTGTAGGCCCCCTTTAGGTACTGGAAGGCTGCTATAAGATCTCCCCAGAGCCTTTTCTTCTTCAGGCTGAACAACCTCAACTCTCTCAGCCTGTCTTCATAGGAGAGGTGGTCCTGCCCTCCGATCATCTTCATGGCCCTCCTCTGGAAACAGGTCCATGCCCTTCTTATGTTGGGGGCCCCAGAGCTGAACACAGTACTCCAGGTGGAGGTCTCACGAGGGTGGAGTAGAGGGGCAGAATCACCTCCTTTGACCTGCTGGTCACTCTTCTTTTGATGCAGCCCAGGATATGGTTGGCTTTCTGGGCTGCAAGCACACATTGCCAGCTCATGTTCAGCTTCTCATCAACCAACACCCGCAAGTCCTTCTCCTCGGGGCTGCTCTCAATCCATTCTCTGCCCAGATTGTAGTTGTGCTTGGGATTGCCCCGACCTTGTGCAGGACCTTGCACCTGGCCTTGTTGAATTTCATGAGGTTTGCATGGGCCTGCCTCTCAAGCCTGTCAAGGTCTCTCTACCTCAGCCTTCTTCATATCCCGGGTAACCAGGTCTCCCATTCCCTTCCAGAGAGGGCTCACGTTTTCTCTGCTCTTCCTTCTACCACTGACATACCTATAGAAGCTTTTCTTGTTGCCCCCAACATCCCTTGCCAGATTTAATTATTTCAGGGCTTTAGCTTTCCTAATCTGTTCCCTTGTTGCCCAGACAATTTCTCTGTATTCCTCCCAGGCTACCTGCCCTTGCTTCCACCCTCTGTAGGCTTCCTTTTTGTGTTAGAGTTTGCCCAGGAGCTCCTTGCTCATCCAGGCAGGACTTCTGGCACTTTTGCTCTTTTTGCATTGCTCCTGAGTTTGGAGGAGGTGATCCCTGAATACAAACCAGCTTTCTTGGGCCCCTCTTCCATCCAGGGCTTTGTCCCATGGTACTCTGCCAGGCACGTCCCTGAAGAAGCCAAAGTCTGTTCTCCTGAAGACCAGGGTAGTGAGCTTGTTATGCGCCCTCCTCACTGCCCTGAGGATCTTGAACTCCATCATTTCATGGTCACTGCAGCCAAGGCTGCCCTTGAGCATCACATTCCCCACCAGCCCCTTCCTGTTGGTGAGAACAAGGTCCTGCATGACACCTCTCCTTGTTGGCTCCTCTATCACTTGGAGAAGGAAGTTGTCATCAACACATTCCAGGAACCTCCTGGGTTGCTTACGCTGTGCTCTGTTGTCCCTCCTACAGATATTGGGGTGGTTGAAGTCTTCCATAAGGACCAGGACTTGTGAATGCGAGGCTGCTCCTATCTGTCTATAGAGGGACTCATCCACTCAGTCTTCCTGGTCAGGTGGCCTGTAGCAGACCCCCAGTATAATGTCCCTTGTCCCTGCCCTCCCTTTCATCCTGACCCATAAACTCCCGGTCAGCTCCTCATCCATTCCCAGGCAAAGCTCCATGCTCTCCAGCTCGTCATTGACATAGAGAGCGACACCCCCTCCTCGTCTCCCCTGCCTGTCCTTCCTAAAGAGCCTGTGTCCTTCCATTCCAACGCTCCAGTCATAGGAACCATCTCAAAATTATGTTAACCACATCTTGGAAGTGAAAGTGGTTCCTATCTTTATGAACAATGCATGTTTTAGCAAGAAGTTCTTCTTATCATGTTGTCAACATTTCCTGCTTTTCTTTCCTTCACAGTTGTCTATCATAGGAACATAAACACCACTGAGGACAGAGGTCATTTTCTTCTCTATTCTGGCCATTTAATTAGTAGCAAAAGATAAGTATTACGTAAAGGAAGAGAAGCTGCTGACAGGCCTTGGAAAAATCTGTTTCATTGGCAAGGAACTTCTTCACTCAACCTACCTTTTCTTGATTCTGGCAGAGAAGACAGTCACATTCAAAGCAATACTGGCGCATCAGTTGTTTTTGGCGCTCGCTGGTGGGCATCAGTGATTCAATATAGCTGATGGTGAGCTGTGTGCAGTACATACAAAACCAGAATTGGTATATTTTTCAAAAAATCCATTTTGGGTGTATGTATAGCTAAGGTAACATTTTTTGGATACAATGTTTTCCAGCATAAAATAAAATTTTATCTTAACAGATGATTTCCTAGAAGAAATTGACGACTTTTATAAAGGGCAAAAATAAGGGCCAAAAATAATTTCCATGGAGGAACACTTTTTCATATTTCCAGATCAATATCATTTGAAATTATTAATCCTCCCCCAAATTATGACTATTTCAACTTTTCATCCTAATTTGGAAGGAAAAAAAAAAAGAAAGAGCAAGGAGAGAGAGAAAAGAGTGAAGAGAGAGAGAAAAGAGAGAAGAGAGAGAAGAAAAAGGCTCAGTATCTGAAGTCCTTGTGCATGAAAACTTATTTTCTGTCCAGCTCCAAAGCTTAAGTGTGTATTTAGCACTGTTGTTATACAACAACCAATTATCTCCAAAAATTTTGTCTCAGGGAAGCCCTACTTTCTTGCAAATATATGTTTGAGCCTGAGGACAGCTCGTCTTATGTCATATCCATCTTCAGTGTGTCTGTGATGTTTCCTTTGTGACCAAGGAAGCATAAAAGCATTGCAGACAAAGTTGTTGAAACTACTGACAAGAAAAATTATTAAAATGATAAAAGAAAATGCTTAGATTTGTGCCAGTTTCAACTCCTCATGCTGTACAGAGTGAATTCTAATGAACTAACAGAAGTCTGTAGTTTGTTCACTTTGACGCCTGTCAGAAGGAATTTTACAGGGCTAACCATTTGTAGACTTCTCCAAATGTTTAAAGTGCTGCACAGGCACAAACTAACGATAAGGGAAAGAATATAACAAAATAACAGCCTAACTCAGACCAGCATTCAGTCATACATGCTATTGAGTGATTACGCTCACACCCAACACTTTGAAACACTCCAGAGAGGTCAGAGCTAAAAAAAATCAGGTCACATTATTTCATCATGAGCCTAGACACTTCAATTAATTGGAAGAATTTTCACATGGTTCTCAGTTAAATCATGAGAGTCCACTCAAAGAAATTACAGGAAAACCTGACCAATTTGTAGTAATGACTATGAAATCCATTGTCAGAACCTGCGTTTTGCAAATTAGTAGGCATTCTAATTAAACAAGCAATTGACAAGCAACTAAAACAATGCCTGCGTTTTTTTCATTTATTATTATTACAATGTAATTTGATTATATATTGAAGGAGGACTATATTAAAAGAAGATTACTGAGATGGCGAAGTCAAGCATTTAAAATGATCATAAGCAGAAAGCCTGTGGAAAAAATAAATATGATCTCATAATTGAAGATTAATAGTATAATTAAAGAAAGCAACAAAAATTTAAGTTCCATAGGTAATAAAAAGTTAGAAAGTGTGAGAACTTTGTTAGGTTTTGCACTCTATATAATGTTGTTCTGTCCCAGCTTGCGCGTGTCTGAGCCGAGAGGGGATTAGTTTCACCACTGTTGGTTTACAGAAGGACAGTCTGTAGTAATCTTTTACACAGGAGCTGCACGCTTCCCTCTGAGCTTTCTGTGGTGAATGGATGGAATTTGTTTTGCCTCTTTCTTTTCCACTCTTTTCTCCCCAGCTTGGTCTCTTCTGCCCCATTCTCTCCAATCTGTTCCTGTTATTCTCTCTCTTCTCTGCCCTTGGCCATGAGTATAATTTTCCAGTCTTATTCTCCACACCTGTTTATTTAATCCAGCCCTCACTTCTAGTGCCTTACCGAGCCATTCTTGGTACAATGGGTCGATTTTGTCATCCTGCCAGTCCCAGATCTGTCCTTCTGCCTGCCCTGCATGCAACATCTTACACCCTTTCCCCATATTTGATTGCCAACGCTCTTACTCTCCCAAGTTAACAGTCCTTGTTGCTCTACTCTGGTTTCTCAATCATTTTCAGTGACCTCACCAACTTGGACCTTGTTTCTTTCACTAGATGGTCCTACTCTGCATCCTCCCTGGTGTGGTAAGAAAGATCTCTCTCCCTTCCTTCCCACAAAGCAGTTCCCAGTCAAGCTGTAGTGCTAACCTCATACTTCAGCCATTCCAAGCCAGATTTCCCTCTCCCATCACAAGCCTCTGATCTTATGTCTCCTTACAACTCGCAAGTGTTTTCTGCCAAAAATCATTCCGCACACTGGCTTGTTCCCTGTCTCTTATCCTCTCTATAAACATCACTGGTTCTGACTCATGTCCTACCGGGCTTTAGGTTCAGGTGGCACCTAGCAGCAAAAGGGATTTAATCAAGTTCAGGCATAGCACAAGACAATATGAATTTTCTGGAAAAAATTATTCTTGTGAGATTAGTCTATTTTTGGCCAAAATACTTCAGACAATGGTTTAAACTCTATCATTACTGTTGAACCCATCATTAGGCAGGGTTCCGTTCTAGTACTGCAAAACAAACCCACAGCCAACAGTGAACATGCTTTATCTATCTTCAGCCTACAGGCTTCATCACTTGCTTGCATCTTTTTTTTTTTTTTTATTCATGTTGCAGAAACCTTGGAAGTAGGAATAAGTTTAGAAGTTTGAAACCAGTGATTTCTTTTTCAGAGGTTACCAAACAGTTCTGGATATGAACAGTCACGTGACAACCTGCTCTGGATTACAGCATATGACTAGGCAGAAGGAGGAGAAGAGGCTTTGTCACATTGATACCTCTTTTTAGCATTTCAACAACTTAGGGTTTCTCTTGCTGTCAGAGGCCCCAGTCCAAATTCCCAGTCCTGCCAGCAGAAATCCGTAAGTGAAAAAATGTTCGTAGCTGGCAGACTGAGTGGGAAAATGTAATTAGAATATTTAGCAACATGACCAACCTAACGGTGACTAAGTCTATACTAATCATTTAATCGTTTAAACATAAAAATTCTGTATTCAGGTCTCTCTCCTACACTTGTTTTAATTTTGGATCCCTTCATTAGATGCAAGGCTCATTTAACTTGTACATATTTAGGAAATATGCCCATTTATCAAAGGTTGTCTTAATGGTATTTGCATGTGGGATGTATGGTATTAATTAAAACATTATTTCAGCTGACCAAAGCTTGCCTCTTTATTGCATCGCTTATAAAGAATGCAGTAAATCGTTTCCCCCAAACTGGAGAATATATATTAAATCACATTTATGAAGGCAGGGAATTATTTAACAGCCGTGAGACTTATTGACTCTCAGGACTTTCTCCTTAGAAATGCAGCACTGTCTGAGCCCTGTTTCTTGCTCTGACACAGAAATTCTTTAACTATGTGTATGGTGGTTAGTTTCTCATGTTTCTCATCTGCCAAATGAGGTGGACACAATTTTCCAGTACTGCCATGCTGCAGTGGAGTTAATTTATGGTTTTTGTAACAGGCTATAAGCTACAAAATTTCTAGACAGAAGATTCTGTAGAAATTTCAAATCAATTATTTTCATGCAAACAGCAGGGAAAAAAAGTGAGTCGTCTTGTTTTTGCAATCATGGGTCTCAGGGTGTGAGAGAAGGTTGTGTACAAAAATCTGTTCCTGAGACAGAGTTACGTAAGTGGTGAATAGCCTGTGCTCTTTCTGTTTTGGCATATATGATCAAAAATTCCTCCTAACTCAAGGAAAATTTTGCTTTTAAAAAATGTAATGTGACAAAATGTAATGTGTCAAACATACACAGATATTAAACGTCTTCTCATAGCATTATAGCAACAGAAATATTACATATCTTGGTTGAAATCTATCTTCATGATAGATTTCATTGCTGGTCATCTGAAATTATGATTTGTATTTAGCACCAATTTTAAAAATTGGTTGCTCTTTAAGAGTACAGTCTGCTATGCGACTTTCTGCAGAAAGATACAAATTTACTCCAAATGAACTATGAAGCTAATGAGAAGCCATGGATCCATTTTGGACCTCAGCTAATACATCCTGTCTCTCGGCAGGACTAATTGATTTGAGATAGGCACTAAACTAACCATAGCTATACAACTTCTGATTGGAGAACAGGCAAAATGAGCTCATGTCTGCCTGCAAAACACCAGGAAGACACAGTAATTAACAGAAAGTCAATTGAAATTATAGCATACATCTTGATGCTGTTTAAAGTGGTTACTTAAGGGTAGGGAAATGATGAAGACCTCTTCAGAGCAGGCTGTTTGTCTTTTCGAGAAAGTAAATTAGTTGATAGGCTACCGTATCACTGAAGGAGACCTGGTGATCTCTAGGTGAATAATTTTTGCTTTCTTATAATCCTTCCCTATATCTTACCTTTCTTTACAATACATAAATTTCATTTTTGCAAAGAAGAAAGTGCAGGAAAAGGAAATCTTTGTATACTGTCAAAGTATACAAACATCACCTTAAGTTACAAAAGCTGTGCTAGTCAGCGCTACAACTAACATTATCTTGAGGAGCAAAAAGGTGTTATGATTAGTTTTGAGCTGTTGGAAGCAAGTTTCAGAAAGTCCTGTAGTCTTTTAAGTAGGGACATATAGAATAAAATCCCCACAAAAATCTATTATTTCTTTCTTCCTGCTGTTAGATTCAATTAAGCTCAAAAACCTGGTATACAGTAGAGTCTACAGAGTGTTAGGAGACCCTTTCTAGCCACCTCAACCCCCAATCTATGAATGGAGGTCAACAGCTGCTCCCAAGCCTCGTCTTCCTTTCACTTCTTTTGTTCTCTCCTCTGCTCCCCATCCATTTTGTTCCCTTTATGCCAGTTGCAGGACAGAAAACACTGACATTTAGTGGTGATGATTACCAGCTGGTCAAGCACTAGAATTTGGGGTACTAGCATAGACCCATACCACCTTATATGAATTATAACAGAGACAGAGCAAGGATGAGTAAGAAAAAAAAAAAAAGACTACCAAGCTTGAAGGAAGTTTCCTATCAGAGTGTACTGAGTTTGTGTGGCAAGGTTTTGGTAGCAGGGCGGGGGTGGGGCTACAGGGGTGGCTGCTGTGAGAAGCTGCTAGAAGCTTCCCCCATGTCCAACAGAGCCCATGCCAGCCAGCTCCAAGATGGACCCGCCACTGGAGGGACCCACGCTGGAGCAGGTGAAGAACTGCATCCCGTGGGAAGGACTCACGTTGGAAAAGTTGGTAGAAGACTGTCTCCTGTGGGAGGAACCCCAGGCTGGAGCAGGGGAAGAGTGTGAGGAGTCCTCCCCCTGGGGAAGAAGAAGCAGCAGAGACAATGTGTGATGAACTGACCGTAACCCCCATTCCCCGTCCCCCTGTGCCGCTCGTGGCGGGAGGGAGGTAGAGCATTCAGGAGTAAAGTTAAGCCCGGGAAGAAGGGAGGGGTGGGGGGAAGGTGTCTTAAGATTTAGTTTTATTTCTCATTAGCCTACTCCAATTTGATTGGTAATAAGTTAAACTGATTTCCCCAAGTGGAGTCTGTTTTGCCTGTGATGGCAATTGGTGAGTGATCTCTCACTGTCCTTACCCCGACCCACGAGCCTTTTGTTGTATTTCCTCTCCCCTGTCCAGCTGAGGAGGGGAGTGAAAGAGCGGCTTTGGGAGGCATCTGGCCTATAGCCAGGGTCAACTCGCCACACAGAGCCAAAATTTCGCTGTAAAAATTCTACATTTAATGAGGATTATAAATGTTATTGAAACAGACAAATAAGTTATATAATGATAGAAATGAAAGCTGTTATTTTGAACATCAACTAAAGCGTTCATTGGCAAAAGCCAATGGGAACGTAGTGTATTTTTGTTTAAAATGGTAACTTTCTGCCCTCAAAGTGCATGCAATTTCATAGAACCACATTAGTATAAACCTCAAATAATATACCTAAAGATAAATATGAACTTCTGGTTTCTGAAGGAAAATTTAAGGACCAGACACTTCTCCATCTTGCCAACTCTCAGTATTTTATTGCTGTTCCTGCAATACATTTTGTTTTCCTAAAGCTTCAACTTGGGAAACCGTGCAACGAGTCCCTTCTTTCAATGCCTACAAAAAATAACATTCACAACTCATGATTTCTTAGTGCTTCAGGACTGGCAACACTGTCTTTGCCACAAAAGGCCTAGATGGCTAGAATTTTTGTGTATGATTTTAGGAGTGATTAGTTTTCCAAATATATAGCACCATCAAATTTAGCACATTCAGTCTGTAAGGATTCAGGCAAACATTTTCTGTCTCAGGAGTCCTATTTTTCTGCTGCCTGAGATGATACATTTTGGCTTAGGATTTCAACAAATTTCAAAGCTCAAACCAAAATTCAATTAAAAAACACTAAATGCCACATGCCTTCCTGTCAAAAATATGCAAAACCAACAAAATCTGCCTAGACATGAGACTAAAACAACTTTCATCAGGACATAAAAACTTTTCGAGGTTCTCATAATCTTGCAAGCTTTTTATCACTGATTTGATAAATATAATTACTGTGTATAGCACAAGCACTCTAAAGTGTGGTTAGGGCATAAATTTTATTCCTGAATAAATCTGCATCACACTGCAGCAGCTACACCCAAGACGGACGGATATAATAATATCTCTTCTGGTTTACAAGCAAAATCAGGTTTACTGGTTCGTCCCTCTTTATATAACTTTGGGATGACCACAATGGCCAGTCGCCTCAACTCCCTGTGTCTGTTTTCCCTGTGATTATAGGTGGTCAGCAACTCCTTATCGTGAGTAAATTGGTGTAGTGTCCTCTGATAGAAAGCACTACAAATATGCAAAAAATATTTTTACTTCTCACTGGCTTAGCGAACACATCATATTGCAGGGGTTGAGACTTTCCTGGCAAGGGTCCAGAAGCCCTATCAAGTTTGTTCCTGCATGTACAGTAAAGCCATAGTCCTCCTCTACTAATCTGAGCTTGACTTGCTACTTAGCTTCTCCTTTCTAATAAATCTTAGTGCTTATTCACTTTCTATTAATTATTACATAGGGGATCTCATTCTGTCTAAATCTAGTGTACATCTGAACAGGATAAGGCAAGTTTTCTGCTGCCTATAGTTCTTTAAGTTTTCTTGGTGCCTCATGACTTGAAACAATGTTCATCTTACCACCTTAGAGTACTCAGTTTATTCAGAAAACCCAGATTCCTGCCCCTCTACTCTGCTCTCATGAGACCCCACCTGGAGTACTGCATCCAGCTCTGGGGGCCCCAGTACAGGAGAGACATGGAGCTGTTGGAGAGAGTCCAGAGGAGGGCTGCTAAGTTGATCAGAGGGCTGGAGCACCTCTCCTATGAGGACAGGCTGAGAGAGTTGGGATTGCTCAGCCTGGAGAAAAGAAGGCTCCGGGGAGATCTAATTGTGGCTTACCAGTATCTGAAGGGGGCCTACAGGAAAGATGGGGAGGGACTGTTTATCAGGGAGTGTAGTGACAGGACAAGGGGGAATGGGTTTAAGCTGAAGGAGGGTCGATTTAGATTAGATGTTAGAAAGAAATCCTTTACTGTGAGGGTGGTGAGGCACTGGAACAGGTTGCCCAGAGAGGTTGTGGAGGCCCCATCCCTGGCAGTGTTCAAGGCCAGGTTGGATGAGGCTTTGGGCAACGTGGTCTAGTGGAGGGTGTCCCTGCCCATGGCAGGGGGGTTGGAACTAGGTGATCTTTGAGGTCCCTTCCAACCCAAACCATTCTATGATTTTATGATCCCTAACACATATTTTCTCTCCCATTAGCTCAGCTCATGACCTCAGTAATATAAGTGAAAACTCAGCTCATAACAGGTAATGTAGTTTCATGTCCATAGGTATGTAAATTCAATACACAGCTATTAAGAAAACTGAGCTCACCCTGCTGCAGGCATCAGTAAGACAGTGTGGAAAGAAGTTGTACCAAAGCTG
Source organism: Grus americana (assembly GCF_028858705.1). Taxonomy (NCBI): domain Eukaryota; kingdom Metazoa; phylum Chordata; class Aves; order Gruiformes; family Gruidae; genus Grus; species Grus americana. The sequence goes on from NC_072854.1 coordinate 87,432,284, forward strand.
CCATGCAGAACACAAAATGAAAAGCGGCAGCAGTTGTATAAGAGGAAAAGTAATTGGGTGTTGAAAATAATATTAAACTGCTGACTTATACGTCCCCTCATAATAATTTTCTTTTCCTTCCTCCTCCTATAACAGATCTAAACTAATATTCACTTTTTACCTTCACTATCTCACTTATGCCCATTTTCTTCCTTAAACACATCCTTATTAAAGAAGCATGTACCTCAGACTGAGACTTTTATTTCCAGGTAAGTCAAGAGGGCACCTGTTTTAACACAGTGTATGTGTGTATGTGTATACATATATGTATATATAAAATAAAATCTTACATGTTCCTTAGGGCAAGTTTTCCCTTCAGTACCAAAACCAGAAGTAAATGTTGCAACAAAGACACCAGAACCCGAGCTCTTTGGAAACTTCTGACTTTATTTGACTGCCTCATTGGAGGCAAAGTTTTTTAGAAAATATTATATGCCCACACAAGGTGCAGTCATTTTAAATTCTGTATTCACACAACTGCCAAAGTCACAGCAAACAAATTCGTCCTGGCTTCCCTGCTTTATATTTATTTCCTGATTGCCTTATAAATGACTTGTAACTTACCGCATATGTGTTTCACCACTGATTTTAACCTAGGGACTTCTGTGGGTCACAGACCACTAACACTAAGTCTAAAATTTGGGTTATAGCTTCCCAGCCACAGCACAGTCTGCATGGTGGTCAAGCCCGCAAGGGAATTCTACTTCACCTCTCACTCCAGAACCACCCAGGGCCACCTGAGGGCCTCTCCCATTCTGTAAAAGCTGCTTTTTACAAAGAATTGCTTTATGAAATTTACCTAGAAAAATATATCCACATACATAAAAATAAGATAGCTTCAGTATTCAGAACTCTAATAATTAACCCAAATGCATCCTGGAAAGACATTAAAATCTACTGTATTTTTAAATAAACAACTCATCTTGGTCAATTGGGAAGCCAAGAGGAAAGTTATGGTATATGGATAAAGTGGAAGAAAAGTGCCTATAATTTGACTTGAACAAGAATGCCAGACTGAAAGATGTCTACACTTAATAGCTCCACAAAAGCATATGGCATCCTAAAAGATTTTTCTTGGCAAAAAGGTAAGTATGCAAAGCATTTCTGTTGGTTGTCCACAATATTTTGCCTAAAAAAATATTTTACCATTTACTTATTTTGATAGTCTACTATCTTAGAGAAAGGATACATTAAAAAGAGAAAACACTTCATAGGGAGCAAGAGATACTACTCTCAATTAGAATATATATGCCCTTGATCATCCCAGAGTTTGAAGCACAGGCGTGAACCGTATTTACATTAGGTCATGATTTTGGCATGACCAACAGCTAGGACTGCATAGGTCATTGGTTACATATATACACATCTTTGCAGGCCTTCCTATGCAAATTCAATATTACATTGCTGCAAAAGACATATACTTTTAAATGCTTACCTAGCCACAAATTATTATTTTCGAAGTAATACAAATGTTGTTATAAAACAAAGCTGAGAATACCTTTGATCAAATCAGAAATGTCTTGAAGGGGATATTTTGAAGTCTTTTATAATGAAATGGACAAGAAAACAAACTTTGTCTTGCTACTTTCACTGTCAATGAAAGGTTTACAACAACAGTATGGTTGCACACCGACAAATGCTTATTGTTGCAATGACTTAGTGAACACTGCATTCCACCCAGAAATATTGTAAGTGTTTCCACCAGGGTAAAGACATTCAAATACAAACTAAATGAAGTGCCTAGAGGAGGAAAGGAGGAACAAGAATTTATCAAGACTGCTAGTGATTTATGAGAAGTAATGATTATGGGGCCCAGGCAGTGTGAAGAGATGATTCTATTTATCATTTCCCCCCTGATAGCTATGTGCTAGAAAGTGGCATCAATATATCATCAAAATATTAAGCTGGTGGCCCTGAAGTCTGGAATTTATTTAGGGAGATGTCATTGTTGCAGGTGTCTGTGATGGAAGGGAGGACAAGTTAATTACCTCTTCACCAATCTGGATCTCTCGGATGGAGCGAAGTAAAAGCTGGTATCCTTCAAAAACGATCACGCAGTTTGGGTCGCAGCTGTGGTTCAGTAAAGACATGCTGTGAGGGGTGGTAGAGGGGGAGAAAGAGAGAGAAAGAACTTTACAGAGGAGCCTCCACTGCCATTCCCCTTTAATCATTTAAAAGTAGCTAACACGATTACATCTGAAGTATCAAGCAATAAGCAATTAAGTTATGAAACAGATAAAATCCCTGGTAAATCAGCTGCTCCTGGTTAGGGGAGGAAAATTAACGCTTAGAAGATTTATATTCATTGCTAATAGGAGCCATGCCTGGATCTCTTCACGTGTTTCTGCCTTCTGCACACTCAGGGTGGGAAGGAGGCAATAGCCTCCCAGTGACTCTCCGAGAGGGCAAAGCAGGCAAGCGGGGAACAAGGCAGAGCAAAAGGTTAGCACCTTGGGACTGTGTTTTATTTCTGCTGCTTCTGCTCAGTTTTGGGGCACTAACCTTATCAGTTACCTTGACCCTCACTGAAGCAGAAAGGGGCTAGCAATCAATCTGTATTTCATTGCAGGTAGAAAATGGAACATACCATGTCCCAAAAACATAGTATACTTGGTGTATAGAGCTGAAAGAGGAGATACAGCCATTGCCTCTGCTACACATATTTTGGTCCAGCCTCTGCTCTTGTGGTGTGTGACAGCTGAAGCAGCACAACTCATTCCGGAGCTGCAGCCATCCCTAAGAGACACACACGTTGGTGCATCTCCTGACACAGACATGCCCTTTCCTCTTTTTTGAAGGAGACTGTTCAGAACAACATCAATAACATCTGCTATATGCTTTTGAATCCCATGTTTCACTAGCTGAGAAACAGCTGGCTTTGCCAGGCTAACATCAGTCCCATAGCAGACATGGGGCTGATGGTTCTTCCCCTATGGGAATGACCCATTGAAAATACAATTCTGGGATCATCAGGCTGGAAGAAGAATTTTTGGCTTATCCAGCTCCTGGCTGCCTTTATTTGCTTTCTCAAAATCCCAGCTGTTTTTGGCAAAATAGACAATGTTGCCAAGGGTCAGAGCCCTGCACCAAACCACGTTTATTCAGTTCCTGACTCTTAAAGGAGCTATCAACAGGAGCCTGACTCTTTTGAGGTCCCTTCTGGCCTCATAAAATATCTCCACATGAACCCAGTAATGTACAGTGGGAGAGAGTTCCCATTTCACTTCCTGTGAGATCACTGAGCTTACTCTGAAAGCTGCTGGCAAAGTGATGCAGAGAACCACCACAGGATTTTATCTATTTTAAAATATATTGGGATGCTGAAGCTATCAAGCCATACAACAATATACAACCTGTTAATGAGACTAACCAAAGCACTTTTAATCAAATTTCATCTCATGGAAACACTGGTGGTTTTCACGACAATTTCACCTGGAAGCATGTGAATTCATCTGGAAGGGCATTTGCCTAGGATTTGGGAACCACAGATTTGAGCTCACAATGTTCCCAGCTCAGAGTGATTTGCTACGGCAAAACTCGAACTGCTCTGAACTGACTTGGGCAAGAGTCTCTTGCATCCCTTGGCATTGCACTATCACAGAACATAGGCACTTTCTTCCCAGTCAGGGGCATATTTTTAAGCAAAAGAAAACATTTCACTAATAATAATGCTCAAAAAAAAATGTTTCATTTTTCCCAAGTATGTGAAAGGATTTGTTTCCATTCTACTATGAAATCAAATGACTGTTCTGTACTTTTCATAACACCAATTCCCATGTCCTCCTAACCGCCTTTCCCTTATGTTTACCACAAAGCAGGCCTCAAAATATTAAGTGTCCTTAATCAAATCTTATACACATGACATTTGTAGAAAAAGAAACGACAACAGGCCCACTGAGGTATTGACAACATAGCTCAACCGTGCATTAACAAAAGATTGAGATGGTAAAATATAATTTTAAACTATACATATTAATTTTCCACATTAATAATTACAGGTAACTAATTCTATGAAGGCAAAACCTTCCCTGGTACGCACTTCTTACCCAATAGAAGTAAGAAATTAGTAAAATATTAACATCCATCTCTCAAGGGGCTTATCTTTTCACCTTACTGGTTTCTTAGTTATGGTAATTTACCAATAAACGTGTTCAGTCTCTTTCTTTTAATTGCCAGTTCAGAAGGCTCTTGGCTACAAAATATCTATATTCTAAAGCAATGCTGAACAGGTTTCTTTTTACTAGTCTCAGTCACATTTTTGATGTCAGCATTTATTCTTACTTAGAAAAGACTACCACCAGCATAAAAATAAAATATAAAGATATATCCTATTTAAACTGTTTTAACTCTGTAATCAGGACTATTAAGAATGTTTTCAACTTGATCATATTTTTTTTATTCTCCTTTAATTTATTTGCATTTCCCAGTTTCTCATTTGGACATGTTACCTGCTGCTTTGATGGTCCCTACAGCTACCTAGGAAAAAAGGAAAAAAAAAACTAACACAGATTTTGCCAGTGAATGAAACAGTGTCCGCAGTACCTGGGATATAGGCCAACACCAACATCCTGCATCTCTCCATTGCTGATGGTGAAACAGTTACAGGTCACCTGTAAAAACAAGGGAAAAAAATCCAGGATTACCAGAATCCTTTGGAAACCCCATACTCAAGTGAAAAAAAAACTTTCAAAATAAAATGAAGGGGCAATTGGTAATTGGATGAGAAACACTCAAGCCCAACACTGGTGCTCTTTCATTTTACAGCAATCACATCTGGGACACACTCTCCTGTAAAACTACAGTCAATTAAAAGCAGAAATATTAGTATCCTGCAAAAATGTGGGGTTAAACACATGCAGAGGCCCCACTTTCCTGTTCGGGGGTGGGGGAAGCCACCCTACACAGAGGCTGAGAAGATGACAGTGACTGCTGATGGAAAGAGTGGCTGTTTCCATGCAAGGACTCTGCTGATGCCAGGCTGTCACAGCACCTTTTAGTGAGTACCTGTGGAGCCCAAAGAATATATATGAGACAGTTTTGAAGTAAATAGCAACCTTGACTGTGGCGACATGATATGGACATAAATAAATACAGACTGTGCAATAGCGTATCTTTCACATTATGGGTATTTTGGTTTGCATGTAAAAGATCACACAAAAAAACATGTTCAAATTACCATTCAAGAGAAATATTAATTTTAATTTAATTTCAAATATTCAGCTTGACAGTGTATTCTTCCCTCATAAAATCACACAAAGCTAAAGTGGTTTTAAAAAAGAGTGGAAAAGAATAGAAGTTGCTTGCAAATAGATACAGCCCTACCCCAAACTATCAAACTGAAGCTTCTTGGTGTTCAACTCCAAGATAGATCAGCGCTTTGTACATGATTAGCAAGTATCATTTTCATGGGCTCAAACAAGAACCAGAAACCAATTCCTAATGAATTTTTAAAAAATCTGATTTTTTTGGAACAGCTTGGGTGTTTTGTTGTTGTTGTTGGTGGTGGTGGTGTTTTTTATTATTTTATTTTTTTAGATAATCTGTTGGTCAGTTATAAATGACATACTAATAAAATATTTTATGTAGAAAACCACTGCATGATACTGCATACACAAGAAAAGTTCCAGGTCTCTTCTGCATACCATTAGATTACTAATATCATTAATTCTTGTTAGAACGGAAAATGAGTTAGAGTAGGATTTGGCAGACGTGAAAATGAGATTTGAAAGTTGTAGTTTTATCCATAGACTAATTGCCCAGAACAGTATATGCACACCTCTATTTTAAAGAGATACACTGAACAATTTAATAATATATTTTATCCTATAAATTGACAAATTATTATTTATGAGAGCATTAACCATAAGGTGAAAATGAAATCCTCTTTCAAAATTTCTCATAAATTCTGACAGCACCGTTAATTTAAATAAATGTACATGCAGTAGGGCATGTGTTTTTTTAAATGGTTAGACAATACTTTGATTAGTCTATTATTTATGTACCCCATTCAAATGTTCCTGATCAATTACCAAAAGCATACATCTTAATTATTTCTTTCCTGCTGGCATTGGATATAAAGTGTCAGACAACTTCTGAGCAAAGATTAGTCCATTTAAAGTGGCAATTATCCTGCTTCTAAAAATATTGACTTGATTTCGGTATTTATTGAAAAAATAATGCCTTCCAGGTAAAAGAAAGAAAACCAGCTTATGTGGACCTTAGCTCTCTCTAACGGATTATGAAGTAGCAGAGGTCAAACATCTCTTAGAACTAAATGAGTCCTTCTTCCTTGAAAATCTCCTATTATTAAAATAAAACTGTTTATATTAACAACATTGAATTTTGATCACTGCAGAGTTATAGGGATTGTTTAATCATTTTCTATTACAGGTGTGTATTCTATTATGTGAAAAGTTTTACACACAGAAGTCACAATAGTTTTTTTTCCTTGTCATAAATGTGCATTAGCTTTTTATGCCAGGCTATATGCGAAGAAAAATGTGAGATGAATGGATGCTCTGAGATTCAGACATCAAGAGTATCTTTCAAGAGCAGTTTGCCATAAGACACTTTTTAACCTTTGTGGTTTAGATATTTTCACAGTATGCAGTTGCATCTCAATATCCCAGTGAGGTAGTGAAATGCCATCAAATTTCTAATTATTTGCAGTTTCAGATATGAGACTGGGAATCCAAAGTATAGAAGGCCAGATCTAAAAACGTATTTAAGTACATAAATATAGACAGAAGTCTAACCGGTCCTGTGAATTTTGAGCTACACTATTTTGCTCACAATCCTACCAGGGGCATAAGAAGTTTCAGGTATTCCAAGGTTTGATTAACCTCCTAGGAGACAATCTTTCCCCTCTTTTAAACTCAGGTATGAAAAAAACAGTGATGCACTTATAAAGCATACTATAGATAGTAACCTTTGTTACGGCTGCTTTCTGTCCTCAGCAAGTGGAAGGAGAGATATTGAGATGGTGGTGGTAGGAGGAAGATCTCATTATTTACGATTTGAGAAATTCTGATACAATGACAATCCCTCATGGACAGTTAGCTGCTGGTAACACGTATCAAATATGAAATCCCCATAGTCTGTCAACTGGGGATGGGGTTGGTTGTTTGTTTTCTTTTAGATTTCTTACAAAGTCTCTAAAAATCTATGGAATATCTCTACGTTTTTATTCACATAAACTTTTAAGAGGTTTTAAATCTCAAAGTTAAAGATTAGTCCTACCAAAAGGAGTTCTGAGATTTCAATCCAAAAATCCACCACAAGAATTGATGTTGTAGACCACAACTCCCAAGAAACAAAAGGAAGAAGGCATTTCTTTTACAGAACACCTGAAGAAAAATCCATTTTCCTAGCTTCCCAGTATTCACAGACATTTAAGCGTAGCTCAAATAACAGCTAAATCTGGAGTATCTAACACTACTTCAGGAGAGCACAGGTAAGCTGCTTGCTCCCGAGGCAATTGTGGATCATAGAATCACAGAACGGCCTAGGTTGGAAGGGACCTTAAAGATCGTCTAGTTCCAACCCCCCAAAACAACACCTACTGGGACTGGAACTAAGTCCATTTCCAGGGAAATAAAACAAGGCAAACAACATCTTTCTCATGCGTCATAGTATTTCTTGCAGGTTTTCATAATCACCTTGTGTTGTCTTTTTTCTACCTTAACTGACGCACCTTATTCCTTATACTACAACCAGGTTCTGATTCTGTGTGATCCCAGATTTTAAAATAAGAAAGAATAAATAATTCTCGGCAATCTGGCACTTCAAGAAATGATTCTTCCTTACAAAGGTATGGCCCTTGGTCATCTTAACTCCTGTACAATCATTTATCTCAGCTATTTAATCTGTGCTGTTGTTCAGCTTGACCCTTCTGACTCCTCTAAAAATTCCTCTCTATCCAGAGCTAAAACTGCATATCCACATATGGAGACAGAACAGAGTACTCACAGAGTTTGTTATACTCACAAATAAGGAAAAATGCCCACATATTTCAGAACTTCAAAGTTGCAAAATCTAATTCCTTGCCATTTCTAAAATTTCTGAAATAACACATCGCCTGGCATGACAACCAAGGGAAAATTCTCAGGGAAAAGTCACAGACTTTTGAAACCTCCACAATGCAAAACTTACTTAGGAGTATCCTAAAGCTCTCAGGGCTTATCCTCGTAGCCTGATTGGCCATACAGTTCACTAACAATTTAAAGAATCAATTGTCAGTATTTGAGATGGCTCCATGGCAATAAATCCTGCAAGTTTATTTAAAAGGAACTGATATTTCAAACAACAAACAATATTATGTAAACTGATTGAATTAAATAAAAAGATTTGTTCTTTTACGAGACTGCACATGTTTTAGAGAGGTATCCTGTACTCAGTAAGGTAACTCAAGTAGAAGACACAATCTTTCCCAGACTGGTAAACACACAGAGAGTAAACCAACTTTACTCACTGACCATTATTCTCAGGCATACTTTAACAGCAAATAAAAATTACTGCAATCTGTTAAACTCTATTTCCTCTCTGAGTGACACATTAAAATTCATTAAATGTACCTCGTAAGGAGGTCTCTCTTCTCAAGACGTCTGGAGCTACTGTCAGAACAATCTTTGGCTGTGCCAGACCCACAGTCTAGTGGACAACCATGAAGATTTATTTTAGTGTTTGCATTTGACAGGGTATGAAGGCTTCAGTTTGGCAACAGTTGTTGCTTTCAGTTCAGACCTCATTCATATCGCTTTGTACCATGGATTTGCATTTGGGTTAAATAAAGCAGAGTCAGACTTGATAGCAGGACATTCCAGATTTGAAATTTGGGACATTAAGACAATGAAAAATGTCAATAAGGGAGTAAGGGAAAGAAAACAAATCATTATTGGCCAACACTTGCTGCACAGATCAAATTTCAAATACCGGGACTAATAATCAATCATTTTGTCTCCACGCGTTCCTGTATGTTCCTGCAACGCAGTGAGGCAGCTCTTATGTGTAAGAAACCCTCACAAGAAGGACTACCAAAGGGTATATTGCACTGATAGGGTCAATCTAATTTTCAGCTTTGACATACAATGAGTCCCGCCATCTCTGTAAATGGTGTGTCACAGCTGGCGTATTCTAACCCAACACCAGGAAGAAAGCCATAGCTAACACTTTTTCCCCTAATTTATGAAGCCAACCTAATGTAAATTAAAGATATATATAAAAAAAAACCCTTCATGGATTATTAAGTTTCTCATTCACAGCAAAGCTGGCTGGGTATTCCTGGTCATCAGCAAATATTTAACAAAAGATGCTGTAACCAGTTCTCATGTTAACAGGCTTCTCAAGAGACTCAAACGCTAGCCAGGAGGAAGGGGTGGGCAGTAAATGCTATTTTGCTATGCAAGGGGCATGCTAATTCAAATGACCAAGACACACCCCAGAGACCTTCTAGCACCACTACATCCCACTATAGCTCTGCATCGATAGCTCTTTCCCACTCGAGGATGAACAGACACCAGGCACAGATGGCTGATAGATCTAAAATCTGCTAATGACTTCATTTGGCACATGGAGCGCCAGAGCAACAGTGCTAAACACGGCAACAGTGCTCAACTGTAAATGGACAGTATGCCACAGCAGTGACAGACCTGTCAAGCCTCTCTTTTGGATGTATTTCACTCACCTGCTCATGGCCACAGCCCATGACACCAGGGCTTCCCATGCAGGAAGAGCTTCTCACTCTGAAACCTCAGCTCTGTCCACTCGACAGGGTATTGGAGAGGGAGAGAGGAGATGGGACAAGGTGGGAAGCTGTCTGCTGCCAGAATGCTGTGCTGAAAGGAGCCCTGTTACAAGGCACGTTTGCAAACTAGACCTTTGTGGCTTATATATTCACACTTGCATGTTTTACTTTGAATCCAATTCTATGTTGCACTGTACTTGGGACCTACCTACTAGCTTCCATAGGAGCCACAGAACCAAAACTAGATGAAGGACACATCAGAAAGATCAAAATCGACAGAGGAAAAAAAAAACAAACCAACATTCTTGGGTGTTTTGTTCCAGACAGAAATCAAAACATATTAGAATGCCTTTAGGAAAGCTTTATCTTTCTTAGATTTGCAGACTAAGGAAAGGGGACAAGTAGTTAACGACAAGTAGTTAACGGTTTGTGATACTTGCTCAGAAATCAAATTTTGCTGCAATACCATAAAATTTGGAGAAGTTACATTTCTTTCACATCATGACTGAATTTGCAATTATTTCATTTTACTTGAAGAACAAGTCATCCTATTAATCTCTTGTGCCAAAACATCGATGTTTTGGCCGAATTAGAAACTACCATCACTTCAGAGCTAGCTACAGCAAAGACGTGTATTTCCAACTGTTTTCTTAGTTCTTCATCTTATGTCTTTGGAGATCTTTCTTCAGATCAGCTGTCAATATTTCAGGCCTTTTTTGCTATTTTAGCACATGAAAGTTTCTGACGAGCGTGCAGAACACAAGTATCCCTCACAGAGGGCTGTCACCACCTACAAGCCAGTAGACCAGATAAATTTGGCCTGACATTAACAGATGATTTAATGCAAGTGTGCTTCAGGCATCCCTTTCTAGTACTTAGCTAAGTGGTGCAATTTTGATTAGAATGGAATGAAAATAGGTCATGGCAAATTACCTCCTCTCTTTTTAACTCCACATATACTTCTCCAATCTTTCAAATAAAAATACTAGGCTGCATAGCTAAATATATTTGATTGCTAAGAATTTCAGAGCCATCTTTACTAGGACAAATGTTATGTTTGCTATGGGCACTTTTTTTTTTTTTTAAGTGCCTGCAAGATGTAGTTACAAACCTGACACTTGAAAAGCTAAAGCCTGAAACATGCAAAAATATTGCACTCTTTGGGTAAAATGAAGCATCCTGAAGTTTTGTAGAACTCCCATTAAAAATTTTGTGCAACCTGTCCTAACCTTTTCACAAATTTCTCCTCTGACAACAGTCAGCAAGTCTCATGTTCCCTTTGGTGAAATTCTAGCTTTTACTCAGCTCTGCAAATATTATTATTATTCCTGCTTTTTGGAACAGAACTGAAATGCATCTATTTCTGGAGCAGGACTGGAGAGAGGGAACTGCAAAGCCACTAATGGATCACATTACAGTACGCTTGCAGCATTTGGCATTATTAACTGGAGTGGAGTAGAGGCATGACATCCGTTTCTTCATCCTCATTTTCCTACTGGTAACTCCACTCCTGTGAAATGGGGCAGAGTTATTAACTTGATTTCAACAGCCACTGCATACTCACCTATTGAAAATAAACTGCTTGTTTATGGAATGAGATCAAACGTCATGGGCATCCAGGACTGGTTAACTGACTTTGTATTTGTCATACCTATTTTGTTACAGATCGCTGTTTATCTGCTTTGTAATGGAACATTAAAAAAATAAATGTTGGACTTAATATGAAAAAATAGGTTGAGATTCAGCTGTGGTTGCTGGTATGAAAATTACATAGGCAAACCCATAACATTAATGAATTAATCTTTTATAACTTCGGCTAATAATACAGGTGGAATAAATTACTATCTGTCATCTCCTTCCATTAGCCAGACTACTTTCTCATACCAGACTCATAACTGCTAGGCAGCCTAAGTTAGGTGAGATGAAACCTAGCCTAAATGTTTCAGGGTTTGCTGACTTTATATTCACAGTTACAATATAATTGTTATTCCTTCTGGAGGAGCTTGTTGAGCTAGACCTTCAAGTATATTTACCTCCCGAAGTTCATTGACCATGGATTTGGTCAGTTGAGCTTAGTGGATTATTGCCTCTCTTTTCTCTTTTTCACTTTTTCACTGTTGCCCAACAATATCTTTTCTACTGGGGGGGGGGAGGAAAAAAAGAGGGGGAAGTGAGGGGAAGATAAAAATCTGGCTAAAACTCTTTTCATACCATTTCCACCAGGAAACTTCTGAAAGCACAAAAGCTGAGGATGTTTGAAGAGGAGGAAATTTCAAAAAGAGTAGAAAATATTGAAACTTCTCTTCCAAAATGTGATAGCATAAAATGAGTACTTTTAAACCTTAAAAACCTAAAGAAACATAAATAAAATATTTTATTTTGAAAATTCATCTGAAAAAGGCAACAAAAACATTAATCTTGACTACTTTAGAAATGTGGAAAGCATTTTTTAGACCCCTCCACACGCACATTTTTTCTAACAATTTTTTCATAAGTAGCATCTAGTCTCACTTTGCTACTTGAGTTACAACCTAAAACAGAGATGACTGAGGAGTTTTAGAACTGAACCTAACCCTTTTTTTAGTATGGTGAAAAAAAAAAAAAAAAAGAAACCACTCATGCCAGTATATGAGACAGTAAAGCTTTATGTGTCCACGAGCACTGCAAAGCAAGGCTAACTACAACCTGCTTTGTTTTGTATTAACCAGACAAAACCTCAGGCTCCTTTGCACATCAAGGCCCAAAAGAATACTGATATCACTGCTAGTTCCTTCCATTTTTCTTATGTCTTTTCCCTATAGATAAACTATTACTACTTTTCTTTGACATACAGTTTTATAAAAAAAGGAATAAGTATTGTTCTTTTTATCAAATCATTAAAGCAAAATTATTTTTAAAAGGATTTAAGTTATTTAGGTATCATTTATTTTTTAACTTATTCCTATCATTCAAACTGGATGACATTACTACTTCCAAAAATCAGTGAGCCAGACACATCCTTTTGTAAATCCATCACCGTCAATGGTTTGAACCCCCTTCTCCCCATTAAAGGCCTTTGGAAATCAGTAAGTAAGGCAATAGGAAACACGCACTACGTTCTTCCACGTAGTCAGCAGATCAAACATCTGCTGAGAGCAGGTCATTTAGATTACATGCAATAATTTGAAAATTACATGAGCTGTTCACAAAATGCCAATGTAGAATTTCATAAATACAATACTGTCCTTTTAAAGTTTTTTAGCACTTGATTAGCATATGCCTGCAAAATGGTTTTGAACTCACGCTTACTCCCTCCATCCACAGACAGCATATGAACAGTGTTGTCAGATACAACAACTGATGCTACTGTACCATAGGAGGTGTTCTGCATAAGGCAGGCTAGAGCTGCCTGTGGCCAGTGAAAAGGAGCAGAGTACCAGCTGATACTTATCAAATATATTAAGTCCAGGTGGCAAGTAGAAGTTTAACAGGACAAAGTAAAACTGTGAAACAAAAAGCCCACTATGTATTTAATCCTGAAACACTGAAATACCTAGCTAACTGCCTTAATGAGAGGTCTCTGGGGAAAAAAAAGGGGTAACTGCCTATTAAAGGCAGTGAAGAGATGGTTAAATCCAGACTACAGTTCTAGACCCCTTTCTGACTGAAAGGGAAAACATTGCACTTTGAGCATGTGTGCTGGCACAGAAGAGTGAATACGACCATATCAGAAAATAGCAGGATATGATAAGGCAGAGTGTAAGTTAAACTCCATTTCCTTCTCAGGACAAAATAGAACAATATTACATTTAAAGTAAAGATGTGATATGATACATAGAACAAATTAAAACTAAAGCGGTAATTTTAAGGCCTATATAACTCAAGTACTCAGTATTCAAGGAGGTTTTGGATTTCCATAGGATGTATGCATTCTTAGTATCTCTGAAAAATCAACTACCCAAGGGCTTCCAGCCAGCTTTTTTTTTTCTACATCTCTATTTTTTGGGCTATTTCAAACATTGCTCTGATCAGGAAACAGTTGAAATAATTTAATTTTCAGAATTCCATAACATTGGACATGTTTAGTCTCACCACACTACATACGCTTCTAGTTACTGTGAGGCACAGCTTTCATGCTGATGCCACTCATTTTCTCATTCCCATAACTGTCCGACATTCTTGGACAATACTATTTGATGATAAACCACAGTCAGTCAATGACATCTAACAATACCAAAGACAATTTGCTAGCATTGTGTGCTATATTTGCCCATATTGGGAAGTGACAGGGAGTTAAGTCAGGGAAAAAAAGAATAATCCTGCTCTACTCCTTTGGATCCGCAGGGTGCATTTGATACCCAGGACCTAAACCAGAGAATTTCAGAGCTGCATTTCCCATTGGTAGGCCGGGGTGGGAGATTTTGTTTGAAGAGGCTTTGGGTGCTAGAACCTGCTCCACTCAGAAATGCCTGGATAGTTGGTACAGAGTAAGAGAAACCTCCTTTTCATATTTTGTTTGGATTCCTTTGTGACTTCTGAAAGTAGTAGTAGAAAATAACTGTTTTGTTTCCCCAAAAGAAGGAACCAGGGACGTATTTTGGGTGGTTATATGGGAACAAGGCTTAGGGCACCCACAATGCCTGTACCCCAGAAACTAGTACAGGGAAGGCCACCATACCATCCATCCAGATTCCTTAGCAGAAGTGTCATTAGTTCAACAGAGCAGATTAATAACTCCCAGTATACTGTTCTACCTGCAAATAAATAGAATAGATTTCCCTTTGAAATAGCTTTTTTCTTTATTGTGCCAAATTAGTAGTAGCCATTATATAGATTTTCTGTATCATTACTATATGCTATTACTAGTTAGAAAAAAACCCACAATAGTTGAAGGCAGCATTAAGCTACACTTACATTTGAGTAAGACCCACAAAGTAAAGAAAATATAATGATTTACTCCAAAATAAGATCATAAATTAAGTTCAAATAGAGAACTCCTAGTCAATGTGACATCAAACAATGAGTTGACAAAAGAACTGTAAAACAGCTACATACAGAGCAGCTTTTAATAGCACAGCTAGAATCATAGCTTGCTGAAAAAGTCAGGAAAAAAGCAAACTCCTATATATGCTTCCTACTTAACAAACTCTTTTATTGTATACAGACCATGTATGTAAATTGGTGAGAAAATGGTCAAATAATTGCATTATTTGATCTTTCACTCGTAAAGAAAAAAATTAGTATTTCATTTTGAAAAGTGTCTACCAGATACCTTGGAAATACAGAAATAAAGGAGGGTTAGACAAACACTACATTGAGCTCACAGTTCAAATGCTTGTGGGTAGCTAAGTTCACAGACCTGCATGTAATTGCTGTCTACAGGAAATACTTGCGTTAGAAAAAGAATTTTCTCCTCAATCCTTCACCTTTGCCCTTCCATAAACTCACCAGCAAAGAAACCTCCTAAGAGCATTTCTGTGATGAACAGGACTTTCCCCACCTCTATGAGATGAACTAAATCTAACAGCCAGGAACAGATTCTGTCAACTTCTAAGATACATGCTTTTAGCAAGTATTAACTGATAAGGGATATACTTTTATACAAATAAGCTTGAAATAAACTGATCCACTCCCTGTTCATTTGTCCCTGTTTAGACTCCACATGTTTTTTTGAAGCTTGTAACACCAATAAGAGCACAAAATTTGCACTTACATTAATGTAAACTGGCAGTGACTTCAGTGGCATCAGATGAGTTACACAAAACAACAATTAAGTAGGAAGAAAGTTCACAAGTTGAACTAGAATTAAAATTTCTGTGAGAATTGAAATTGGGTGATCTAACTCCATGTGGTTAAAATTCTGTGCATTTCAGACAAAACAATTCTTCGCCATTAAACATCTGCAAACTTTGGTTTGCTTAATTCTTAACCTAAGCTCTTGACCACAAATGACTCAAGTTCACATCAAATACTAAAATAAAAAGACAGACGTTTATAAAAAAACAGATGGTAGATATGATGATATTATTAAATAACCTGACTAGTCAAACTTGAAAGCTGAGTAAATATTTTAAAAAATAACATGCATTTTGTTTCACTCTTTTTTCCCCCTAGCTTGAGATAGCTTGAAAGGCACTGAAACTATGCATTTATCAAAAATGTCTGTTTTCCCAGCATTCAAATGATATACTGCCATTTACAAAGTGACTGCCATAACCATGTATTCTTTCATGTGAAAGTGACACTTCTGCCTAAAAATTTCTTTACAGGAAAAGTTGTATCATCTTCCCTTGTATGCCCTAGAAAGCCGATGCATACCAATATGCTTTAATTTTGTTTTCTTTATCTTACAATTTTTAAGCCAATTCAATTGTTTTCATAAACCAGATTCATGATTTCAGAAACTTTAAGAACAGACACAATCTCTAAATTTCAAAGTCCCAACATTCACTAGTCTGAGAAAACTACAATGGTGTTGTGTTATATATTTCAAGCAAGAAAGCAGGCTGAGATGGCTGGTCGGGCTTTACAAAACTAACTACAGATTTACAAAATATCCCTTTGATTCACAACACTCTCCTAGTGCTTCATGCTGGTTTTTTCTGATACGCAGTTTTACTCTTAGCAAATTTTTATCTACAGTTTTCATACTCCTTAGGTTGAGCTTTTTTTTTTGTTTTGTGCAAACGAGATCTTTACATATGTGCAAGACAAGCAAACCAGCTACACAAAGTGATTTCAGCAAGCAATAAGGAGCAGCTGGCAATTCTATTACACCTGACAAAACCCAGGGTGACAGGAAAGAACATACTAATTTTTGGTCACAACAATACTAGTGGATCCTAGCAAATTCCTCACCTCCACCTCCAATGTAAACTAAGTTTATATCTCAAAGCTCTCTTAAAAACATCACAGAACTAAAGAAAGTGCAAATTGGATCAGAAATACGAACCACAAGACACGAGCTGTTACAATGCAATCTACCGTTGCATTTCTCCTCACGGTTTGCATTTTGACACTGACTGCTCTTATGTTCATACTGGTTTTACCCCAACACAATGCCAAAACACATGCCAAAATACATGCTTCCTTGGTGAAGTAAATCCTTCTTTAAAATTCAATATTCTGGCTATGATTACTTAAGCACTTACTATTTAGGAGCACATTTTCCTTTCATCTAGGACTTGTCTCTCATCTCATTTGACTGCCTATGAAAATTTTACCTTTAAATTGTGATCTTTTCATCAATTAAGTTGAATTAATCACTACTGGTATCTGGAATGAATAATGATTCTCTTCTGCCACTTTACAAGTAAAATGTTTGTTTAAGATTGTCGCCTTTGTATAAACCAGTCAGACGTTTGAAGATGGAGAAATAAACCTTCTCTCTTTGCTCTTTTTTGAGAGAGGCCCTGCTTATGAAAACGCATACAGAGAAGTTTTGTTTTCAGCTGAGCTTTCTCACTAACTCAGAAGGTTTGCTTACAGGTTACTGCTGCCATTTCTTACGTGCTTCAGTAAGTCACCCTGCAACCCACAAGTGGTTCATCCATTCGCTTGAGTATTGCTATTCTTCTTATAACTAATTGTGACTCACTGTGTCTAAAGACCCTGCAATGTGACTACTGTAAAAATAGTAATTTTAACTTTAAACTTATTTTCTACTGACATGTGTTTTTCATGCAGAATCTGGCCATTGGGAGGATTCCCAAAGCAGAGGAGTCAGAGACAAAGCCCCAGGACCTGTGCATGAGATGGGAACGTGACAGTAACTGTGTGGAGCGGCTTTTTTACACATTGCTTATTGGTAAACGTTGTCACTGAGTAATACTTGACAATATTTAATGACCTGAATGCAAAAGTTTTTTTCCAGAGGAAACATATTAAAGTGAGAAACCAAGTGTAGCACACTCAATCTTAATACCTAAAGGCTGATCTGTTTGAACCACAATACTTCCATGAGGCTGGGCAACAAAGCAATGGGCTGGAAAGCTGACCAGGCTTTAGGAGAGCTGCATTAGTACTGGCGTGTGGGGAGATAAAAGTAGGGGTGTTTTTGTCAGAACAAAAATGATTGAACTTCTACATAAAACCCATTATTAAAAAAACTCTATTTATACAAATCCAACAAATCTGCTCCAAGACATACAAAGAGATGATTGCAAAATAAAGCTCACTGACATTTACTCAGACTTCACTCTGCCAGATCTGTGTGCATGACTATGAACATACTCTCATGCCACTTTATGTGTTTGTCTAAAAAAAGACATGTTATTTAACAATACGGTCTTTGGCAGAAATTTAGCCATAAAGCCACATATTTTGCAAACCAAGTATCCATAGTAACTAACTGCACAATAATTGAATTTGTGTATTATCAGTTTCAAAATTATTCACAACAAAAATGTTACATATTTGAATTAATAAACACCTGAGCCTGTACATTCTCTTCACTTCCATGAGTAAAAAAGTTCATCCTAATTAGTTAGAGCTGAGTAAATCATTTTCAACATATCATTTACCGTCCATAAGCAGTCTCTGCCTTTACTTTTGGAATCCCTGAAAGTAGATTATAAATCTGTCAAAATTCATTCAAAATCAGCTCAAATCTTTCTTTCTTGTTGTTACTATTTTTGAATTCAATGAACCAACCATGAACTAGATAGTAAAAATTCACACTGAAATACTGAAGTTGTGACAGTTGCTGAGTCTGCAGACATATTGGCTGACTTAAAAACTGAAAATACTGTAGCTTATTATTGTGATTGCATCGCAGCATAGATGCTAAATGTAAATCACAATCCCAAAGACAAGCTGGAAAAAAGCCCTGCCCTAGAATAGTAGCAATTAATGGAACAATGAGTCTTGGAAAATATTAATTCTTTCTTTTTTAGCCCACACAGAAATTTTCACCCAGGCCATCCTGAGAATTATGATTTTGGGCAGAAATATTTCTTTTCTTCTCCCATTATAATCTCGCTATTGGAATAACAACTCCTTCAATGCTTTCTGAAAAGAACTGGGATCAAAAAATAATAATGCTTCAAACTCAGGAAGTAAAATAATGGAGCATTTCATCTGTAGGGAGGAAAAAACGGTAATGCTTTTGGAGATCCTTTCCTCATTGCAGCTTCTCACTTTGGCAATTCAGTTTTGCGACTACAAGTTGAAACCGGAGCTTAGCAGGCCTGAAATACAATTATTTGCCTGAATATCTGCAGCTTTATATTTCTGTTTCCTCAAGGACATGAAACAATGTACAGACATTAATTACTTGAACATTATAACAGCCTTGTGAAGAATGGAAATGCAGAACTGAGTCACAAAGAGGTTGAATGTAACACCAAGGCCATGGAGTGCAATATCAGCAGCAGTTTGGTATACAAAGGAATTTTGTTTAGAGTCTTTGACTGTATCAAAAAGGTTTACAATTTAAAAGAAAAACAAACTCAGTGTTCTTTGGAAAATAACAGAAGCATAAAATCTGCAAATGAAATGGGATTCCTGGCTTTCCACTTCCCTGTGGCACACGTCAACGGTGCTGTGCTGCATGCAGTACAGCTGCAGGCACAGCGTTGGTCATGTTATGCCAGTTAAGGGGCCATGTATTGTTTCATGTCTTCTGTCTTGGCTGCGTGATGCTGTGAAATTGGCTGGTAGCTCCAACGCACTTCTCTGGCGCATTTTTAGTCTGCATTTGCCTTTCTCCATTTATGTAGATTACTGCAAGCCTGTTAACTGCCATTACCAGTTGCACCAGAGCACTTTTAAAAGCTCAACCATGAATGAGGAAGGGAAACCCCTGAAGAATCTGGGACAAGAGCAACCAAACTATCCCAGAGAGGCCATGCAGCCCACCTCATCCACTTGCTGTAGGGCATCCGCCATCCCGATGCTGCAGCCTGCCCTGGCAGGGGTGATCTTGCATCTGAGCACCTGCAGTGCTGACAGTGAAGGGGTGCCCACTGCAGGGAATGGCTCATCTGGGCACCGCTGGGTGGGGGGGGGGGAAGCAGCAGCAGTGGGGGGGCTGCCATGTCTACACTCTCAAATGCCGGCGACTGTGTTAGGCCAGGAAGGCACTTAGGAAGGTACTCAGTGCTAAACTTGTCAGGTCCCAAATTTAATACTAAACCCGACACAGCTGGTGTGCTTTTTCCGTGCCCTGTTAGAGTTCATGTTCTCAAAGCACTCATACTGGGAGCTGAAAAGCTGTGAGTCAGCTCCTGCCTACCAGCGAAAAAGGCACTTGCCCCCCGCTGACCCCGGAGCAGAGGCCTTGTGGGAAGGGCCCTTGTCATGGCAGTCACCAGGAAGCCCTGCGGCTGCCACAGGTCTCCCTGGAGCAGTCAGAGTAGAAATGTGGTAGCACTTTCTGTCAGGGCTCTGAGGGCACCAGCGGGCCTCCCCCTGGGCCTCCCCCCACCTATCCATGGTCCTGCACCTCCCCTCAGCCCCCTGGGGCCATCAGTCCTGGCACGGCACCATCGCAGCAGAGCTGCTCGCCAGCTCCCCACAGCCCTGCCCAGACACCGGCCGCTGAGCTGCCACGGGCCCACGCGGTGCCAGCTCACCTTACTTGCTTTCTTCAGTGAATTGGGTCATGACAAAATACTGCTATGAAAAGATTACAGTAGTTAGGACATAATCACAACAGAAACATAGTTATGCCAGCCTGCCGGCAAACACTTTCAGTTGCTCCTCCCCACCCTCCATGATGGAGGAATACTCTCAACAAAATACTGCAGAAAGAAGGTTTAGTAAGAAAACTAGTGAGTAAACTGATGCCTCCAAGACAGATACCACAAGGAAACCACGATTCTGCAAGATTGTAATTTTATTTTTTTCCACTAAAAGAAGAAAATGTGAGAGGATCTAAAAGGCTGTCTTCCCCTTCTTCCGCGAGGAAATAGCCCTCAGTAAACTTTTGCTGTGACAGAAGTAAAACAATTCATCATCACTGTGTATTTTCCAAAATGATGCACTTCTCTGTATATTGAAAGCATGTGCAGTTTCTGGCTCCTATACAAGTTGTCTATAATGAATTTTAGAAAAAAAGAGTATTTTTTTAGTCTGGCAAGTGAGAAAACTAATACATGTAGGGCATATATAAATATATGTAGGAAAACAATGCATGTGGGAAAATAATGTATGTAGGAAAACATTCACTGCTATTCATTTTCAGTGGACAAATAATATGAGCTCTTGTTCTTGGAGTCATTGAAAGTGCACAAAGAAATCTATGTTATTTGCCACTTTAGGAGGAGCAGGTTGGGGTGAATGGTAACTTGTTTCCATGGGTTGTTTTCACAGTAGGCCCCAACTAGAGATTCTTAATTCAAATCCATATGCAAATTTTTTAAAACCATGAAAAAAATACGCGGTCTATTTTGGTTTCAAATGATACACCCATCTGCTCAATATTACATCATATCTCAAAAATAATTTCAACAATTTCTGGTGCTCTGAAACCTTCATAGATGCTTTTACAGGTATGCATACTGCTGTCAAAGCATGCTATATAGCCTTTTGTGAATAATGCCAAAAGTACAAGACTTTTTCAGGAAGATAAGGCAATTTTTGGATAGTCACGTTGCATTGTGCTCTACACAAATCATAGTCTCACTGGAAATATAAGTTTTCCTTTCTAGGTATGGTCCATAAACCTCAATAACAACATCAAGTCAAAAAACCCCACAAATTCTTGCATAATTCATGCTGCTTTCAGGAATTCTCCCTCAATCTTCATGCAAGACATAGTTGAAAACAACTATGTAGATGCCATGAATTTAAAAGAGTGCAAGGGCATTTTCATTAGCAGACCAGAAACTTCATTGTCAAGCAAGATTTTAACAAAAGTATAGTTGTTTGAGTTAAATAGCAGAGGGTACCTGACCATATGTTTTACCCTAACAATATCTCTTCTGGAGATTACAACCAAAAGCAGCTCTGGCTTAGACAAATCAGAGGAGAATATCCTCCATGGGAAGGAGAAAATGGGTTTAACATTGGACACTTTAAGGATAATCTGTAAACTAGATTTAACTGATGTTTTTTCAGAAAATGCCATGTTGCAGAATCCAAGTATTTTACAGAAATGTCAGTCTTGTACAACTGCTGCTGTGATACTGGAGAGCACATTTACCTTGAGCAATAAGCTGTCTGGGGTTTGGGAAGTTTTCTGATTTTTTTTCCAGGAATTTCCTATTTATAAGAAAATTTTTAGAATGAAGTCTCATTCTAAATTGGCATGAGTCAGGCACTTGGAGCTCAACCAGCTACATCATTACAAAGCACATCCAACATCACGCATAAAGCTATTACCATAAAATTACAATATCTGTTTCTAACAGCGCTGCTAAACAGACTGCATATCATACTATTGGACTAATTTGATTTCTCAATTGCACTAATAACTGGAAGACCGCTGCACTAATGTAGCCATACTTGTAATTGCTATGCTCATCCAACTTCTGAGACCCAGTAGGTGGTTGCAGTACTGGACCAGTTCCTCAACTATGCATATCAGCACAGTTCAAGCAGATTTCACACGGTACTGTTACAATTTTTAACAGCAAAGGATCCATCAGATAGTGATGAAAATGTAACATAATTAGGGAGGAAGTTGGCTGCTTTCTTTGTAATGTTAAATATTCTACCTAGGCCCAACTAATTTGCTGAATTCTTTTTGTCTGAGGTTCACTCTGATTTCTTTTTGACAGGAATCTCTGTTAAGGTTAGAATGAATTAAACATTATCACAAGACAGAAAATGGCAATCAGAACAATAATTGGTAATGGCAGCAGATTCATGATAGCATCCTTTTTTAATGTACAGTAGTACATTTGTCAAAATGTGAATTCTCTGCTCTGAGAACATTAAAACATAAACCCAACCAACTCTTATATGGACTTTAAGAAACATCATCAAACTGATCAAATAAATATGTAGATTTATCACAGAAGCCCTTGACCTCCGAGACAGCTTTTCAAACCAGTTAACTTTCTGTCTAGAAGTAGAAGAACATTTTCTTATGCTTATCTCAGACTGTGTGGGTGGATGAATGAAATCAAGTGTCTGTGAATCTCTCACAAAGATACGATGTCTCTGTTCTCAGGCTCTAACAGCAGCTCTTGGTTTTTTAAATCAACATGCCTAATGAACGATACAGTTTTCACCATCATTTTAAATATTCAAAAGAATGTGCATAATTATTTTCTAAAAATAAGCCAGATACAATCTCTGTCTAGGTTTTTAAGCTGTCTAGCTGGAGCCCTACTTTGGCAGCACTTGTAGGATCTGAGCACTTCCCGACTATCAGCCTGCACGCTATTCTGGAAGCCTGTCTTGCCCCAAAAGCTCCCCCAACCAGCACATGTCGGTTTATGGTCCCATTATGAAAATCTGTTTCTTCCAAGCGGAACTCTGTGGCTATCAGTGCGTCACAGATCTCTAAGAAAACATTGTGCCTGTGTCAACCTATGTGTCTCACATTGGATAAAGGAATCTTAAGTGAGCATTCTGGCTCATGCCTTGCCCTTCCTTCTAAAATGTGCCAAAATTATATGTATATAGAGCCATTTCCTAGGGAATAGCAACACTTCTGGGACTTCCCAAGAAAATTCCCATGTCCTTTGGTTGCTTCCCGATTTATTTTACCATGTTAGTATATTTACCATGAATATAAAGATATCAACATCTAACACTGTTTACTTCAGCAAACACAGAAAACTCAAAGGCAGTAGAGAGGGTACAGAGGCCGCATTGTCCCCAGGGACAGAGTCTTCAATGCCTGTGGCCAGAGCAACCAGGCTGGCTGGTGTGCTGCCATGCACCTGCACTGGGAACAGGATCTAAAACCAGCAGCAGCCTCCAGTGCCATAAACACATACCTGAAAAAAATTCATTTTCTCAACCTTCTAAGCGTCAAGTACGCGACCTTGTATTGACACTGTCAGATGAATCTGAGTTTTGGATAGTTGGTAAGCAACTACAGACTTCATTGTGGAAAAATAAAATTACCTAGGTATTTAAAATAATAGGTTGTAAGGTATGGTCAGATGATCATGCACCACATAGTGACTTAAATTAGCATTAAATTAGCCAGAGTTTACCTGTCATGAAACAGAAGCATGCAACAATCAGTTACTGCATCTCAGCTCAAGGGTGGTAACTTCTTAAGACACGCTAACTTAATCATTTACAATCATCTACTCACAATTCTAATTTACATGACATTGCTTCAGCAAATAGATTATGCAGGTTGCCAATGACCTGCAGGGATATTATTGTATTAGTTAAAATTTTAACAATGCAAATTAGGACAGGCCCTTGGCTATACACTTAGTCACAAATCATTATTCTAGTGGTGCAGAATGTAGAATACATAACATACAAGTAGGGCTTCCAGAAACTGTGGCATGTCAGTCAAAATATACCAGCTACTGCCTTCCTGAACTTTTTTTTTTTTTAATGTCACATAAGAAAATAAAACAAAAAGGTAACAAATCTAGAAAGGGGGTGATAAAGACAGTGAGTGAGAGAAAAGACACGGCTGCCATGCACACTAATTCTTGCAGTAAAGGAAGAGTAACTGGGAATCTGAGCACCAATTTTCAAACCTCTGACTTGCAACATACTTCCTCTGTGGCTTTGGGCAAATCACTTATCCTTGCTGTGATCCAGAGGTGTGCATTTAATAGAAATAGTCTGATCCAACTCTATAGCTCTGTATCCCAGTTTTCTTTGTCTTCTCCCTGTCCTGTGAGGATTACAATACCATTTCAAAAGAATGTGATGCAACAACAACAAAAAGCCTGGACCCTTTGTTCTTGTTTCCTACCACTTGCCCTAATGTCACACCCTGTTTTCTGCAGTAAATAAGCCCAGAGTCAAGCTACAGCCAAACCTCTTGGAATAAAAAAATCTGTCCATCTGACATAAACCCAAAGAAGCTCAATATCAGTGTTTCAAACGTATCTGAACTGTTAACCAGAATTCAGTGACTTGGATTATTCTGTCTCATATGCTTGACAGGCAGAAGCCAATTTCTCAAACACTGTTTGGTATAAATGTACTTCTATGTGAAAAAGATATCCAGAGGTCTGTCTTCAACTATTTTGGATAATTTTCTCTTCTATTGTTTATTTGTAAGAACAATGACCTTCTGTAATGCTGCTTAACCAACTGTGATTTCCAATTAGTCTAGGGAAGAAAACAGCAGGTTTTCTTAAATGTAGCTTTACAAGGTAGCGGTATCTTGAGTGACAGATAAAATTACTACAGTTATGCTTATTGTAAATGAAGTATTCATCAGTGAAAGATTGTTTTAACTTAATTATACTTCCATCCAAGAGGAAAAAAACAGTATAAACATCAAACATTATGTGCTTAAAGAAACTCTCAGTGGTTTATGGGAAGAATGATAAGAGAGAAAGTTCTCTCAAAAAAAGCCCTGAATACTTGCTGCAATTTTACTTGCTTGAAATGATGAGTTCCCTTGCCCTTAATAAGAAATAATGCCATCACTACGCAAACAGATTTTTTTTTTTTTTTTTTTTTTTTACTGTGTGTGGGTAAGAAGTGATGGATTTGTATTCCTTCAAGAAATTGCTTACTAATGTGTCTTGGATGTCCCCCAACAAAACTAGTTCATGTATTGAGAAGTAAATTCTGTCTTTAAGGATCGTTTTGTCCTTGATCTTTACTATCACCAGAAGAAGTTAGGAAGAGGATAGTAACTTCTGCTATTGTAGATATCACAGAACTAGGTAAAACCTATTGGCTGTCCTGCAACCTGTGATGCAGAACAACAACACTACTTCTCCATTTTCAGCATTAGAACAGTGGAGAAACATGTTCCCCATGTCCAGCACATTAGCACAAGTTATAAGCCACAAGTGTCTGACACAAAGCTCATGGCACTCAATGGAAAAACTCCCACTGACTTCAATGTTTTGATCCAGTGTTTTCATATACAAGCCTGAGAGCTGATGATTTGCAGAAAATGAAGAAAGAGAATAGATTTTCACAATATTATTTAGTCAGTACTTTGGCAGAATAACATCTGCTTTCTAAAAAAGTAATTTTCTCCCTCTCATTCCTAAGGACTTTTCCTCTAATTTTTTATTATAATCATTATGTTTTAATAGTAATCACCTTTGTAAAAACCAGATTATAATCCGTGAAATATTTACTATGTTGTTAAAAAGCATTTCCGCTACTGCCGATAGAAGATTCTTAACAAAAAAATAACTGGATTTCGTGGTTTAACCCCA
Organism: Grus americana; assembly: GCF_028858705.1. NCBI lineage: Eukaryota > Metazoa > Chordata > Aves > Gruiformes > Gruidae > Grus > Grus americana. The sequence continues at coordinate 87,458,321 of NC_072854.1, forward strand.
GCTGGCAACTGAGCCCCACACAGCCACTCACTCACTCACTCTCCCTTGGCAGGATGGAGGAGAGATCCAGAAGGGTAAAAGTGAGAAAACTCATGGGTTGAGATAGAGACAGTTTAATAGGTAAAGTGAAAGCTGCGCACACAAGCGAAGCAAGACAAGGAATTCATTCCCCACTTCCCGTGGGCAGGCAGGGGTTCAGCCATCCCCAGGAAAGCAGGGCTCCTAACGGTGACTTGGGAAGACAAACGCCATCACTCCAAATGTCTCACCCTTCCTTCTTCTTCCCCCAGCTTTATATGCTGCGCATGACGTCATATGGTACGGAATGTCCCTTTGGTAGTTGGGGTCAGCTGTCCCGGCTGTGTCCCCTCCCAACTCCTTGTGCACCCCCAGCCACTCGCTGGTGGGGTGAGGTGAGAAGCAGCAAAGGCCTTGGCTCTGTGTCAGCACCTCTCAGCAGTAACGAAAACGTCCTTGTGTTATCAGCACTGTTTCCAGCACAAATCCACAACACAGCCCTGTACCAGCTACTATGAAGAAAATTAACTCTATCCCAGCTAAAAACCAGCACACTGAAAAAAAAAAATTCAGGATTAAAATCATCTTTAGCAGTACTCTAGGGCAGTATTAAAATTGCCTACTGAACTAAACAAAAAAAAAAAAAAAATTCAGTTGCCTGCATATTCCTCATTACCACCTTTATTGTAGATCGTTTATTCTAGTCCAGAACGTCATCCAAAGGCATTTATCACTACAAAAAAGCAGCACTAGAATGAACATCAGTGTTTCCAAGACAACTGTCTATGTTTTGATAAGAGAGATATAAGGTCCTTCTCTGCCATCATTTTCTACTCACTATAGTATCAGCTACTGAGACTAACACAACCATACTTCATGCATTTTCTCTCCATAAATGTTGCAAGCAGAGTAGTGCCAGGTGGTGCTACCTGTTCAGCAACACAGGAAAATTCTAGTTTAAGAAATACTCATGACCGATGAAGTTCAAACCTACCTTTCTTTATTACAGTGTTGATTTCAAGTTTGACACTCTTGTAAATTGACTGCATGTGGCAAGATAGTCACCAAGGAAAGACAAGAAAACTCAATCAATAAAGGAAAGTTTACAAATTGCAAACTGGAGATGAAATCACCCTGATCTTCTGGATGATGCTGCAATGTTTTCTCAGTCTTGCTCTATTTGTCTTCCATCTGATGGAACTGTGCTAGGACTGTGCTAGGACTGTGCTAGGACTGTGCTAGGACTCCCTGACCTTGTCCTTACACTAGGAATAACCCTACCAGCTCACAGGCTGTCCTTCGCCAGCCACCTCAGCTAACTGGCTGTGGCACAAACTGCCCTTACTCTTCCTGCTGTACCTCAGAGCACACATTTATGACCATTTCTTCCTGTGAAGAATAGTTCCTCTAAGACTAAATTGCACTTTATGGTGGCCTAGGTACATTGAGAGAAATGATGTGAGGGATGGGCACTCAGTTGTGGCGTCACCTTGACAGGAAATTCTAAGTGCTGCAGGCAGTTAAAATGGAAGTATGTACTTATTTATTGAATGGTTATGAAATCAGTCTATCTGATAAAAGCATCTGTTCTGGAAAAAAACTTCTGTCTGTGTTTCATTCAACTCCATAGGAAGAATACAGAATGTTAATTGGATGACTCACCCATGCAAATGTATATCCTGAAGCATTAGGCACTGACATTTAATTGCGCAGCACTTTCCTGGTGTTCTGGTTGATTAAAAATGGCCCTCAGTGACTCAGAGTTTAAGGATACGTACCTACCAAATGGCTATATACTTATTAAGGAAATCAAATTGCATGCATCAGAGAGCACAGAACTGTATAGTCTGTTAACCTGTGCAGTAAAGGCCATGCAGTGGGTTGACCCCGGCCAGCAATGAAGCACTCACCCAGCACTCACTCCCTACCACCACCTCAGTGGGATGAGGACGAGAATAGGAAGAGCAAAAGCAAGAAAACTTGTGGGTTGAGATAAAGACAGTTTAATAACTGAAGGGAAGAGAAAAAAAACCACAAGTGATGCAAAGGCAATCACTCACTACCTCACACAAGCAAACCAATGCTCAGCCAGGCTTCAAGCAACTGCTATCTTGAAGGCACAAACCTCCCCCACCCCTAGCCCTACCCCAGGGTTTTTTTCTGTTGTTGAGAAAGATGTTATATGCCATGGAATATCCCTTTGGCTGATTCACGTCAGCTGTCCCAGCTGTGTCCCCTCCCCAGTCTACTCACTAGGAGAGGGAAGAGTGGAAAAAGAAAATGCCTTGGGGCTGTGCAAGCACTATTCAGCAATAGCCAAAACGCTGGTGTGTTATCAATGCTGGCTTCATCACAATCCAAAACACAGCACCATAGGGGCTGCTCTGAAGAATGTTAACTCCACCTCAGCCAAACCCAATACTGTCAAGTAAATCTGTAAGTATTCCATGTGCTGGCAAACTAAGAAAAACTGCTGTTCTCTATGCTCCCTAGTGCTCACTGCTCTTCTCTTCCACAGTTACTTTTACTCAAGCTAAAATGGATCACAGCTAACTCTACAAACATCTCTGTTGCTCTCCCATGCCATTCCTGACTGCTCAGTAAAGCAAGCACATACCATTGCCATAATTATTTTCCCTTCCCATATGAGCTGCAGCTCACACCTACAGTGCTGCAAATGATCCTCCACATCTGTGGGAGCTGAGATTCGCTAAGGGTGTATGATTGAAGCAAATGAAGCTTTTTCATTTTTGCACCACTGCTGAAGTAACAACCATATCATGCATAAACAGCTTATTCCTTGGAGCTTGACAGCTTCTTTAAATATAACAACTTCAACAGACTCATACTGGAGTCATTAAATGATTTATTACACACTTTTATTAAATATCTATTTTTGCACACACAGATACCTAAAACCAAATGAATGTGATTTAATTTTTGCTCTTATAAAGTGAATTTTAACAGAGGAATATATTGACAAAATCAATCCTGGATATAATTCCACTGAAATCAGAACAGTTATAGAAGGCAAGTTTGGCCCAGTATATTATATTAATGGTTAAATCAAGGCAATAGATGAGAACTACTTTCTTCTGTATTCTCTGCATAGCGTTAGCTATTTTCTTCTGTTATTGCCTGTCTCCTTTGTAGAATATGAAAGAATTTCTCTTTTCCCCTCTCTGTGTCTCCTACCCTCCACAAAATCTTTGCTGTTTTCTATCTTTCCTTCTGGCAGGATTGAGAATATATCTTTCAATTTCAAAATCCAGAGCAAATCTTTGCAGATTTTTCTGGTTTTGTTATATTTTTCTGTCAGTCTTCCCAACTGTCAGGAACCAAGTGATCATTTCCTACTTCAATTGCCTCATTGACGCATTTCTTCCTCAAAGCTTTCAATGATGATCTGCTTATTCTTATTTCATTAAACTTCTTGTCTGTTTGCTATGGTTAAGTTTAAGGTCTCAAATTAATTTTGTTAGGAAATAGGAGGTGAATCTGTCTGACTCGCATTGACTCAGCAAGCAAATACAATGTTCAGCTGAGCTGTGAAAGCTTCAGATTTCAGATCCTTCATTCTGTCCATAAAAGGCCAAAACCTCATATGATAACATTTTTAAGCTAACATTTCATGCATTAGAGAGCACCAAAATTAACAGGAGTCCAGGCAGCGATCCGTGTCAAGCCACAGTATGCACAGCATGCTTGAAATCCAACATCTTCAGATATTTCTATCATCTCCCATGTAGTTGGCACTGCATGAAGATCTGGGCTGCTCAAAGCACGTGTAGCACAGCAAGACTAACATCTGGAGTATACAAGTGTAGCAGTTAGAGTTTGGAGCTGGAATTGCAAGTGCAGGTTGAAGCTATTAAAAGTCATTGTGCTAAAAATTCTAGCCACATGAAGACCAGAAAATTTAAAGCAATTAGTCATGATCTATTTTATCAAAAATCTTTTGGTTTTGGGAACTTCCCAACCTTCAGGGAAAAGATGCAGAAAGATCTAATGGTTGGAAGGTCATGTTGCAGAGTCACTTTTGGAAAAGTTTTGAGGGACATGGATAAATTCTCCTGTATTTGGACTCTTAGATCCAGAGCATAAGTCGTTCCAAAAAATAAGGTTTTAATTCAGCCTTAAATCATTGGTCTTAGTGAAAGAATTGGGACTGAAATGTTGCGGTCTGTGTTTCGCAAAAAAGGAAGACTGGAGTATCACACTGAGTATTCTGATTTTCAGAATGAGAAAAAGAAAACCTTAACCTCTTTTCCAGCTTTGTCAATTGCCTCAAAATTAAATCTGTAAACTTCCATTTAAACCACTTAGTATGTAGCTTCATGCCACTGTATGGTACAGTTCTAGGCACTTCACTGCAGTCTCTGCACATCAGAGATCTGTGCTTTATAAAAAAGCATCCTGGAAAGCCTGCCTGGCTTAAACTCTGCTACACATTCATCAAAGCTCCTTTCTTTATTTCCTTTACCTTTGTCACATACAATGTCTCAAGTAATCAATATTAAAAAGTTCACATCTGACATAAGAATATATGTCCCCTACACTTAGAAAGATAACTGTAACTGTAAAGGTTTGTAGGAAAAAAAGTAGTATCTTTCCCAAGAGTGATTGATATTACAGGAAAAAACAGATAAGCTTTTAATCATTTTTCCAATTATATCAGATGGTCTAACAAAAGACTACCTCAGCCTACAAGCCTCGATTCTTCCTTTTGACATTCATGGTTACGACACAGTTCCTAAACCCAGTATTTCTCATAGCACTGTATGGTAATCACAGCTCAGCTCTGCAGTCACTGTCTCATATTCTCCCACTGATGCTGATATATATAAACTCGTATTGAGTTGCAGAAGTAACAGGAGCCAAACTCTGCTCATGCTTAGAGAACGCACCCAGCTTTTAATCACTTTGCTATGATTTGTGTAATACTATTACAGAGTGGAAAGGCACCTCATATTTTGAATGTATTTCTGGATATTTTATGTAAGCAATGTATTTATCAACATAGATAATCACAGATCAAATTTACTTTCAAAAGGATTCCACCATTCTGAGACATAATTTAGTGTTCTGATTTGCTAGCTCATACATAAAGACTTTAAAGACTTTATTAGGACCTCTCCATAATCTTGATATATCATTTAAGAAGTATAAAGCCATCTACCATTTGTACATAATCTTCTATCCAAAAGTATTTTAAAAATTAAGAACACAGGGTATTTCACATGTCCATTGCCTGATGCTGCAATTTGTTAAATGAGAACTTATTGGAGTAGCGCATCAAGTAATGTTTCACAGACTCCTTTATCCCAAAGAACTGAAGAACTGTCTCACTGCAAGTCTGGCCTGGCCAAGTGGGGACACTGCCCTCGAGGAGAAAACATTACCATATTCCTGTTCCTGCTTTTCATCTCCCTGTTATATCATTATTTGAGGACTTTTAATGGGTTACATCACAACCCCTCTCCTCTCCTCTTCCTCATGAGAGCCAGATTCTACCTCTAAGAAGCAGTGTCCTCACACTCTGCCACTTACTCCTCTTTATAAAATGATTAGTTTCATTTTCAATATAGTTAATTTGTACATCTTTTCACCTGATATATTTGGGCATTACTCTCTTTCTTGGAAATACCCACTCAGGTATGTCAACTAGGAAGTCAGTTTCAGTACTAAGTTACTGTTTGCATTATTAATGTGTAATACACAAATTATACTCAAAGCTCCCAGTATACTAGAATTGATGAGTCCGATAACGTGCATATTTACAAGGAGTACTTCTCATGAAGTGTATGATTTGTAGAGTTGAGTAGCAATTGTGGAGATGTTGTAAACAGGAAAAAGCCAGACAAGCTAGAAGGAATGTGCTAATTAAAGAATACAAGTGAAATGCAAGTTAAAAGCAGCCAGATAAGGGAGAAGGGAAAATCCTGCCCCCAAACAGGAAGGAAGGAGGGAGCGTACCCCTTGCTAGATTTGCATATCATATCCCAGGGCCGAGCCACAGCTAGCAGGGGAGGGAAACACTGATCCTTCACATCTCTATTTAGTGCAGGTCCCCAGGCAGCCTTCCTATTGAAAAAGATCTAGGAAGGAAGTTGAAAAGAAGGTTGGCAAAAGGAACAAAAGAGACAGGGAGCGGAGCTCAGAGCAGAAGCTGCTCCAAGGGAAGGGCGGTTTCTCGGCAGCTCACTCAGCAGATACAATCCAAGGACAGCCAAAGTCATTCCAGCCAAAACTAAGATACCGTGACTAAGGAAGAGGGTGAGTTCAGAGGCTGGGTAGTGGCATCGCTGCACTCCCGATGGGTTAAGTATTTAAGCGAGGTAAAGGTTGTAAGTAAAGCTAATGCCTTTCATCAGAACAACTGATGCAGTGTGGAGGGGAAAAAGAACCCCAAGTTTTTGGCTATACAGGCCCTTCTTTGGGTGAGGTGCTGAGGTGTGACGCTTTGGGGCAGTGTGTGAGGAAGGATGGCACCTGAGTGAGAAGTCCCCAAAAAGACACAGAATTAAATCACAGGTGTACCTGACCACATGCTTTCTTTTTTCTCCTTTGTGTAACATTTTTTCTCATTCTGTAATTCAATACCTAACCTACACGACTCATTTTTTTCTTTGACTTTTCCTAGCAATATAAGCAACTTCCAAATAACCTTTCAGAGAGGGAACACTGTTTCTGGGGAAACAACCATCCTGCTTACCCTAATTGCAAATGTACTCTTATTTCCAACACCTGTTTTATGGTTGTGAGGATGTGAAGTGTGTCCTTCCCTCAGGCTGTAAATGGCACCACAGGGAATGTCAGGGAGACGTGTGGCATGGAAGAAGGCTTTGGCAGAAATTCACGTGCTTTCCACAAGCAACGGGTTCTAGGAAGATGGCCTCTACCCATAGCAGTATCTGTAGATTGGAGAACAGGTCTAGAGTTTGGTGGCATAGTCCAAAGTCCCCCAAAGTCCATGGTGAACCTGTTGACTTAGGGGACTTTGAGTCAGGTCCTTAAATCAGATCCTATGTGGGAAGCCGCAGACAAATCCATGAAGCAAACCAGACTGACATTGCTTGCCGTTTAGATCTGAAATAACTCTTTTAATTTCCCTGGTTTTAAGTTGCAAGTGTTCCTTGGAATTCAGATCACTGGCTTTCCTCAAACCCAGTCTCCCAGTAGTGGAAATGAAGCCTAAAGAGGAAGTACTTAAAATAATTAATAATCGTTATGGGCTGGGTTTAATTTAACATGGCCTTAAACATTATCTGTGGTCTTGGAACATTTCTCTGAGGTTTACTGGAAATTTATGAACCATGGGAAAAGACATAGTGATAATGGAAGGAACAGACAAAAGCAAGAGTGTTTTAAAACTGCAGAATCTTAAGGAGTTCTTTGGTTTTGTTTTATTTTAAAAAACCTAAATCAGAGTTTTTTCTTCTTTTGTTCAGACTCTGAAGCCCAAAAAGAATAACAGACAGGAAAAATAGAAATAAATGCTGGTTTTGGCTTCTTATAGCTCTGTAAAGATCTAAATTAGTGAAAGTCTTAAAAGCCAGTTCTTCAGCAAAGGGAGTAAACAAATTAAATAACCATTCTTCTATTCCCTTATGATATCTGTATTGTCAAATAGTCTCCAAACGACATAAAAGAGAAAATTATCAACTGTTGAGAATCAGAAGAGTTTTTCAGAGTTTCACTATAATTAGCTTAAAGCTAAGAATATATCCCATAAACTAATACCAAGTTTAGTCAATCTTTTCACATTTTTGCCATTAATTATTTCTGTTACACCAGTGGAAAAACAAAGATACAGGCCCTAATCAGTGCTCCCAAGTGTTTGTTAATGAACTCTGAAGGGACCAAACAGCCGCAATTGTCTTTCATAACTGGAAACCTTCCTTTTAAAGTGGTTCTTTGTCTGCATATCACATCTTTGTACAGCTTAATGTTGCTTTTATCACTTTATTGCTTTTGTTACTTTTTCATGTGGGAAATGTTTTGATTAGATAGCATATACCTTCAGAGAATCTTCCTTATCTTTCACAACAGCTATTTCTGCATTTACAGCAATAATGCAATCCCCATAATCCTGAATTTGTAGAATTTGCTCATTTTATCATAGTACCTTCACTAACAGTTATCCTCTAAATACATAGGCAGCTTAGAAATTATGACTACTGTATTACTACCATCGAACAGTGAGCTGAAAAGTTTGTGCCTAAAATAGAAAACTTGACCAGAATCCCAATTTCAATAACAGAATGCATCGTTGTGGCAATACTAAGGACACTCTTTAGTGACCTTCAGTCTGGATCTGTGACTAACACGATGTTTCTGGACCAAGACTTTGATTTAAAAATTTCCTGAGAATGGTCTAAGCAAGGAAGGAGGCAGACTCTGTACCAGTTGCCTAACACAGCCCACTTCAGGTGCTGGCACCATACGTCTATCTACAAAGCAATTGGATTGCAACTCACACAGGCACATCTAAGCAAGTCAGATTAATTTCAACAAATATTCAATTCAATCCCAATAGCAGCCAAAGCAGCTGAACTGTGATACTGGCCAGCTGGCTGTGTGCAGGTCGGCTTGTACAGCCTATACTGGGGTATATGCTATGACAATTGCGCTGCTTGAGTCCACTCCGGCAAGTTTACAGGTGCAATGCGCACGCCTCAGCTAAGTGTAAATACATTATAAAGACAACTTTATGTTATACAAAAGACAACTTTATGTTATACATGCACAGGGTGAGTCAAGGATGCTTACTCAGCAACCTCAGATGACAAGAAGGGGCATGTAGGATTCTCTCAAGGCAGGAGGACTCCCAGATAGAATATAAATACAATCTGGTAAAACGCTTATGTTTCTCTTTCCTGAAAAGAAGTATCTGCCTAGCATATATTGTAGCTGTCAGCTGGATCTAAACACCTGTGTAGACCTGTCCGTCACTTAAAAACATTCTTTTTCTTGCATACTAGTTCCCAAATGACATGTTATGCTTGCTCTTTGCCAGACTGGGTGTGAATGAATTATATTGCTTTGACTTTCCACCAGTGCAGCTCTGCTAAGAATGCTACAAACAGCAGCCATCACTTTGAATTCAGTCCCACTTGTATTTTATGTGGCGTTTTTACAAGTACAAACATTATCCGTAAATTTACTGAGAAATGACGCTGAATAGACATAGGTCAAAATCTGAAGTAGAAATAACTGAACTCTAGTAGAGGCAATGAATTTCAGAAGATCAAGCAAGTGATCCAAAATATTCCAGGAAAGGGCTAAGCAGCTTAGTTTCTTCCTGTTAAAGTACCTGCCAAATTGTAATCGCTAATCTGCTCCTCAGCATAATCCAGAGACTTTATAGCACACCACGCAGTTCTTAAGCTTCCAGGTTAAAACAGAAAGCAAATGAGCACTACATAAAGATCTGTTTTGATACCTTGAGATGACATTGCGGCTCCATTTAATTCAGTGGAAGATTTGTCATTGACTTACGTACTCAATAATGTCAGCAGGCACTTCTTTCACTTAAAAGACTAAACTTTCAGAATCAGGGTGAAGGGACTGGCTTTGAAACTAAATTCAGGATTTCTCATTACTTTCATTCCTCTCTCTCCAAAAGAAAAGAGAAATCAATATTGGTTAATACAATGTTTATATTTCTGTCATCCTGTTTTAAATTGAAAGGGGTTGGTTTAACATTGCAAATGCTTCTTCCCTCCATAGAACCGTAGATCAAGGTTTGACATAAGAAAAGCATAACTCTACAGGGAAACTGAAAAATATTTAAAGTATTTTTCATCATTTTTGAACACATGGAGTTCATTGCATAGATTTATTACTATCAATTCATGATGTATGCACTCACACATTTTTTATTTTTGTGTCCTGTTCCTTTATTATTGCATCTGTGCCAACCTCCTCCTTTTCCTAGTGAATTCCACCTCAACTCTCTAGTTAATCAACATGTGCATCAGCCCAAAAGGCAGGGCAATGATGAGGACTGCAGGAAACACTCTGCTAGGTGTAACTGGCTTTCATACACTTGAGGATTATCTTTCTCTGCCGGATAACATCCTTTGTTGAGGCAATTCATTGAGTCCACTGCCAAGAGATGTTTCTTGGGAGTGGTCTGAGGAATGAGCAGCTGGAAAGGAGGCAGGTGTGACCTTGTTTTGCCTGCACACAGTATTCCCTGAATAAACCCTCAAAACTTCCCACCCGTTCTTGGGAAGAATGAAGACGACTGAATTGAGACTAATCCTAAAGAGCACATTGAAAAACAAGGGAAAGGGAAAACAGTTCCTTTTCCCCTTCCTTTGATTTTAATGCTTCTCTAGGTCTTTTTGTGCAAATGCAGGAGCATCCAAGTACTGAATTTATGCACTGCAGAAATAACACCAGGCAATATGACCAGAGAGGATTTTTGATCACATAAAGCAGCAGTATGATTCAATCACAAAAAGAGGTACAATTTACCCTTAAATAGATTAAGTCCAAAACTAACATACACCAAAGTTTGAATTAAATTACAGAATGGGGCATATATAAAAGACCAGGTTCGTGCTTCCACTGGCAGCTGTGCACAACTACGGCCTTATTTTTTTATTTTAATCCTCTTTTTATTTTCAAATTCATTTTACTTTTTAAATTAATTCTATTTTAAAATTTATTAATGTACCCCCTGTAGCCACTGGGATTATATTACTGATAATTACCACTAATACACATAGTAAGTAATACCCACATGCACATAAGCTTCCTTTTTCTAATGTGCACTTTCACCCAGCTTCTCTGCTGGTGTAAAGCAAGTTCTCCTGATTCAGTAAAACAAGGCTGATTTATACCAGCTGGGAATTTAGCCTTTCTTGTTTCCATGAAGTCAAACAGTATCTCAGAGAGCTGTATGGATCTCTTATACAGGTATGTAATAGAAAATGTAGAAAGCTCTAAGATGGCTGAACATTTCCTCAGAGTGCTGACACTTCCTTCCTGCTCATTTCACTTGTAAGACAGAAATAACTCTCCAATGACTTGACCGCTTCAAAAAGAAAAACTTTTCTGTACTGAGATCTGCTAATCAGGTCAAATTGCAGAGGCAAATTTATTGTTACGATCCTCTGAAAACTGAAAGCGATGAATAATTCCTTACCCAAAGGCCTGAGGATAAATTCTGAAACAAACACTCCCTGTTTTACATCAGAAAATCACTCTACCCGTTTGATTTAATGTTGCTGGACACACATCACTGTCTTGTGAAGAACTGGTATGTGGTTCCTTATGTTACATCTACAAATTGTACCACCATTTGTTAGGATATAAATCATCACTCTTGATAGTGTTTCTGCCAGTGGTATGTCTAGGCTGCAGGTCATCTGTATGACCACAAAGATAAGTACGTAAAAACAGTCAGTATTTAACAATCTTATATAAAATCAATTTCTTGCTAAATAAGATTAGACATTGCACAGGCATGCAGGTGTACAGAGTCCTGATGAGACAATGTCAATACTTCGGGCATGTTGCCAATGATTATTCAAACACCATCCCTGAAATGGATTTTCTTCTTGCAAAAGAACAATGGAGTGTTTCCAGAAATGAAGCAAAGTGCACAGTGCTGTCTTGGTTGGGGAGCAGGAAGAAGATATTAAATTATCTTATTTAGTCCATTAAAAAAGGAAACATCTATCATAAACAGGTACTTTAGAAAATGGAGCAAATCGTCACCTTCAAACACTGACTCTTGCAGAGGCCTCAGCTATGACAGGTGGATCGTTTTGCCCCTTGCAATGGGATTTATAAGAAATGCTGGGTTTGGCAGGCTGTTATAACATGTCATGGTGCTGCTAAATGCAAGTCAGAAGTTCTGTATAATTCATTAGTGTTCTTTCTTGATTGGAAGCTATGCAGCCACCTGTCCTGGCTGTTACTCAAAAAAAAAAAAAACCACGGTAGTCATTCAAAATGTACTGGACTGACAAGCATTTGGTGGGGATGAACGCCAGTGTATCAAAAGACAAGTACACAACGAGCAATGACACTGCAGATGGTTTTGTGGTCAAACTTCTGATGTGAACTGCTGGGACTTATGCAGACCTCACTTCTGCATCAGATCACCAGTGACTTGTATCTGTCTCAGGCAAATCACTTGTTTCTGGGACGCTGAGTTGTGCAGCAATCCTGCACAAGCAAAACTGTTGCTGCACTCTCATACAAATTACTTAAGTACAAGAGCTACCAGAGAAAGATCTTTAACATTAAAAGGAAATCACTACCTACAGTAACATATCATTTGCATATTTCACAATTCACACCATTGTGTCCAGTATTAGCTTGCAAGGATTCACCTACATTTCTGAGTCTTAATTCTATCAAAAAATACAAGCAGTCTGACCTTACTAATATTGCATCCTACTTGCACCAAACATCCATTTCTAACACCAAGAAACAAAGAACCAAAATTTCTCTTTCATACAGACATCTGCATAAAGTCGATGAAGATATAATCACTTATTTCTTTCCTGTCTCAGTTCATGCTGTAGACAGGCTGGATGTGACCATTTCCCCCTTTTTCATTTCTTTACTTTTAAAACTATATATCTAAACACTGAAATGCAGATTCTATACAGAGTGTTAGAATGCTGATGTTTGTTTAAGACTTCACTGCCAAAAATTATCATTATGATCCCTGACATTTCACATCCTTATGCAGGTCCGAAGACAGATTGTAATAGACAGATTCGAGCATTTGCTATGCCGTGTTCTTTAGACGTATAAAAACATATGTATCCCTAAAAGTGTAGCTAGCTTGGCTGTAACTAGTTTTCCTTCAAGTAATGTAAAACTTTAAAGAGATACAGAACCACTATTTACTTCCAGTATGCTCATTTACTAGCCCATAAAGAGACCTGTTTCCACTGAGCTACTTATACGCTTAAAATGTGAAGCTTTTAAAAGGTGGATTTGTTGACAGAAAGCCAGTCAGTAACAGTGAGCAAAATGAAGTATTGCAAAGCTGTTTTCTAATGTACATTCTGCCCCATGTGTGGCAGGCCAGTTTTCTACGCCGAATTTGTACAAGCAGCTGAAAAAATGTGAGAGAGAACCACACTCAGGAGTTCTTCCATTGTGAAAACCAATAAATAAGTTTTCAAAATCCATACACATCATTTTGAGCCTTAAAATGATTATACACCAAGTTCACAGCAATAGCTTCTTTTTTCCTGAAAAAAAAAAAAAAGCACAGGAAGAATGAAACTTCTAGCGGACTCTTAGCTGAAACTTGAACTATGAAACGTATCTATAATATCAATAAAGACGTTACTTGAAATTCATTCCCCCTATCACTTGCATAACACTCTTACACTGTGCTTACTTGTATACATGAACACATACCTTTAACAGATTAATTCACTAGTTGCAATTTCAAAGTTTGCAGTTTTTGTTATTTTCTGATCTCTTTATAGAGGGTTGGTGAAAAAGAGACTGAAAAGAATCCTACGTGAGGAAAGCAAAAAGGAAATACCCATGAATGGGGGCTCCTCTTATTACAGAGGAGACCAGATAAGCTGGAGGATAGCTAGGATTGCAATTTTCTAGCCTGCAAAAAGTCCAGCATCATCACTATGTACACAGCTCTTTCGATGTTCAAGGACCGATTTAATGGACTTCATCGGGAGGTTCAGACTGGACATTAGGAAGCATTTCTTTACCGAGAGGGTGGTCAAACACTGGAACGGGCTTCCTAGAGAGGTGGTCGATGCCCCGAGCCTGGCAGTGCTTAAGAGGCATTTGGGCAATGCCCTTAACAACATGCTCTAGCTTTTGGTCAGCCCTGAAATAGTCAGGCAGTTGGACTAGATGATCCTTGTAGGTCCCCTCCAACTGAAATAGTCCTGTCCTGCTCTGTTCTGTTCTGTTCTATTCTATTTTCTATTCTATTCTATCATCTCTCCCCTCTAAAAAGCAGTAAGAAAGCAGGGGATCTAGCTCAGGTTCTAGCTCTTTTTTTAATTGTGCTAAAATCTTTTGAGGGGGTCATAGCTGAGGAAATCCTGCCAGTATCACGCTAAAAACTTCAGGCTTCACAGTATGAAGCCTGGTGCAGTGGGAGTCCTCTGAAGATAAGTATTTACAAATAACGAAGAGTGGTGAATGAAAGTTTCAGTGTTCTCTCCTTCATCAGCAGTTATGCAGATCACCTTCTGCTCTACCACAAATATTGATTTATATTAATCATGGAAACTTCATGGCTTGCAGGCATGAAAGAAAATCAATGCAGCAATGTTCTTGTTGGTTTTCTGCTAGCCAGCACATTTGCGTGACGGAAGAGGGCACACAATGAAGCCCTTTGGTGAGCCTGTAGGTAAACATGAGAAATGTGAGAGCAAAAATGCTGGTAGTGAATGGAAAGTAAATCTTTTAACAGCCCTAACACAAATATGCTTTGAATGCTGATTTTATTCTTCCATCTCAGAAGACTATATTTAGCATTCAGTACAAGAGCTCCAGGAACCCCATTTCTACTAGGCATTTGCTACATTTCAGGATTATTATTCAGATGTTACAGAAAGACAGATCTCCTCTCATACACTCCATACATAACAATTGCCATACTGAAGCTTACTTATTCAATACCGACAGTGCATTTCATTCCTACATACTTCTCTGTGAAATAATACACACAGTACTGTTGTGTGACTTCATGACTAATGTAACAGTGTGCTCTTTAAAATAAAACCCTCCATGACCGCATATATACCTGTGTCAGAAAAGTCAGGGTACTGGATGAACTGGTACTTATGTGTCACTGGAACCGATACAATAGCATCTGTAGCATGAAACTGAAGCACAGAGCCAAGCTGAATCATGTATTTAATCTGATGAGACTAAAAGGGATGTATACATTTGTTTGTGCTGTGTGAGGTAGCGACCCCTTAGACAGCTCTGTCTCCTGAAATGCACAAAGCCAGTGTAGTCAATGGAGATATTCCTATTTATATTTGCACTAAATTGTCATGCAGAACCTTTTCTGCTGAATTGGGGTTCACTGCTCTACAAGCTTAACCTACTTCTGCCTAAAACAAGGATCATTATTCTATGTAATTCTGTAATGGAGTGTGTAATAAAGAACACTATTAAAAGCCTCTGAATTCATTCTCTTAGAGTATTCCCCAAATCCCTTTGCATATAAGAATTTTTTGGGGAAGTCAGATTTCTTTTTGTATTGCACCAGGAAGGCAAAACTAGATGCCACAACTCAACTGCACTTTTACATGCTAGGAAATGAACTACACGGTCAGTAGTTTGCATCTGTAATAAATGAAAGCAGAATCTAATTCTTACTACCAGAAGAGAACATAACAAAAGTAATAGTATACATTAGTAGCATTTCAAGACATCATAATGTGGCAGAAGGTTTTCAAAACTGACTTCCAATATCAATGAATGCACATGAATTTCAGCTGTAACTGTTTATATTTAGTTTTCACGGTTGTCAGATTGTCTTTAAACACAACAATCCACAAGGGGAACCAAAATTAACAGCACATAATGAATACCTGTTTCAATCTTTCTCTGCTGTAGGACGTACTCCACAAATGGACTATTTTCAGTAGTGCATTCCTCTCTCAATAAAATTTCAAGGTTTGCAAGGAAAGGAACAGATAAAATTTTCTAGTTATCTTCTAGAAACCCAGGAAAGAACTGTTATATTGTGTTTGCCCTGTCTTAATGAAGCTGGAGTAACTCTCCAGAGCGTATGAGACTCATAACAATTGTGAATTTGGGGAAATGATGTCCTTGGCAGGTTGGTTACTGTTCTTTCTGTTGAGGTCTGGTTTTCCCCTGTGAAGTTACTGACTGCCCTGCAGGTGAATAACAATCAACCAGAAACAGGTAACAAAAGTGTAACTGATTCCTGTACCGATGATTTCTGTGATTTCACTTTAAATCAGCCTTTTCTATTAATTTCTGTTATCTATTTAAAGACAGAACTATCTACAAATTTTATTGGAATTTAAACAATTGGTAAAAGTTCTGAAGTAGTAATGCTAATACAGGCTTTAGAGGCAGAAAAAAAGCAAAAAGAAGTAGGATTTGAAAAAAATATTTGGAATTTAAAAAAATTATTTTAAGTTACTCTGCAAGTTCAAAGAAGGTGGGTATGCATTTTATGGAATTCAGTAAGTGGCAAAATCTATCTGCTAATGTTATTTCTCCTTCTGTGCACACGGAAACCCCATATCATGTGGGAAATCACTAAAAATATTTTACCATGTAAAAACAAGACCAATGTAACATCAAGCCCCATAAGGAAAAATTGGAGCTTTATAAAATCAAAATGCTTTACAGAATGAAATGTTCTAAATTTTTTTTTATTTGAAAATTTGTGGGTTTTCTGGTACTTTCAATTTATTTCCCTGAATCCCCATGTAATGCTACTTTTCAAGAAGAATAACTCAAATGCAGTGTAAAACCTGCCATCCTCAAGCACTGGAGCCTGATGGGAGCTGTAGTTCCAGTGACTGCCACCTCACCTTCTCCCGTCACCTACAAAGTCTGCGGTCAGACTCTCTCTGTCGTGACAAATTGAGAAATATCTCTGTGCACCAGGAGAACTGGGGAGCAGGCAGCACAGGAGGAGTGAAGGACGAGGGAGCAAAGCCTCCCCCCAGCTCCCAGAGGCACCAGGGTGGCACACACCAGCCGCACGGACCTCAAACTCGTCTGAAATGAGACTTTGAATTCAGAAAACTGAACCGTTTTCCTGGTGTTTGCTCCAAACCAAGACAGACGGTTTCCTTGCGATTTCCATGGCAGAATATTTGCACCTGAAGGCCCTGAGAGGGAGCCGAGGTTATTGCACTTGATGACCAGAGGATACGTGAAACCAGGCTTTCCAGCGTACTGCACCTCATGGAATTCATCCATCATGTGTTTCCTATCATGCAGGGCCAATCCTGAAAGAACTTCAGCTCCACACAGCAGCAATAAATCCTTCTTCGCAACTAAATTCTGTGCCTATGTAATTCGATCCAGTTCTACTGAAGTTAATAAAGCTGCAGAAATTTACGGCAGCAGATAATTTGGCCCAGAAAGAATGAACCGCTAATTAGTAAGAGCAAGGGTTGGCATGACAATCTCAGCCAGCCTCAACCTTGGTATTAAGTACAGAATATCTCCATTTATCTCATTTGTTTCTGTCATAAATGTATTTAGGAGAGTTCTACCTGACGCATAAGAATTTCTTTCCTCAAATTACTACATGGTGCATCAGAGTAATTTCAACACTTATTTCCTTTCAACAATTCAGATAATTATGTTTAAGAACTTAGAACAAGCTTACATAAAGTAGCTTTACTCTATTTATTATGTGACAGATACTGTATTACTCATGAGTAACCACAGCCTGTCACACTGGAAAATTTCATGAATAATATGTCGTATATTATGCATGCATGTATAGTTCTGCATAGTCAAATATAACCAAACAATTAATAAAACAAATGAAGAATGCATAATTGAACTGCTAAATCTGAGAACTCAAAACTGAATTGACTAGCAGAGAATTATCAATCTGCCAGAAAAATATCCATTGTAAAGTAATCTGAGTGCACTCAACCAACTTACAGACTTTTTAAAAAATTAAGTATTGCTATTAGAAATTGATTATACTTTTTAATAGCAATAAATCCCCATGAAATTAGTTATTGCATACCATAGCTATAGCATTAACCTTTTGAAGCAAACCTAGCAAATTGCTAGCTAATTCTAATGACCAATTTCAAAAGGGATTACTCCTTAATTAAATTATATCATATAGAGTAGTAGTCATAAGATAGGACCATTTTGATGCCAACTCCATCTTAACATGAACAGCCTGTATTGGAATGAACCACATCAATCCAAAATTAGTAGTTAGTGTAATATAGGAGGAGCATCAGGACTACTTAGATGTATTGGTTTTGAATGACCAGGAAAAAAAAAATTGTTTTACATTAAAAAGATTATGCTCTCTAAAAAAAATGTTAAACCGTGAACCTGTCTGTTGTCAGACTTCAGCAGTGTGTTCGCTCAGTTGTCTGCTCCATGTGACCCAGCCGCTGGGACATAAGGGAACATGGGACATTCTTATTTTCAGGACAGACATTTGCCATTTAGGAGTCTTCTTGAGTGAGTTACCGAGTTTTTACAAAGAAGGGCCACTAGCTTCTTTTATTGCAAAAACAACAAAAACGCAAATCATATCTTCAAAGTCTGTCCATTCTATATAATATTTCATGAATCACTCTAGTTATAGTATTAAATGCAAATTTCAAAGTCTGATCAACACATACAAGATTGTTTTAAATAGAACACTGGTGATCTAGTCGATGATGATATCATCATGATATCATTATCTGTGGTTCAAACGAAATTAAATGAAAAGCGATTGACACAGTTCCAGCCTTGCTAATTCCGAAGGAGCTGCTGGACATGCTTTGGACCCCAAATCAGGCAGAACTCCAGTGTGCAGAAGAACTGCCTTTTAAGGTTTCAGGTAGTGAAGCTCTAGCAAAAGTGGGTCTCTTACAAGAAACAGGGTTTCTCCAGCACCTCCAAGAACTCAGCAGCTCCTGCCACAATAAAAGTGTGAGGGAAAAGGGAGAAGGTTATAGGCGGCTGCCACACCAACTCCAGCAACCAAAGCCATTCCCGCAATTAAAATAAATTAAGTAATCTCCAGCATCTTCTGCGTACTCCATACAATTAGGTCTGGAAGATGAGCACAGGATGTCTATGTTTATGCTCACAGCAGCGGAATCCCCCAAAATGGTGTAGAAATCAGGTCTCCCAGGCAGAAAGGAGGGCTGGTTAGCAAAAGGCAGTGGTGCCCTACAACGTGCTGCACCTCAGGGCAGCCATTTCAGCCCACAGCAGCACCCGCGATTTGGTGACACTGACCAGTGGCTGCCACGCCACTGCCAACACAGTGGCTCCCAGCCAGTCTCTTCTTCTTTCGTAGGGTTGAAAAGCTGGTTTTAGAGTAGGACAGGAGCTCAGTCTCCCCTGCAGAAAACCAGGTGCTGCCTAAAGCACAAGATCTAATGCGGAGGCACAAGTGAAATTTACTCCAAGTCTGATTTCAGGCTCATTTGAGACTGAAATGCAATACAAATGCAAAGTATTTTTGTCAAATTTGTTAAATAAAACAAAATAAAATAAAACCCACAACAAAATCTTGTGTAATCCCCTGGTTAATCAAAACTGCTAAAGGGCTTGAAGTGTTACAGCTGCGACTTGAAAATCATCTTTGTTCACTTTTCTTACTTATTTTTGTGCATAGTTAAGATGAGTAAAATCTCAAACCAGAGGGCTAACTATTCCCAAACATGCAGAAGTTTGGCTCCAGATCTGAACTGTGTGGTTGGCCTTGCCTCCCTACTGGCTGGAGCCCAAGCCTCCATTACCAAGCACCCCAAACTGCGATACGGATGAGAACACGTGTGGGAAACTTGGCTCTTACGCACATATAACTCTGCAGTTGTCATCACTTCCCTCTTCACAGCCTTGGCTGCAAATTTGAACGAAGCCCAGTGGTGCCGCAGTCCTTTCCTCCCCCTCTTTATGTTTGTCTTTTTCTCCCCACTTGGAAATATTTTTGCATACAATGCCAACTGAAAGCCCTCAAAGCTGGAATGCTTACTGTCACTTAGGCTGTGCAAGGGAGGCAGACTTTTATTGGAAACATTCCTTCCCTTCCTTTTCATTTTTGCTGCTCCCACGCTGTTGTTGGCAGCTTTAGATCCGTATCAGAAGGAAAGCATGTAAAATGTATGCAGTCAGGCAGTGGTCCTGTAAGGCACTTCATGTGCACAAATATCTGCAGCTGTGCGCTGCTTCTGATCTGTAGGAGACTGCATATGGGCACTGAGATCAGAACACATCAAATCCCTGTTATTAAATGCATGTGTCTTTAAAGCAATAAGTCTTAATTCCTGTTAAGGGACTCCACTAATAAGAAGAAAAATAAATTATATTCGCCCCCAGCAGAAGGGAAATTATGATTTCACTCTCTATGTTCAGGTCATACTAGCACAGAAATGCAACGTAAAAGGCTAGTAAGGCCTATAGTGAGATGTCTTAAAAATACTAAAGCACAATTAGCATTCAAATTATATTTGCAGTTTTTTCCCCTCTATAGCCAAAGTTCCTGTATGGCTTCACACTCTTGGTAGACAACAAGAACCGGCTGCTAGAAGCCAAAACCAGGTGCATTCAGTGTCCTACATGATGTACATTTTAAACAGTAAAGATGAGGAGCTGGGAACAAATTAACAGGCAGGCTTGTCATCTCCGAGCACATTCATATGGAGTTTAGCTGTCTTCACTGAAAGCAATCCTTATAAATTAAGGAGCACAATAAAGGACAAGCTAAGTGATAATTAAGGATTTGCTATATACAAGTGACACTAGCTGATGCAGAGGTCCCCTTTGGCTTCATGCCCTGAAATCTTATGCTGTAAATGAAGTAAAAATAAGAAGTAGATATATGGGAAAGCCAATGGAAAGCAATGCTTTCTTGCAATTATTATTTTTCCTTCTTATATATGAATTGAGACAGAGCTCCATGCTGACCTTTGAAATAGATGCCTAAAAAGTATAGCATTTTTGCCATGAATTTAGGAAACATAATGTAAGACAAGAGACTTAGGAAAGCTTACAGTAATAATTCACAGGAAATACTGCATTTCAGTCAAGAAATTTTACAACCAACATAAATTCTTAAGGGTACGTACTTCAGCTGACTTATGGAGAGCTACCATCGGTACAAATCCCCACAGAATGAAGCAGTGATACACCTCAAAAGATATAGACATTAGTAGAACCAGATCTTGCAGTCCTTGCTCATGCAGGAATCCCTACCGACATCTGGAGAAATTTTACTGGTACGCATATTTTAGGATGTAACAGAGAAGCTGGCAACATGCTGAACAAAGGCCACTTTCTTTTTTATGGACTCAGCTTACCAGGATACTGATACAACCAAGTCTTTATACATGTTTGGTTTTTTGTCCTGCTTTGATTTTCAGATTTGCATTATATGTGCAAATTTAGTGCATTAGGTCATTTATTCACAGTTGCACGTAAGGTGTTTCAGCACATCTGTCCAGCCTGAGCACCACCCCTAGAAGAGCCGGTTGTGCTTATGGGCCTTGTAACTCACAACCTGGAAGGGGCAGGCCTTTTGACTGACATTTCGAGAAGCAGCAGACTCAATCTGATAAAGTGTCATCATACTCTGACCTGAGGCAAGTCACCCGTGACTGCCCCTCTTCCTCGCTCCTCCAGGGCTGTTTATGTACAAGCACTCATGACCTCAGCATCCACCTCAATCTGGGCAAAGGGCAGATTCACCTATAATTAAATCGTTCTGGTCTTTTGAGAGCAGCAGACCTTTGACCAATACTTTTCTGGGATATTGAATCCAATCCAATCTACTGACATATGTACTCAGGGATTCCTTTTATAAAGCCTAGACATGTTTTTGTCTCCTTCTGCTGTGCAGGAACCAAAAGCACTGTCCTCACCATGAGGTAACTGGAGATGTCTGGAAGTTTTTCCTGCCTTCTGTCCACTGAAAGAAAACAGCTATTTCTTTGAACCAGTCTTTTAACCACATCAGCCTTTTCAATAATTTCAAAAACTTACTCTACTAAGTTTCATTAAAATGGATAATCACCAGGGTGGTATATTTTGGCCAGCAGATACCCTACTTTATTTTATAATTAGTGTTGGTATTACCGAGTATGAAAGGCAAATGGCACCAAGACACTGCCCTCAACTTTAATATTATAGCTAGCTGTGTATAATTAAGTGCTAGGAGTTTTTTCCTTTAGCAGCTGAAGGGCTCCATCAGTTGGTGAAATTCATGAGAATCTTTTACATCGTGTCAATGATCTCATGTAGATAAACTTATGCAAAGTATAAGGTTTGCAAAGGAATTATACTCAAGTCAATAACGTCAGTCAAACAGCTATCACCTACAAGGAATATTCAATGATGTGCATGGAACAGGTTGGTGATCCCTACCCTAGCTGATCCCTGTGCTTCTAGTGAATACATAGATCCAGCAGGACACACATCCTGGCACAAGTTTATATGGTTGTAGTTTTACTTATAGAAGGAACAAATCTTGACTATTGGGAAATAAAAGAAAATAAAATAGCTGCTTTTATTTATTTCTAAATACTTAATTCTACATATAAAATATGCAATTGATTTAGCGTAGGCAACAGTTAATTTGAAAATAGAGATTTTTCTGGGGCCTTTTTTTTTATTTTATTTCATTTCCCAGTGTAGTAAGATCTTAAATTACAGATATGGGTATCTGACATAACATTATACCAAGCCTAACACTTCACACTTCCATTTATATTTTTCCAGTCAGCAGATGGCCACTTACTGGGTGCAAACCCAAGCTTCTGCACTGGGGTGTATAAGAGCTGACATTAAAACCTTTAGCTTTGGAGTGAGGTGGGCTCGGCACCCTTTAGTTTGTTTCTTGCAATATGAGTCTACCATTGAGATTTCCATTTTTTTGTCTATGCTATGAAATGCTGAGTCTTGATGAGTTTGCATCAACAATACTGCAATTCTCCTGTAAGTGTGATGAGAATTTCAGCTGATGATATATCAAAAGGTTGTCCACACAAGGAAGTCTCCAACCAATTCACCAGTGACATAATACGAGTGTCTTTCCTAAGTCAGGAATATTTTGTCATCTGAAGTGAAGCGGAGGCAGGCTTCAAAATCACATTGATCACTCCCCGCTCCAAAACAGTGACATTTTAATTCCTATATCCCTCTGGTGTGCAACTGATAGGCCTGGGCAATTCACCTCTGCTTTCCTGCATTCCTAATCTGCTGTTACCAGCTGTTCTTATACTGAAAACCAACTCTTGTTTGCAACTGGTCATGTAAAATCATAGAATCATAGAATCACAGAATGATTTGGGTTGGAAGGGACCTTAAAGACCATCTAGTTCCAACGTCCCTGCCATAGGCAGGGACACCCTCCACTAGACCAGGTTGCCCAAAGCCCCATCCAGCCTGGCCTTGAACACTTCCAGGGATGAGGCATCCACAGCTTCTCTGGGCAACCTGTTCCAGTGCCTCACCACCCTCACAGTAAAAAATTTCTCCCTAATATCTAATCCAAATCTACCCTCCATCAGTTTAAAGCCTTTACCCCTTGTCCTATGACTACATGCCCTTGTAAACAGTCCCTCCCCATCTTTCCTGTAGGCCCCTTCAGGTACTGGAAGGCTGCTATAAGGTCTCCCCAGAGCTTTCTCTTCTCCAGACTAAAAAATCTGAATGACTTAAAAAACCATATCAGTAACAGTGAGAATGGTAATATGAAAATGTTAGATGCCAGACTGTTGTTGATTTTGGTATTTCATGTTTGATGAACAAGCTGGAATTCCCAAATTGAGGAAACGGTAATTAGCATTTGGCTACCTCAAATATACATCTATCCCTGTTAACAGGTTGGTCTTGCTATCTGTTAAGAGGTAGTAATAGACTGCATTCTTCATCTTTACAACATGTAAAGCCATATGTGAAGATGAAACACATGCAACTGTGACAAATCTGCAAGTTGTCTTGGTGGGAAGAGCACCATTCACATCAAATGGACATCTAGTCTTCTCAAATTCAGAAATCAGATGATGACTCACCATTAGCAAAGCAATAACAGAGTGGTGAATGGAACAGAGTCTTGTGGGATGTCTTGAAAATGCCACAGTGAACAACGTGGAACCACTTCTATTTGGCATATATGCCTATATTTTCTAATACAAAGTGAGATGGCAATGTCATATCCCCTCAGCAACTCTATCCAGGAATAAAAATATGAAATAGTATTTACAAATCTCTTGTGTTGCTCCTCTAGCTTCTCATAAAGCATGAATACTCTGCTTTTACCTCTGTTTAACAATCAGTGATGTTACAATAATATTCATTACATTTTTACCTTATAGCAGTAAAAATAACTTCACTGAGGAATTATGAAGTTAACTTCAGTGGCCAAATGGAGAACTTGGTTTCAGTTTCAAACAAACTTTTCTTGGAACCTGTTTATTCAGTCATTACATTTACCAAAAAAAACCCAACCAAAAACCCAAAACACCCAAACCCCCTTTTAATCTTACTGGGCCTTTATAGTTCCTCCCAATCTTTACTAAAACACTGTTTTGATCAGTAGTGGGTAGACTGAAGGAATTCTGCATTTGGATGCCGTGATGATTTTGCCTGGGCAGTAAAGATCAGACTGTGCTCACATACATCTTTTAATATAAATTTCCCAATCTTTAAAAAAGGACTAGGAAAAAGGGAAAGAAAAATTATACAAGAAAGAAAAGTAGGAAAAATGATAAAACAAAGGATTTATGTGTGTTACACAGCTCTTATTTAAGTCTTATTTTTGATAATTTTCTGATACACCTTTGTATACAAAATCCATCATCATACTCTCCTTTTCCCCACTTTTGCTGAAACAATTGGAAAAAAAAATTATGCCTGCCTTGTCTGAGAAAGCCACTTCACATTAAAAGAAAATGTATGGGTCACCAAAAATGGGAGTTTTAGAATAGAACGCATTAGTATACAAAATACATTAAAATAAAAGGAAGCAAAACTTGCTAAAAGCAAACTTCGTAATTTCATACTGTGGCATCTCTGTATAAAACAGAAGCCAGAACAACTTTTCAGGCTTTATAACCTTCCTATTAGAGGTTCTCAACGCACTGACTTACTGGCAATATATGTGCACAAACACAGAAACTGCCACATCCTTATCAGACAGGCAAGCGCATGCGTTATCTTCTCACTTCCCCCCTATTCCTAGCTAATGTCTCATCATAACAACCTCATCAGCTATCGCTGATAATCTG
The DNA here is from genome assembly GCF_028858705.1 of Grus americana. Lineage (NCBI taxonomy): Eukaryota > Metazoa > Chordata > Aves > Gruiformes > Gruidae > Grus > Grus americana. The sequence continues at coordinate 87,483,283 of NC_072854.1, forward strand.
CCCTACTTCTTGCCTTCATCTCAAATGCCACCTCAGAAATTACTGTAAGGAAACAACCATGGGCAGCCTGGCTGTGAGCTGAAGGCAGACAGGAAAACTGGCAAAAGCGATACGCACAAATGGCTGACCTTCAAAACAGCAGTTTGGAAAACATATGTGCTGCCACAAAATACTATTAAGTAACCTTTCCAGTGCTGCCATTCTTAGATTCACACTGGGGCTAATCAATATTGCCCTGAAGCACTGGAGGGATGTTCCCACATCCTCATGAAGGTTCCTGGTTTAATTTGATTCAGCATAATAAAATCACTAGCTTCAAAATAGATCAGCATAACCCATGGAGGTGGCAAGAAAGCAAAAGCCCAACCCAGCCAGAGACGCCGGCATGTCCCCCAGCAGGTGACCCTGCCAGCGGCCTGGGACAGAGCGCACGGCCCCCTCGGCAGAAACCATCGAAGGCAGAAGCACTTTCAGGGCCGACAAGCTAGACCTTTGGAAATGAAGTTTATGGGGCCAGCGAATTTGCTACTTCCGTGAAATAAGTGAGCCTTCCCTCAACCCAGCCTGTCTACAGCTTTGCTGGAAAAAGGTTTTATTTTATAAATAAGGTTTAGTCTATGCCCATGAGGCATTGTGGGGGTCATGGTAACTGCCCTGGTGCTGAGGGATTCTTTTCCTAACACATACCTGGAAATCAGACCGCAGCATCCGGCGCTCCCTCTGTCTGCAGAAAAACCTCTGCAGTATTACCAAGACCAAAGAGGCTTGGGTTACCAGCACGACTTCAGCTGCAGTCTTATTCCCTCCACCCTCAACAGACTAATGACTGCAGCTCAGAGGCTAAAGTATGCACAATAAAGAAAGAGCTCAAAGAGCTTCCTTCCACACCACTCATTATCTCTCCCTGGTGGTGCTCAGGCCTTGCAGCTTCCCTGCTCACAGCAGGAACTTCAGCTCTCATGAGTCAGGTGTGTTATGACAGACAAACTCCAGCTAAGGCAGCTGCTGTAATGGACCGGCAGTCTCATTCGTAAACTCCTTCCAGCATTATAAAAATTGAAATCTCAACTGATTTGGCATGCATCTGATATACTTCTTCCATAGTAAAGTCCATCTGCATATATATATATTTTAAGTGTTCCTTTTTCCATTACTTAATCCCTCCATAATTTGTGCTTATACTTTGTGAAGCACAGGAAGATCTGTTGTTTAAGAGCTTAAAATCCGTACCAGCTTCTCATGACTAAAACCAACACACTGCTGTACTGAAGCACAAAACACAATTACCCTATCAATTGACTACACATCAATAGGACAGCACATGATTAGACAACAGTGGGGAATCCTAATGATCCCCTGTGAGAATTGGGGTAGTGCAAGCCTCTCATTTTCTGCTCCATGATGTGCAGATGAAAAATACACTGCAAAGAATACGAAATGAGTGGCAGTATTTCTGTGCGCATCCTAACTTCATTTCCATGGGAATGTAGAAATCTAACGTAAGAGCAAGACCATGATTATCAGATGGAAGACAAAAACCCACTGATTTTAATGTCTTACTTAAAAGCACAATTACTTGTCCACTTCTTTAGCCCTGATATTTTCAAAGGACTGATATTTTCAAAGCCACTTAGACACATGCACTCACCCCCCAAGAATTTAGGGGTTCACCAACATCCACAGGTAGGCGGCAGATACACTGTGCCACAGCTGTAGGCACGCTTCGCCCGGCTGTACATGGAGGCTCACTCTGCAGCAGTGCTGTTCCCCTCACAGGGCACTGCCGCCAATTTAATATGGCCCTCCCAAGGCCAGACATTGTGCCACAGCGTGCTGCAAGGATACTGACCAGTTTTGATTTGTGTTTATTCCATTCCCCATCCCCTGGGTAGTGGAGAGTTCAAACCACGCACAGGGATTTTTTAAAATCTTCTGAAGAAGAAAATTATTTTAAAATGAGCGATAAGCCATGCTTACATACTCTATTCATTTCAGCCCAGGACATATTAGCATCCCAAGAGAGATCTGAATGTTACTGGAGGCTGTCAAATTAACAGAAATACATTGACAAAGAGAGTTTGTTCAGGGAATGTTAGTGCAGCAATAATGGTGCTAAGTGATGGCAAAGCATCATTTTGCTTACAGCAAAATTTAATTTTTGCCTGTTCACAAAAATAAATGCAATTTCTGCCACCTGTTTTTTGTCCGTGCTTGATTTGTTTGGCATATTTTAAAAGGATTCTGTGGTTTTCTCTTTCACGTTCTTTTCTGGCAGTTTCTAAGAATCAGTACTTTACAATCTGTGACGCTTAGAAACTCCCCAGCAGAGCTGATCAGATTGCTTTGCAGCTTTAGGAAATTTAGTGATGCATACACCATGGTACAAATCTAACCAATATACAGGGAAATTAGGGAAGTCCTTTGTCAAGCACAAGCTATTTCAGCAAATACCTGCTATCTGGTGGTGTACTGTCTTTTAGTAATTGGGTTTTTTTACTGCTCCAGGTCTCTTGTGTCACACACTAAAGTAACCAGAGCTGTGCTTCCCTTGTTCCCTGGGCAGCTGATTTTGTGGGGCACATGCCAACGTTATCAATAGGATTTTCCATACTAGATTAACCTCATAGTTCACCTTGTCCAATATCAAGTGACTAATGTTATCCATATGGTATTTTCAAATACTACTAAATTTGTCGGTCTCAATACAACCTAGTTTGGTTTCCTTTCTTAGCATCAGGTGTGCATTGAACGGTACTATCTCCACTTAGTAAGTGAGCGCTCTCTAAAAAGCAGCTGAATTTTCTTTTGTTAACTTCATCTTCTCCCATAGCTTTGTGATCTCACTGCCCAATTGCTACGAAATCAGTAAGCTCCCTTCTTTCCTTAGTTTTTTCCTAGCAATACAATTCAACAGAAATTAATACGTTTTGCACGCTCTTTGAAGGAATTAAATGGTTGATTTAGCCCGAAACTTATTTAATGCCATGTCTGGTGATGATCTACACTGAAGGCATTACAGTAAGGTACTTTTTACACAGCTCTGAGCTATAGTCCGTGAGGGACTGGGAGGGAGAAGACTGGGACATTTCTATATTCCTAGCGTGCGTGAACATCTAGTGTTGTTGCAAGCACCTGAGACCCGCAGGTCTGGCTCAAAGCCATCTTTCCTTCCATTGCTCTGATTTTGTGGTGAAAAAGCTCAGGTAATCGGAAGGATCTGACAGCGTGTATATCCTTCTAGTGTTTGCACTCATCAATGTAGTACTTGAGCAGTTAACAATAACGAGCAGTGTACCAAAACCAATGTGCTTTGGCAAATATGACTTCTTAGGACACTTCTGTTGCTAGCTTTACAGATGTAAAATGAATATTTCACTTTTACGTTGAGGAAGTAATGAAGCCTTTTGATCACAGACATTAAAACTACTCATATATTGAGATATAAGCTGAAATACAAAGGCCCCTATCCCATAATTTGGATGACGTTCTCAACCCTAAAGTGCCCATGACTATGTGACGTTTGCTCCCTGTCCCAAGTCATTCCTCTGTAAATTCAATCAGCAAAAATAATTGCTTCACCACAAACTGACTAAAAATGCCAAGACCCATTTAGAGACAGCAGCAATCATTAAACAAAACCCATTTGCAGGAGAGCTGAAAGCACTTCCAATAGTCATATGAGATTTAAAAATAGAAGACACTTCAGAGTGCTTAAACTGCAGACAAAACCCTGTTTAATTTCAAAGGTAGCAGGGTTACTAATGCATCAGCTACTTCAAAGACGGCAAAATAAATTGCTTTTTTAAAACATTGGCAACTCCATCCAACATGATGGGAAATACATAAGGTTTACCAAATATTAAATTTAACGTGCACAGGTTGTTCAAATGTTACCTTAATTTGCATGAGTGAGCATAACAAAAGGCATAACTTATCGTCTCAGTTAGGCTCAGCTTTGGAAATTAATGTTCAGTCATGAACCTCAAATAATCAACCCACAAGGCCACCTCTCCCTGTTTTATTCCATAATGCTGGAAAAATAAAGTGTTGTTTATATAGCTGGAAGGCTTTGCTTTATTATAAAACACAACAGGAGAGTAATTTATTTAATATAATTATTCAGCATGTGCATGACCATAGATAAATAGAAATCCACTCAAGAATTTAAGGCCTCCCCTGAAATATTTTTATAGTCCTCTCAAAACCAATGAACTTTTGACTTAAGAGTGGGTTCTCTTTCCCATAATTATTTTTCCTAAATCTATTAGCAAGCTCTGATTACCTTTACACTAAATGCAATTAAAACCCCAATACCACGCACACAGGAAGAGCATGCATGTTTACGGGATCCTCATTCTCAAGATGAGCTGGCAGGAGTTCCTCCACATTCAGTTTTAGTGGCTCCATACAGAAATTCAATGAAGTCATCAAATAAAAACTCCAAAATAATGTTTGGTTTATGTTTGCAAAATTTTCCCATAAAAAAGTTCCTTCTCTTTATGTTTGAAAACTTTTCCTTGTATTTAGGAGTTCATATAATCACAGTACTACATGGTTAACACTGACTGAGTCCCTAGACATCTAAGGTGTGCTATGCTGAGTCCTTTGGAAAGATATCTTCATGACAAAATGGTCACCTGGAGAGATTGAAGCCCACGCATTTTTAGCTTACTCTAATATATTCTACTATAGTTAATAGCAAAATGAGAAATGGATCAGGTGAGCCTATAAGATGTTTTCAGAAGAGAAGCATAAAGAAATAGATCATGAAAACATTCAAGTTTACCAACAAAAACCAAAACCTGTAGCTTGGGGTAAAAAAAAAAAACAAACAACCCACCATCAAAAAAACCCCCTAAAACCCCCAAAACTACCAGGAGAGAAGAAACTGGAGGCTAACTGCACAGTTCTTTGGAAATAGTGGCTGTAACTAAATTCAGGCACAGGAGAAGGTACACGCTTTGTGACAAGGGGACTAGTTTCCTGCCAAGTCTGGAAATCTGCGTGCAGATCTACATCTGATGCAGGGAGCCAAAACAAAAGCTCAAGCTCCACAACCAGTTTGGAGTTAGGATGAACTACTGCCAGGACATCAAGCAATAGGGCAAATCTTGTAAAAGAATGGTTCTTAATGCTTCATGTTCAATATATGAAGGCTATTGATCCAGTTATTGAATGTGTTTTACAGGGAATTGAACTATTCCTGAAAAAAAACCCAACCTGACAATATTTAGGAACGAATGGAACTCTTTCAGCATTTTTCTACCACTTTCCCATACGTGTGTATATGTGTGTGTGTATACATATATAAGGTATAATAGTTAGATCAGTGTCTCCAGTTTTGTCAAACAAAAGAAATGTCAAAGTAGCAATGTAATTTTTTTTCCTATTAATAAAACAAAAGGATGCTATCAACTTTCAGGAGAGTGATGGCCTCATCATGTTCCCCCTTCCTCTCCAAACTCACTGAACAGTAAATATTTCAAAGGGTTCAAGCTTGCTCATTCACTCTCTTTTCCCAGCTTTGCATAGTTGCTTTGAAGCAGCTGTCCTCAAAGGATCAGATACTGAGATTTCTAATCCCATTTCAACTTCTCAGCAAGACTTCGGAGTTCTGTTAAAGATTAGGCAACATTTTTTCTGTGCTGAGGCCTTCTAGGCATCTGAACTAGAAACGAGCCTCCAAATATATTAAGTGAAGGTGACATTGCTGCTGGCCACGAAACCCCTTAAAGGAGATAATTTCCATTAACAAGAAAATTACAAAAACATACATGATTTAAAACAGCCCTTATTCCATCTCAATCAAAAAACATATGGACATAACAGACTTCTACAACAGAGTAAATAGGAAACAACTGGGATTTTAGGAATTGAGCTGTATATGAAGAATGTTCCGAAAAAGGGTCAAAGTGTATCGTGGTGGAAAGCCAAATGTCCCACGCATTCCTTCCCTATGTTTAGCAAAGGTTGCAAACAGCCCGCTCTCAGGTAGGAGGTTTGGGGAGCAAATACTACTATAGTAGTCCTGCAGGCAGATATTTGCTGCATACGTGTACTACGCCAGGCAATGTAAAGTGTGTGTGTGTACTACGCACAAGTGCAGACACACTTACAAGAGCCACAACACAACATTATGAAACATCGCATCTCACAGGTTCACTGTTCCACATTTCAGCTGGGCTGGCAGTGCTTGTTAGTTAAATTATTCTTTACCCATTTCTGTGGGATATTTGGTGACACACAAGACGGAGATTTTGTTTTCTGAAATTAAGCGGAATGAATCCTAGGTAGCTGTTTGGATTACTAATTTCATCTATATCTGGCCAATTTCTTCTCTAAACGCACTCCTACTGTAGTTAGGGGATTTTACAGGGGACCTGACAACTCAGGCTGCCGAGTTCATACCCACGAAAGGCTCCTGCCCAGAAGGGATCAGGATGGGACTGTAAAAGTAAAGGTATAGCCAAGATAAAAAGACACGCTGCTAACCTTTAACTGTGCTTTTGAGATGTGATGCCATATGTAACTCGCACGCAGGGTATGGGTAGTGCTGGTACCTGGAGAATTTCCACCCCGGCAGCAGGTGCAGAGGGCACGCTGCGAGTCGCCCTCCCTTCACGGGGTGAGACAAGGGGCAGAGAGGGGTCCTTCCTCTCAGCCAGGGAATTCAGAGAGGAGATCAAACTCTTCAACAGAAGAACCATAACAGGAGAAAAGGTTGCAAATGGACACACTAATGGCACATTTCAAAGTAGAAGAGATACAAGCAAGTATCCCACCCTTCTCCTTTGAGTGCCTGTATGTACAGTCATTCTGTGAATGGATCCAGCCAGCACCCCGTGTCTACATCCAGGGGAGCCGTGGGGATTCACAAAGCCATGACGTGAACAAAAACTGAAGCATGGCCTCTGCCAAGTGCAGCATCGATCCTGAAATACCGAGAGTGACACACACAGTAAAACTGTGACTGGTGCTCCAGGCAGCTGCCCTGCCAACTACTCGGACATTGTGCGATGAAGAAACCACAAGTCTTGTTTGCTGGCCTTCAGGGAAGTGGGCAATCCCAATCTGTGATCTTAGAATCTTCCTTTACATCATAAGAAATTCACTACGGTGGGTTTTTTTGAGGAGAATAGGGGCCTGCTTGATATTTCTGTTGTAGACACACAAAGGTGAGTGGTCCTCCAAAGGGCTGTGCTCTATCAATACAGAAACACACACCAGCAGTTCTGCTGCTGACAAGTTTCTCTTGAAGACCCATTTTGTCTGGTTTTGGAGCTCAGCTGACAAAAGTACAACTTCCTTTGTTCCAAGGAACCTGTGCCAGAGAGAACCTCTGCAACTAAGGGTGTTTTAATTAGGTTTATTTTTCTTTATAGCTGATTCTAGGAGTGCTGAAGAGGGGAAATGTGGTGTAATCCTATGTAGGCAAACTTATTGGGCAGCTGGGGATGCCTCTCTTCATTTCTTTTTAGCTCTGGGTTTAAGTGCCATACAGGATATTTAATTGTGATGTTTTCTTCTTTCAGACAGGAAAGCCAACTGGGTAGGCCCACTAGAGACCAAAAATTCTCTACCACAGCCCTTGATGCCTGGGGAGACCATAATCACATACTTTCTGGGCCAAAGCCAGAAGCTACAATATGAGATGGGCAAACCTAGGACCAAAGTTATAAAGTAAAAGAATAAAACAGTACAAGTCCTCAAAAGCATTAAAAGAGAACATAAAGCAAATGAACATTAAAATTTTAAAGGGCTGTGATGCATTTAAACAGCGGGGAAAAAACCAGAAAGTGTAACACAGACGACAAACTGGAGGAAACTGAAGTAGGAATGAGCTCCAATGCTCTTACTATCATGTGAACCACAGAGGGTACAGTCCAGTTTATGTGCTACAGGTACTGCAGAGGTAAAAAAAATATCCGAACAGCAACGCTTGGATGTACATGTCCAAGGTGTGAGCACAAGTGCATACATGAACCAGCTGGATCGGTGGTTCATTCACTGGAAGGAAACACTTGATAATAATATCTGGTTTCTTACTTCTCATTGCCTGTCTATAAGCCACAGACCATGGAACTGCCAAAAAATGTAACAACAGAAGTTTCATAGATGACGAAATGGTTTTATAGTATTTACAGTCTGGCTGCGAGACACAAGGATATCAAAGCTAGTGTTACAGATCAAAGACACAAGAAAAAATCTAACCAGGGCTTTTTTCATCAGAAAGTCATACACTTAGGGAGAATGAGCATGAGTAACTAATAATCCAGGCTAGGATTAGTCAATCCAATTCTAGACACACATCCCAGAGAGCTGTCCAACTCCCCTTTAGAATCACTAGAGATAAATAGCCTTTTCTAGATCATGAGTCATCTCATTTTAAAGTTGCTCTCTGGTTTAGATTTGATGAATTGCATCTCAGCTTGCTTTTTAACTTCTACTGCAAAGAGAGTCCAAACAACCTGCTTTGAAATATATATATCTATTTTTTAAACACCTAAAATGACACAGGATAGATTCCACCCTTAAGGCAACGCACATTATAGCGAGAAGGAGTTTATTCTAAATGTTGAGCAGTTTCGCCAACACATTTGACAGCTTCTGCTATTTGCCTACAATTGTTTCCTAACAGCAGTGGCGCCCAATGAAAGCTCATAGCTCATCCAAGTCTTTGGTAGACTTTCATGAAGGTTTTTTTAATCTAGAGCAGCTCAGTTCTGGAAACAAGCTCTGTAACAGCTATGCAACAGTGCCTCTGAATTTACCCCTTGAAAAACAAGGCGTGTGACAGTCATAAATACGTGATGCTCTTCTCTTAGTCTTTTTTTCTCTAATAGGCTTTGGGCGTTCTGGCACAGCTTAGCCTTATACAGGCAGATCCACCACACCTTATAACAAATCCATTGTATACACCCAATGATTCGATGTGGTAGAATTTATGATATGCATTGCGGGTAAACGCTTTCCCCTCTAATTTCTGGTTACTTACTCTCTTTTAGCAGAGATGAGTTTCCTCGTATGTCCTCATTTTGGAAGTTGATCTTTTTAAAAACTGCGGTTGCACACTTCTCATCATGGATAATGGTCAGAAATATCTGACTGAAATATCTGAAATGTTTCCTCCTGTGAAAGAAACATTTGACTACATATCTAAACCACATATTTGGACCCTAAGGTTTATAATGGTTCTAAACTAAAGTGAAGAGTTTTGAAGTAGTGTATCTGTAGTATGCCTACAGATATAATGTGCAATGCCAGTAATAAGGAAGCTCAACTTCACGACGTGCAAATAAGTCCTATCCAAGTTTTACACCAAATTCTTCCCCTGTCCTTCCTGCAAAAGTCACATTTCGTGCAGGGGACTGCATACTTCCTAGGTACGTGGTACTCCCAGCTTCCTCAAAATCTCTCTCTAATACTATAACTTAGAGTTCTTCTGATGAACAAATGCGGTTAACTTCCAGCTGACATAAGAGTAGATCTTCTGTGACTTCAGTGAGAACATGTAAGAGTAATTCTGCAGTCTCAGAGCATGTATCATAATTAAGACAAGGTTTCAGAAAGGAAAAATTGGAGGAAGATATGCCATGAAACACCACTCAAAGAACATTGATTACATACTTCATCCTGTACGTAACAAAGATTTACTGTCCCTGGATGAGGACAACACCTTTTGACCAGATGGTGTTCAAGACTCTGTCTAGCTCTTTGGAAGAGCCCCAGTAGGAGCTCATTTCTGAAATTGCTAATTCCTGATCTATCCAGCATGCTCCCTTTTCCCAGTTGAAGCTGAGAGAAGATAAGATTGACCTGGAGCAAATCCAACTGATTAATTTTAAAGAACAATAAATGATATGCCAAAGTATCACAATAGTATGAGAAACAAACCTGAGATCCTAGGTGAAAGAACAAGTGTTATTACAAATAGCACAACATACTGGAAACAAAAGATTTCTTCTAAACCCTAAGTTGCCAAAGAAAAGCATAGGATTCCAAATTCAGAGAGATTAGACAAGTGTTTCAAATAAATACGAATAACATCTCAAGTGAGCTTGGGTAAATACAGTGCAGGTTCCTGAAGACAGTCTGGCACTTGATCCGTTATAAGCCCCTCTTTTCCAGTACTAAAGGTCAGGATTTAGAAGCCTTTATCGAACTTTAGCAGTACATGCTATCGCATTATTGTGGGAGGAGGGAGGAGAGACAAGGAACAAGGGAGGGACCAGCAGGGGGATTCCACACCCGTACTTTATTGTGAAAAAATACTGTAAGAGAAGGCCCTATACAACTTTGCTTGCCAGATAACATAGCAGCTGGATTTATTTGTTTAAATAAAAAGTATCACTAATGTTGCGTCTGATCTAGAACTTAAAGAGGCTAAAGATTTTCCAGTACCATGCTTTTATTCTGCTGAATGTTTGGTAAGCAAAACAAGGAGCTACTTCAAAGAATTTATTCACTGTCCACTCTTCACTTTAGAAGAGGAAGATCTAAAAGCATATCTGGCTGCCTCTTTCTGCACAGGAACAATCAAGTACTTGTCATCTGGCATCAGCAAGCAAAATAATGCTGAGTCCCCTCTACTTTTCATTCCTTCAAAGGATTAAGTTCAGACATTAACCATAACGTCTTTCAACTACAGACTCACATATTCAAGAATAACAAAACAAACAAACAAACAAAATTAAATCAGTACTTAGCATGTAATTTTATGCTGCATTTTCAAGAGCACATGCTAGCAACTATAATAGTACAGAGACAGGAGTAATTGTATAAGCTGATTCTGAAATACTGCATGCACAATACCAGCATAGTAGTTTGGGGTTGTTTTTTTTAAGAGTTCTATTATTTAGGTTTGGAAAAATAAGGTCAGGTTGTAGGTCATTATTTCAAAAGATAATTAAGAATGCTGGCAATTTCAATCTTGTTCATAGTAAGCCATATACTACAAAGATATGTTAAGACAAATATTTGTAATATCAAGAAGCAATACAGGATCATTTTAAAATAAGGTATTAAACAAAGATTATTTAGGTATATTGATATTACAGATGTGTGCTGGAACCCTACCTATGCTCAACTTCGATTGGCATCCAAACCTGATGAAGACCTGTGAAGAGCACCCAGGAATAGACTTTGGCTAGACGATAGAGCACAGCAGAAGACAAAATGAGACCTGCTATGGTTCTAGCTTTTCAGTGCAGAGTTCAGAAGCCAGACCCACTCCGTGCGAGTCCACCACCCTCTATGACCCAGTTCCTTCCCACTGTGTCCTGGGAAACCTTTGTGATGTACAAGTCACCTTGCATCCCAGAGAGGCTCACACAGGCTGCAACGAGATGCTGTGTGATACAGAGTGTGTATCGTGGTTTGGCAAAGTGGGCACAGATCATCATTCAGGTCACGATTCATTGTTTAACCTTTTCTTGCACATATGTTTCATGGAGCTGATAGAAACAGCTGGTGAGCCTCATGACTGTCAGGAGCCACCCTGTAATCTGATTTCTAACAGGGACAATAGGGGCCACAGCGCTGGGTCTTCATTGACCTCTAATAATAAGCACAACTAAATGTCTAAGGAACACAGATGTAAGGGTTTATTTTAGCCAGTATTAAGGAAGCCAATTATCAGAAGTACCAAACTCTAAGGAAAATAGCCTAATGATTCACATTCTGGCCTCCTTTATATGAACCTTATTGAAAAAATCTGTTAAGGACTAGAAATCTTTCTTTCCTAAAATTGAGAAGAGTAAATACAGAATAAAATTGGTGCTAAATATGCAGTTAAATTTTTAAGCTTTATTCATATAGCCTAAGCGCAAATATTATAATATCTCTATATCTGCAAATATTCTAGGAAATGCAACATGCATTTGAATTTTTAAGCTGTTATTCACAGGAGACAAATTCTGAATTCATGACTGCAAGCATTGGCATGCAAAACCTGAGCTATTCTAAACACAAAGTATTCTGAAATATGTCTTTTTCAATCTTTTCTGTTCTTTCTTAAGCAATTAAGACAGATTTGAGATCTAAACATTTTTCTTAGATTCATTTTTGGTAATATTAGTGTTTGCATTTCAACTTTTTATTTTGTCTATTATGCTATACAACCAGAATAATTTTATTTTTACATTATGTAAATTACAATACAAAAGTAAAAAAATGTTTTAAATAGTAGAAAAAATGAAATACACAGATTCCTATTAACATCCTGATTCTGAAGAATCTGCATATCTCAATGCAATGTGTGCTGACTGGAAAGAAAAGCACACCTGGTTTTGAAAGAGAACTATTGGAAGTAAGGCATGGGCTATATAAATTCTTTCAAATCATTCATCCAATGATATCAAACCAAAGTGAGATAAATGAAAACTAGAAACTTTGCAGATAATATTTACACGCAAAAGAAGGAATAAATGCACTTATTCCTTTTATGATGCACTGGATGTAGTTGAAAAAAAGTTGATGGTCTGATTGGTAAGAACTTACATATACTCCCCAAAAAGACACAAATAGTATCTATTAGCTTCAAACACTTAAATAGTTGTAGAATTTGAGAAAAATTAACCAAAATTTGTTCCACTGACCGTAATGATGCAGCTGTCTCTGTCAGATCCTAATATATATTGAGGTAATACATATTTTAGCAAATTATCAGGGGCTAAACTGAACTGCTGTGCCTGTCTTAAGTTTTGAATTGCCCACAGTGAAGTCATCAAATTATTTTAAAGCTTTTCTACACTTTAATCCTAAGTTCTTCATTTTAATTTGATCTGACATCAAAATTCTTATAATAAACACTGAACTCCCAGAAGAAATAGCAGGAACGAGAGTGGATGCACTACGGTTATGGACAGAACATTGAATCAGAGTTATAAAACCTGGATTCACTTCCCAGCATTCCCTCTGTTCTTGGATCACTTGCAGCAAGTTTCTTCACCTTCCTGCACCTCTCTTCTTTTTTTTATTTTTTTTTTCCCTTCTTTTTTTTCTTTTTTTTTTTCTTTTCTTTTTTTTTTTTTTTTTTCTCCATTATTTGCCTTGGCTGTTTCCATTTTATCTTCCAGGCAGAGACCATCTCACAGAATGTGTGTGGGCACTTCTGGCACAGGGTGGCACTACTCCAAATTCAAGGCCTTTAGATGCTAGGGTAGAATTAATTAGGATGTAAAAACAAAAGCTTAAGATGTTTTCTGAGTGTTACCATTTCCATCCTGAAGTGTCTGGTACTTTGACTACTACTACCCAATACATCACTGCTGCAAAGACTAAATACTGTTAATTCCTTAATCAAATTATTTTTTCAATTTAATGACATGAAATTCACATGGAAACAATTTTAGTATCTCTATTTGCTTCATTACTTACTATGATCTTATGAACTATTATGAGAAATGAATGGTGTGGGTTGAACTGATATTAAAAAAAGTTTTAAAGACATTTCTGCTTTCTTTAAATTATTTTTTTTTATAATGTCTTCATCAGCATCAGTGACTTTTTTGAGGGAAGGCGGGGAAGAATTGCATTTGCTTAGGTAAATCTGCTCATATAGTTATCCCTTCTGAATCACTTGTCTTGGCATAATATTTTAAACAAGAAAGCAATCATTTCTTAAACCAGAAACACTCTCCTCAAAGTGAGAGCTGAGATCTGTGTCTCTCATCTCATTTCCTGTCTTCTGGTTTTTAATCAAAATATATGAAGTCATTGCTTAAAAAGGGTATTCGGTCATGTGAATATTGTGGAACTGGGAGAATAAAGGTGTTTAGCAGTAGAACAGAGGCATGTCAGAGGTTAAATCCCACTGATGTCATTCCTTATCAGAGGCAATGGATCAAATTCACATGATCTTCATGGGATCTCACATAAAGACCATGAACCACATGTAGCCTCCTATACTGTTCCCAACAGCATGCACTGGCTATCCTATTATATAAAAATTTAGCTTTATATAATAGTCCTAGGCATCTTAAAAAAAAAAAAAATCTTTATTCTGCAAAGTGTTGAATGCTCTCCCTATAATCTGAGCAAAAACTCAAGCACATAGTTGAGGGCTCAGCTGAAACAGCATTATAGTGCTCTGCACCTGCCTGATCAAGTCTTAAGGCCATGGAATTGCAAACATCCTTCTATGCCTACATACACACACAAAGAAAGAGGAGAGATATTTTCCTCTTTTGATTAAAAATATTTCTGATATTTTTGTATCATACAATCTCCAAAGTACTTTTAAATGACAAGTAACAAGTGCTTAATGTGAGCACTCCTAATTAAAACAAAGTAATTGCAGCTCCCAAAGTGATAACAGTTAATATTATTTCTTTAACCAATTTGAAATATTTTATCTCAAGTCAGTTTTAATGCTCCCTGTTATCCTGCCTCTTTGAGGACAGGAAAGAAATATGATGGTCTTGAGGTAGACACACTTTTACCTGTTGCAGGAGACAAACTGGCCCAATGGCACTCAGGCAAGACTAGCAGTGCTCTTTCAACCTGTCCTCCTTTCACAAGCTCTCAAGTTTGCTAGTTTACATAGGATATCAAAGTTACAGACACAATCTTCCCATTACCTACTACCTGAGAATACTGCACCAGTATCAAGCTGCTCTTTCCCGTTGTGACGCACCAGCTTTAGAGCAGTGACAGTCTGAGAACGTGGCCTTCTCGGTTTCCCGAAAGAGCTGGGCTGCCCAGCAAGGCTGCACGTTTCCTACATCAGAGGACCTCCAGGGAACTTCCTAGGCATGTGGTTCCCATAACACCCTTGGAAAGGTATGCCACATTGCATTATAAAAGTTGTTCTCTAGCAGAGAGAATATCAAGCAAAAGAACACAACTTCAGGTTTTTTAAACCGATATGAAACAGATTATTTTGAGTCAGTTGCATTCTTATTTTCCTACAATGTTTCATGTAGCAGACAAATCTTCACATAAAGAAAATATAGATATAAATATTTCTTCTGCATGGGACCACTTGCTCAGATGATAAGAGAAAGCATGCTTTTCTTTAGCAATATAATATGTAAACATAAACATTGCCAGTAGTACCCAATGATGTAATCAATATATAATAATTATATTATGAATGAGTTTGTATTGCATTTCCCAATTTGTTTTTCTACTTGCAATCATAACATTGCACGAGTTTAACTTTTTGTATTTAATATTACCATAGCACCCAGCACTCTAGCTCTGGTTATTTCCTACAAACTCTCTTGTAATCCGCAAGGCCAAGCAAGGTCCATATATTCAGGTATCAGGCCACTGCCACCTGGAGATTTTCCAGCTGTGAGGGTTAGATAGATTTCCTACCATGACCATCTCCTTCAGTTATCAGGCTGCTTTTGCCACTTTTCCATTTGCACTCAGTAAATGAAAATAATTTGCACATCTCTTTTAATGAGAAAAAAAATACAAATTGAAGATCTCGTGTCAGAAACCCAGTGGTTCAAGAAAGACTGTTTGCTTTTCCTTCCATCCTCCTTTTTCCCTGTGTTCATTAAACTGTCCTGTCTATGGTAATATGGATCAAATTCCACTCTGAAATACACAACCCTAATGCAAAATGATCTACAAAGAACTTCATAATGCTGCTTAATTTGCCCATCTTTAGGGTAAGTTGCCCAAGATACAGAGATACCATTCGCATATCAGCTTTCCTAATGACTTGAACTCAATTCTTAGATTAGCCCATCAGAAGGAATACTCATCAAGGCTAATTTAATCAAAAGACTAATGTGTCTAAACAGCCTACAGTCAATGGAGAGAAACACATTCACCAGTGAAGCCTAATTTAACTGTTCTGAGTGAGTCCCTCTCTGGAGGAGAAGTGCCTTCCCCTCCACTGAGTATAGATGGAGCTGGTGGAGATCATCCTTACTGAGGTAACCTTAGCGTTCACAAGCAGCTCCTTCAAGTTTATCTGCTCATCTCTATTTTCCTTCATGCAGGCTAGACTGTCAGAGGACAAAACCGCTGCCAACACTCAGACTCCAGAGGTCTTAAGAAATCTTTAAATAGTCCCCACACCTCCAAAATATATACATTTAGTCAATTCTATCTGAAATTAAGAATCATGCATAGAAATATTGTATTCCAGAAATCAAAATCTCACTGCAGTGGAGTGGCCCAGGAGAACAAAATAAAACTATAACAAAAAGCTCAGATATAAACACACAATTTAAAAAATAAACTAAAATCTGAGCATCTGAAAAAAAATCTTCATATGCACATTTTTTAGCTGTGCAGGTGACAAGCACAGAACTTTATGGGACATAACCAGAGGTCCGCGCTGTTGGACATTTATGTTGTATGCATGCTAGTAAAAATTAAGACGTGCATGTGTGTATTGACACACATTCACACATGCAAGTGAGCTCAGAAAAACGTTTGATGACATGACAACAGTGTCAATGTATATTTATTTATGACTGCAAGGTGGATTCCTGCATTTTATAAATTTCTGAAGCGACCGAAGAGCCCAGAAAGGAAGCTGATGCTGTGACGTTGATCGTAGTGCTGCCCTGGGTGTCCACACTGTGCAGGAAGAGGCAGGCCCCTGCTAACAAGCAGCAACGTCACTTCTTTCCAGCACACAGTCTTTGGGAGCAGGCACAGGGAACATACCAAAAAGACAGGCAAGACACGTTCAGAGAAAGAACTAAAATATATGTAGGGAATCATGAGGCATGGACGTCAATATTCATATAATACAAGATTACTGATTAGTCTCCATTACTGCCTTGGTCTGTGTCACCCTGATATCTGAGGCACCACAATCTTGCAAAGCAACCCCATGCAGGTGAGAAGTACTCCACCTCTTACGTAGGTGGAATATGAGGTATGAGTGGAAAAGAATAAAGGAAGAAGGGGTTTGATGCAGTTTGGGAGAGGGCACTGAGAAGCTTGGCCAGCTGACTGACCTGAGATGAGAGTGTGTCTCTTCATTCAGTCCCTAAAGAGAGAACCAGGGACTCACTCAAGTAAGACAAGGAGCAAGGCCCAAACCTTCATTTGCCTTGTGAGGGCAGAACACAAGGTACAGGAGATACATGAGGATTTTAACCCCACTTAGATCTTCAAAGTATGAAAGCAGTGCCTGCACCTGGCTGACCCTCCACAAACAGGCAATGGCCTCGTTATCCCACAGGCATTGGGGTCGGACTCTGCTTTTCCACAGACAGAGGTACAAGAGAGGTCTCCTCTCTTTCGAGATAAAGTCTCTGGTCAAAAGCATAGATACTTTCATGAGTGTTTTGGATACTTTATGGCCATCCCTGCATTGCTTCTGTATGTGCTGAGGTGATAACAGTGCCATGGAGATGGTGAAGAGAGGTGACCTACATGGTAATGTCCTTCAGGTGAAAAGAGGTCGAGGCCTGGGAGCATGGAGGGAAAGGACTGCAGAGCACTCTGAATCCTAAATGAATCACAACCTGATTTTATGACTATTTACTTTCACAGAGATAATAATCAACTGATCTAGATTTTCCTATGGCACATGGAGAGGGAATTCTCCACAATTAGGAAGGATACATAGAATTTAGTTTCTTTATTTGAAAATATATAACATCTAATTTCCTTATTGCAATATATCATACAACTACATTCAGACACACCAAAATAGGAAAACATAGTGGCCATAAACTATTCTTTTCAAAACATATCACCAGCCAAAGCACTGGTATTAAAGTTAACTTTAATGTAATCTGAAATAGGATCAGACTAAGGATCACATTTACCATGTTATGTCTAATTTCAGCTTTAAAATTTTCAAAACTAAAATGTTTACTTTTTCCTAAATTTAAAAGCAGCATGCATGGAAAATTACATTCTGGCCAACGCTGCTCATCAATCAAACGTTTCAGGGTTTTCCTGGACACACAGAGCTCTCACTGCAACGACCCAAACAGATCTGAATATAAAATTTTACCCTGAATCAAACAGAGGACTTAATACTAACTCTTGAAGGATTACTTTCAAATTCTTCTTTTAACTCATTCCTCATTTTCAGTCACGTTTTCTCTGAGCTTTAAGAATGAATGTAGGCTATACAGTTTCAGTGAAACTGGCTGCGTAAATCAACTGCATCATGTACATTGCATCAGACCAAATATTGATCCATTAAGTTATTTTTGAAGGTTATTAGAAATGGCAGACTGTTTATGTTACATTTTGTAGCTCATTCACCTATTCCAGTAGAATCTGAAGTTACATTTATGATTTTACAATTTGGTCTATACTCAATCTGGAAAATTATTCAGAAGAAACACACAAAAATGACCATGTATTTCAGAATTTTAAAATATAAATCTACACTTCTAAACTACAAATACACACTTCAGCACTTACAGATAGAACAATAGACTATTTTATGAATTATATTTAACTTGTTTTTAGAGAAACCAAGTAAAAAAAATCAAAATTTGGGAATTACAATCCCACCACAAATTTAAGGATCTGATCTTCCAAGAAAATCCAGACTCAGCTGAAAACATGATCTTTAATAGCCCATTCCTGATTTCAAGGAGAATTAAAAGTACACCAAACTTTTTATAGGATTCCTCATCACATTGTGTACTCTGCTGTGCTTTGTGAGAACTCAGTAAAATTAACAATTTTCAGCTTAGAAAGACATGAAATTATGTACCTGAACTGGAAGCCATCTTCTCTGTATACCATTTAAACACATTCAAAGGGATGTAACCCAGAGCTTAGATTCTGGCCTGGCAGCATTTCTCAGCTGCTTTATATGAAGTTTGCTGCTAACAACTACACAGAATGCGAAGCACTAAGGAACATCAAAAGATGGTTCTAGGATAAAAATGGTTATGTTAAAATCTTGTTGGACATTTGGACGGGAGTGGGCTCCTCATAGCTTTCAACACTATCCCTGGTTTTCTTCCTCTGAGAAAAATAGGCCAATCAGCAACATGTTTGTTTTCATTAATCTGGGTAGAAGAGCTGCTTTTCTTTATGAAAAACTGATTCTGCAAAGATCCTTTACCCCTCTCCTCCCCCTCCAAAATAAACAAAACAATTCAATCAAGGCTTGGGAAACACTATGGTCTTGAATAGAGAGTTCATGCTTATTCACTGCCAACACAAGAACAGAGAATTTGTGCAAATCTAAGACAGAATTTGTTTTTTGTTTAAGAACCGATGCTTTGTTGATGCTTTTAAACATGAGTGGTTTCCATAATGCACTCTGTATATTAAATTACCAGTTTTGCTTTTGAGCAAAGTCTACTGTCACAAGACTGTTCTTCCTCCCGTATGTTCCAAACTTCAAAGATCTTTCAAATCTCTCTTTTGGTCCTGATGCTATTCTATTGAGAACAGGCAGAAACAGAATTCATGGAACACAAAAGTAATGAAATTACAGAATCTGTCACTTTGATCTGTTTTCTTCAGTATGCCACACAAACCAGACACAAAAATGCAAATCTGAAGATAAACAGCTCATACGCTGTTGAAGCACTGTGCATTTGCAGCATGTCCTTTGCTGAGACCCAGCCTTGAGTGGGCTACATAGAGAAATGAACACTATGAAGAGCACAGACAGATCTGCTTGCAAAATTCTTAACACTGCCTGTGGGATAAACATTCACATAAATCAAGACTCCACTGAGTACATATAAATTAAATATATCATTTGGAAGTACAATAAACAAAGATGTTTCACAAACTTACAGCTGATCTGGGCAAGTGCAGATCAAACAGAGTACAATGTACTTAAGTCACAGACTTTATTGACACTGCAGCATTATTTGCAGACGCCTGATTTCACCAGATGTGCCCCAGCTTCCATGCCACATACATTATTCTACACGTTGTACAGGAAGATCAGGATACCGCTTAGTGAACTTAACTGGATGAAAATATAGATGAAGGTCCAGGTCGATGCTGACGTGCTAAAGTGGCTTGCAGTGACAGTCTGCCCAGATGAACTAACACTGAAAAGCCACTTCTTCCCTTCCACACGACTGGCTGCAGGGAAGTGATACAGCCCAAAAGCACAGGTACGCTAACCCATCCAAAGAGAGGGCACTAAAAGGACAAGCAGAAAAAGGGACAGCTACTTGTTTTCCCTCAAATAGTGAGAGGGAACATCATTCCTCCCCAACATTTGTACCTCTCATGTCAGCTTCAGCAGATTCTTTTCTCTTCTTCCCCATGCCGGTATAGATTAAACAAATTTACCAGTGATTCCATAATACACATGAAAGATGATTCAGATTGAATCACTGTGACCCCCAAATCAGTTATACCCCAAAAGTTCAAAGGCAGAATACTCTTTCAGAGATCCAAAAATCTGACTGTGACCTATTGCCCTTTCCATGTGAAGAGTAGTATTTACTGACAAATTTGCAGTATTTTTTCAAACAACAAATGGAAATCTAAAAAACTCTTTCCTTATAACAAGACCAAAGCCAAACGAAAACTGCCTGAACTGCTTCTCAGTCACAGATCAAATCTAATGTCCCCAAAGGTGATGTCAAAAGCTGCTCCTCAAAGTGAGCTACATTAGATAATGACTGTAAACAATTAGATAACAATAACTAAGCAGCCAGTTCCTTTTTGCAGCCTGTTCTCACTGAAATCAGTAGATCTGCCTGCGGGAGTAAGTGTAACTCGTTAGGATGTGAGCTAGGACAGCAGAGTGTGCATCGTCCACCTTGTTCTAGAAATACAGAGCAGCCAAGAAATCGGATGCACCTTGCATAAAGGAAAATCACAGCTGCTGCAGAAAGCATAGCTGTTGGCAGCTCTGACTTGGAGAAAGCCTAGGAGGCAACTTCTCTAATTTGTTCCTAGGATAGGATGAATGGATATGAGGACAAGCATATGTTTTTACCTTTTTTGCTCAGCTGCACCATCACAGCACAGACTATGAGCACAGTTAATAAGGTCTGGATGAGCACTGCAAAAGGAATTAGATCAGCTAGGAAAGAAAAAACAGGCAGATCGCACAGGAGGTCCACAGAGAGCAATATCAACTTTGGTCAAAATCCAGGGAGAAAATTTTCATGTGTCTTTCAGTCTCACACTTTCATAGTGGCAAAAGACTGAGTCCCGCAACACGACCATCCCTACTTTGCTGAAAACAGCTGCTGATAGCTCCAGCACCAGAAAATCTATAGGAAAACTGTTGGTTTGGGAAGCTCTTTTCCTCTCTACAGGTCTTGGGCACTGTTACGTCACACTTGCAACTTTGAGGGCATTCTTTATCCATGAAAATGTCTAACAAAATGGGACTCAAGTTATACATATTTTCCAGCAAGGTGTGTATCTTTTCCTCACAGCAAGCTTCAATGATCTTAATCTGACTACTCATGTTGGAAGCATCTACTTCAAATAGTCTATTTAGTTTATTTAAGATATGACAAGGAGGCAATAAGTGCATAGTCTCAGTGTGGAAAAAATTCTTTGCTTTTTCCTCTGACAAACTCATAGCAATTCACATCAGTGGAAGCTGAAGCTAACCAAATTCAGGCTAGAAGTTTAATCACTGCAACACCACACTGAAATGCAGGGGCTTTACCATTGCCTGATGCCTTTAAATCAAAGCCAGTTATCTTTTCAAAGATGTGTTATAACTCAGATGCACATCCATGGGCCTGACATAGCAATTATTGTGGTTTGTTGTCCAATATTATAAAGGATATCACTGAGATCTTGACTCTACCTCTGGCTACAGAACATTTTAATCTACGGTGCTATTCATTTTACCTTCACTGTGTCAGAAGAAAAGGTAAAATGAATCAGTCTGGATGTCAACTTAAGTCACCAGCCTAAATATATAATGAGGACTAAAAAGATACAAACTATCTTCATTTTAAGAGATTTTTTACTAGGATAGTTTTACATCTATCTTTGCAATGTGAGTGTTTGGGTTTTTTTAAGAGGAGAATGACTCACTTGCTATAATCCAATTGTATTATTAATAAGAAAATGATTCAAATAAAACAAGTGACTGGAATGACAATCATTACTAGAGTGGTTGCCTTGCCTGTTTACCACAAGCTGGAGAAAAACTAGCTTGTTTGGGAAGGAAGGGTGGGAAATAACCATCAAAATGCTTTTAAAATTGTTCCGGCTAAGTAACAGAGGGTGTATCCTTTTGGATAGCTCAGTCCACAAGATGTGAATAGAAAGCAAAGAGAACTTTCTCCTCAAAAACATTTAATATAAGCTAATAAGCATAAGTGAAATTGATGGAAATGACTGATAAATTAGATAACATATTATTACAATAAACTCCCTATAGAATTGAGGAATGTGAAATTAATAGTTAGCTGCCACAGGCAGTAACAATTTCTGTTTTCTTTCTACAACTATTTCTAACATAATTGTATGATAATATAGACTGAAATTAGGGCCTATTTTTAAGTGATGGGGCATGGCCAAAATATCTTTGAAAATACTTAGAATAATTCAAAAATACTTTCTAGTTTTATCATTTGCAAATTCTCTTCGTTTGGTTTTCTATTGAGGGTAAGATTGTGCCAAGTGTAAAAGAAAGAATTGCATAAGAGCATTTGTTGAAGGAAAGGAGTGCTGAGAGCCCTTGAACCCTCTCTATCCCAGCTTTCCACTTCCAAACAGCACCTGAAAACAAATTGGTGCTTTCATGTTCTCCTAATATTATTTTTCTCCTCTAGAACATTTGCTGATAGCAGGTCTCCCAAACTCTTCAGTTTCTGCAACAGTTTGTCTGTAAAGACTTTCTGAAATTATCCTACTTTACTTAAACAAATAAAAACCAGCCATCTGCTCATGGCTAGAAACCATTGGATACATAGATACATGACACTATAAGCAAATAACTACGGAAGAAAGTTTATGAGCAATCCAGCAGGCAAGTCATTCAACAAAACCACAAGAACAGAGCCACAAGGAATGTGGCTAAATGAAAGCCTCGGGAACAAGCATATGAAGAGGACAAACTACACTTCCTCCAAGCGCTCTCCTATTCTCCAAACATTTACAGCCAGAGCTTTTCCTAAGCCAAACATGCTTTCATGCATTTATTAGTCCCTTGGGAGACAGTCCTGAAGGGCAAAGGAGTCCAGGAAGGTTGGACATTCTTCAAGAACAAAATCTTAAAGGCGCAGGAGCAGGCCACCCCGTGTGCTGAAAGACGAGCCCATGGGGAAGATCAGCCTGGCTGAACAAAGAACTTGGGCTAGAACTCAGGGAGAAAAAAGAGTTTATGACCTTTGGAAGAAGCAGCAGGCAACTCAGGAGGACTACAAGGATGCCGTGAGGTTATGTGGAGAGAAACTTAGAAGGGCCAAAACCCAACTAGAATTTAATCTGGCTACTGCCGTAAAAGACAATAAAAAATGTTTCTATAAAGACATTAGCAACAAAAGGAGGGCTAAGGAGAATCTCCATCCTTTATTGGATGTAGGGGGAAACAGAGTGACAAAGAATGAAGTACTTAATGCCTTCTTTGCCTCAGTCTTTAATAGTAAGACCAGTTCTCTGGGTACCCAGTCCCCTGAGCTGGAAGACAGGGATGGGGAGCAGAATAAAGCCCCCATAATGCAAGGGGAAATGGTTAGCGACCTGCTACACCACTTCGATACACACAAGCCTATGGGACCAGATGGGATCCACCCAAGGGTACTGAGGAAGCTGGTGGAAGTACTCACCAAACCACTTTCCATCATATGTCAGCAGTCCTGGCTAACTGGGGAGGTCCCAGCTGAGTGGAGGTTAGACAATGTGATGCCCATCTACATGAAGGGCTGGAAGGAGGAGCTGGGGAACTACAGGCCTGTCAGTCTGACTTCAGTGCTGGGGAAGGTTATGCAGCAGATCATCTGGAGTGCCATCATGCGGCACGTACAGGACAACCAGGTGATCAGGCCCAGTCAGCATGGGTCTATGAAAGGCAGGTCCTGCTTGACTAACCTGACCTCCTTTTGTGACAAGGTGATCCACTTAGTGGATGAGGGAAAGGCTGTGGATGTTGTCTACCTAGAGATTAGTAAAGCCTTTGATGCTACTTCCCCCAGCATTCTCCTGGAGAAACTGGCTGCTCATGGCTTGGACAGGCATCCTTTTCACTGGGTAAAAAACTGGCTGGATGGCCAGGCACAAAGAGTTGTGGTGAATGGAGTTAAATCCAGTTGGTGGCCAGTCACAAGTGGTGTTCCCCAGGGCTCAATATTGGAGCCAGTTCTCTTTAATATCTTTATCAATGATCTGGACGAGGGGATTGAGTGTACCCTCAGTCAGTTTGCAGACAACACCAAGTTGTGTGGAGTGTTGATCTGCTTGAGGGTAGGAAGGCTCTACAGAGGGGTCTGGACAGGCTGGATCCATGGGCTGAGACCAACTGTATGAGATTAAACAAGGCCAAGTGCCAAGTCCTGCACTTGCGTCACAACAACCCCATGCAATGCTACAGGCGTGGGGAAGAGTGGTTGGAAAGCTGACTGGCGGAAAAAGACCTGGGGGTGTTGGTCAACAGCCAGCTGAATATGAGCCAGCAGTGTGCCCACGTGGCCAAGAAGGCCAGCAGCATCCTGGCTTGTATCAGGAATAGTGTGGCCAGCAGGACTGGGGAAGTGATTGTTCCCCTGTACTCAGGACTGGTGAGGCTGCACCTTGAGTACTGTGTTCAGTTTTGGGCCTCTCACTACAAGACAGACATTTTGGTGCTGGAGTGTGTCCAAAGAAGCTGGTGAAGGGTCTAGAGCACAAGTCTTACGAGGAGTGGCTGAGGGAACTGGGATTGTTTATCCTGGAGAAAAGGAGGTTGAGGGGAGACCTTATTGCTCTCTACAACTGCTTGAAAGGAGGTTGTAGCCAGGTGGGTGCTGGTCTCTTCTCCCAAGTAACAAGCGATAGGACAAGAGCATATGGCCACAAGTTGCACCACCGGAGGTTTAGGTTGGATATTAGGAAAAAATTCCACACCAAAAGGTTTGTCAATCATTGGAACAGGCTGAAAAATATGTGTACATCTGGTGCTTAGGGACATGGTTTAGTGCTGGACTTGGCAGTGCTATGTTAATGGTTGAACTTGATGATCTTAAAGGTCTTTTCCAACCTAAACAATTCTATGATTCTATGATTAACTCTCAAGAGAATACTCTCAAAAATTTGTGTAACCTTTTAATATCCACAATGTCCTGTGGCAATGATTTCCAGTGGTTAACAATATATCATGCAGAGAACTGCCTTCTTTGTTTTGCTTGAATTTACCACCTGCAAATTTCATCATTACCAATATTAAATAGCTGTAACGCGCTTAAGAAGGGTAAATACTGCTGAAGTCTAACTTCCTCCTCTTTCTTCAACTAGTTTTGGTTGAATTAGACAACTAATAGCAAAACAATCCAAATCAACCACTCCTGCCAAGTTTGCTTGCTGCAGGATCCCTGAGGCACCATCCCCTTGCCCAGGGTTTCCCATCTTCCCCCAGAACAGGTATCATGAGCTCCACCAGCCACAGGGTGGTAGCAATACTATATGTACCTGTAAAAAACAAGCGTCCTCTGTTCTAAGGGTCTGGTCCAGAGCTATCTGAAATCAACGGAGGAGCATTCACCAGTCTGAACGCATACCACATCGTGTTGTGAGTTCTTGGTGATAGTGCTCATAGTGGCAGGCCATGGCTGAATGGCCTCGTCCTCCCCTTAGCACACATAGCAAGCACGCTCCTGGGTGATGCACCCTGTGCGCTTGCACTAATGAGAGACAGGGGGAGAGGGAACGCATCTATACCTGCACCTCTCTGACATCTGAGATGGTTTCATCCCTCAGGAGGGAGCTTGCTGATGAGTTAAACATGTGCAAACTATAGACAGAACTCTTCACCCTTCACAGAAATCAGCATCACCTCAGGTTTGAAGCTGGACAATTTCGCAAATACAGTGAGAAGAAAGCACAAGAGCTAGCTCCCCACCCCTAAGTGCTACTGACAAACTTCCACAGCTCCACGGCCCAAAATAAACAGACCTCAGTAACTATCCTGGGAACACTTCAGTGGGAGTCTCCGTTAGGTTTGTAATGATCCCGCTAACAAAAATCACTTTGGCAGCCTTCCTCTATTCCCCAGTTATACCCAACTCCTCACTTTCCATCAGCAAAGAAAGATGGACCTTTACAAAACAGGGATATTCACAAAGTGCTACATTTCCATCCATCAGAAAGCAAAAGCACAGATAAGGTATGAGTCCTGCTAAATCAAAACCTACAATTAAAGAAACTGTTGTCTGCACGCCATAGTCAAGTTCTGCTTATACAGCAATTTTATCCAGTTTGTCATCTCATCAGCTTTCAGACCTTCATATATTTCAGATAATTCATTGTGTAGCTACATTATGCTTTCTCCTTAATTATTTCCATTAGATACCATTAACAGGTCGTATTATAAAGATCTCATTATTTTAGAATTGTTTTTTTGGCTAATGGCTAAATAAAAATTCTTTATCTGAACCAATATTTTCATGTTTTAAAACATTTTAATTGCATCTAGAAAGATTCCAGAAATTAATTTTGAGACACTTCTCTGAGTTGCATACTGCCTTTATGATTTTGCTAGAATTTACAATCAATTTGAATTAGCATTTACACTTAAAATGAAATGTGTCATAATCCAGTCTCATTCTCTTAAAAAACATTAAAATTATTGAGAGAAGACAAGCTACTTTTTTTTTTCACCTCATCTAGGAGGGGTTTTTTTCTGTTCAATAATACTATAGATACATACACTGTCCATTCAAAGATGGGAAAATTGATGGAAAGTAATTAACAGCACAAATTAAGCTTTGCTATCACCCTGAAACGAAATGACTATCACAAGAGGCTAATTAGCTGGCAAAGTATCAGGAAAGAGTGTCTGGCAAGGGCATACAGAAAAAAAGAAAAGTACCGAGTCTTACTTATTACAATCATCCAATTTTTATGTGCTACATGCCTCTGGCTCCCCTATTCAAGATCTCTGTTCAAGGATGGAGTGGCTGTTTCTTTCCTCCTCAGCAGAAGATAAAGAAGGGCCAAAGAGTACATGCAATGTCAATCACGTTTCTAAATCAGATTCAGCCAGCTGTGAGCACAATTCACAATATAAAGTAGTGATGATGCAAACGATGGAGTCTGGACTTTGTTGTTTTCCTCCCATAGATGTGACCTATACATCAGGCTGAATTCTGGGTATCTTCTCCATGTGCTAAATTATAAAAAACCACTGCGTTTTCTTTGAGCTTCCTGACACAAAAATAGAAAAAAACTGCTTCCCCCTCCAAAGGCAGGCTGCCAGGAGCAGTCATTCTCATTATCTCTATGCATGATCCACGGCACAGCACCCACCATGGCAGGTGGATCTCCTGTGCTCTCCCTACTAGGAAGGGAACAAAAGCAAGGCACTGGTTTGATGGTCTTTGGGACCTTCCTAATCCTTACAGAAACTACAGGACTCAACCCTTAAAAAGCAGCCAAGTCCACAGGAAGGGGTAAGAACTGATGTGCTATACTTCTTGTTTGAATTTGCCACAGCTGCTTTCCAGTACATGTGGCTGGTCTGGGCAAGTCTGTATATACATAGTTTCTTCAGTAATTTACTTAAATAAAAATAGATAATGGGTATAAATGCTAAAAGAAGAAAGAAAACATTTGCTATACTTCTGGGCCATATATACTTCTTTCTCCCTGTAATTTCCCATATTCCCAAAATTCTGAGGATACAGCCAGTGCAGCTGCCAGGACACAACTGAGGGGTGATGGTATCTGCTGGACTTCAAGAGCAAAAAGCAAGAGCAAACACAGGCAAGGCACTCTCAAAATCTCCTCCTGACAGGAGGGGAAAAGCCACATTTCCTACAGGATCCTTCCTTGCTTATGTCTAGGAGTTGGTTTGAGACTAAAGACTACCACCTTCCCTGTCACTTTTAAAATGTGCTGTCTCTTCTCACCCACGTATTTTTTCAATAAATTACATATGTTGGTAATAGAAAACACAAGCTACACAATGTGTACTCCCAAATCCTTAATTAGTACTTCACTGAAGGGCCATTTAAGAAAACTGGACATTTATTACTATGACTAATCAGAGCAGTGCTGTTTACAGTAAGGGTATATTGTGGATGCCTCCAGACTGCTTTTGCAATATAGAAGGAAAATTGGCAGCAAATGGCATATACTGGCTTGTATCCATGCTGCTCCAGGTTGGTTATATTTACACTGCTCTGCAGAGAGCAGGCCCCAGTGGATATGTGGAAACTATGTCAATATATCTGTGTTCAGCAGCCAGGGTTTCCTCTAAGAGGGAACAAGTTGGTTTTGGGCCAAGAGGAGGCCAGAAGACAACGGACACCAGACAATCAGAGAGCCGGGGCCACAGCGCAAAAAAGAGAGGGAGCCAAAATGGCAGCGTAAACATATCCGTGAGATGTGTGTACTCACACATGTAAATCACTTTAAGAGATTTTGGAAGGACACCAATAACTTCAAAAATCATTTGTAATCTAATCACTGTGTGGGCATTTACAGCTACAGCACGCAGTACCCAGGGTCATGGTAAGGGAAGTAGAGAGATATGAAGCTTTTCCTTCTGCTTTCATTTAGCTTACTTTCTATGCCAACAACATTTTGTGCACACTGAGTTCTGCTGTCCTCTCTCCACATGTGCTCCTCCAGTTCTGTGGGTCTTTCATCCAGAGACAGAAAAGAGAAACAACAGAAATCATTGACACAACGATATACAGCGGGAATATGAATGGCATCACATTAGGCAAAGCTAGTGCTTCTTGTTTGGTTGGTTTTCAACCAGCGGCATTTCACCATGTCTCTTTTTGAATTATTTTTTTCCCCGACAGGCTTTATTTGTTGTGATTTAAATAATTTACTTCTTCCCAATATTTAAGGTATTTTATACAAACACAATCGTAATGTTAATCATTTTCCTTTCCTTTTTCTCTCTGAGTCTCTGCACTCTGTTTAAGTTCGACCAAAGAGTCAGTCTAGCAGTCGACACGACTGCACTTACCAAGTAAACCAGCAAGAACCTGTTCTCACTGGACCACTTTTCAGACTGATGTTTATTTTGGCACCAGTAGTTATGGTATGTCTCTGCTAACATAAACTACTAACTGCGATCAATAAACGGACAACAAAGTTCTCTCGCAGAACCCATCCATCTGTTACTTGCTGTTGAGGTATCGATTTGTATTCTGCACGTGTAGCCACATTATCACACAATATACATAATACAACGATGCAATTACTGAAACTAAGAGCTAAATCTTCATTTGTCTCATAGGTTGGGCAAATAAAAATAATAGGCTTGTGACATTCATATCCAAGCAATTTTATCACTTCTATTTCCCCATTTTGAGGCCACGGAAAACACATCCACATAAAACACACCTAGCAGTATTTTGAGAACAACAAAAGGTTTCAGAAACGATGGTATTATATTAACTCTTCTTTCAGAAAGCTGATTAGACAATCTTAATGGGAGGTTCAGAATTTCAGCAACAAAAAATCCTCTGCCTTGTTTAATGAGATTGTTTAATGAAGAGCGCTCAATCACAGTTTTATGAAGACTTCCTCACGTCCCTTTAATTGCTCTTTCCCATTCTAATTAACCTCTTGAATGCCAATCTAGCTTTCTTTCTGGCATGTCCATTACTGTGCCTTTTAAGTGTGATCCAGTTACCCAGAGTAATAGCACGACGTACGGCACACATCCTCTACATCACGCGTGATCCCTCCGAGGAACATGCTGCAAACGGCATGTTGCAGGCACCTTCACGGTACAGCCTGGTGTCTGATGAGCTGTCACACGTGCACACTGCTTTGTGAAGAACTATATGCTTTACTCTATGGTCTAAGCAGACTTCTTTTTCTTTAATCAAATTATTAAATGGAAAGGGGTCCATTTCATTATTTTAATTAATATGTTTCACAGATCAGCTAGTAATAGGGAGATCCACCAAAGATTTTGCACTTTTCTCTCTCCCACAATGAACTGAAAGTCCTCTCTGATTGACTGAATGCAGATAAATTCTGCAGCATCTTGTCACTATTGCGCTACAAAGACGACCCTTATTCCAAGCTGCCTTTCAGGGTCAAGCTTATGGCTAATATTTCTAAGGAAGTAGTGTAAGCGATTCCATAGGGGGGAGACAAAATGTATTTTGACAACAAGCCAAGGATTTTATTCTAGTTAGGATGCAACTAGTAATGCTGAGATAGATGCCAGCAAATCTAGATCACTTACAGAATAATGTTAAGAATAAAGCTTTTGTTAGTCTTTGCTTTCCTCTTTCCAAGATAAACTACTACAAGACTAAACTACTACTCCAAGACACTGAGTTTCTCTGTAATGTTAACAGAAAAATATTGCAGGAAGACATGAAAAGTATATTTGTTCCCTTAGTTCCCACCTGAGGCAGGGCAAAGACTGCACAGGGGTAAGAAAAAAATTCGGTAGGGGAAACTTGTCTTATAGCAAACAGAGACTAAAACATTTGCACTAGAAAGAGACAGTAAATTGCCATAAGCAATCCTGGGTTACGCTACATCAAATCAAGGAGAAGAATAAAGACTGAAAATTCAGAGATTTTTGCATAGGTAGAGGAGAGAGGTAGTCACGGAGATATAAACAATCTTGCTGTATGTTTGGTTCTTCACATGCCTTCTCTGGTTCTTGTCAAGTGCCCCCGTAGCAGAACGATCTCTGCACTCATAAATACACCCCTGACCTTGATTTATCTTGTTTTTATTCAGACTTCCTTTAGCTCAGAGTTAAATTTCTCTAGAAGAAAGTTTGCAGGCAACTATATCTCCCTCACATTATCTACCATCTGTTGGCAGCTATTTTTTGTAAGAGCATATTAGCAGATTACAAAAACAAAGACAGTGAACAGGATGGCTGCAAACCACAGTAACTTCCTGAAATCTCATTAGAAACTCAACATACTTTAAACAGAAGCTACAAAATAAGGTGAAATCTTAGCTGTAAGTCAGCCAGGTACAAGCATCACACCTCAACCCCATGTGTCCATCATCCCTGGGAAGGACAGCTTTCTCAAATATTGCTTTTGGCCCAGCACAGTTTTACTGTGTTTAGAATATTAATTGTCATTATTAATCAATAAACCAGATTCCTGAAACAACATCAGCCTGGCTGCTCATTTTGTTATGTTCTTGTTTTCCCCTAAGATGGACATTTCTTACATGGGAAGCCTGACTGAGCACCTCCTCATTGAGAAAGCGTGTTTTGAAAGTCAGCCTCCATCAAATAATATTCTTGCAGCTCCTACGCCTAAATGAAGATGTCAGAAGTGTCTGTGTCCAACGTCCACCTCTGTTATCTTCTTATAAATAAGCCATTTTCAGACCACACCTCTGACAGTCAGTAACGCTTCCGAGCACGGCTGTCAGTGAAAGTGGCATTGGCCAGCAACGCACCAGGGACACGAATGGTGGGCTGGGATGAATGGTAGCTTTCTGACATCCCCCAGGTATCTGCGTGGTTTGAGGTCAGAGCCAGGCAAATAGCAGTCCTAAGAGCAGCGCAGAAGCTATGGGGAACTGCAGTACCTGTACAATAAAAAGATAAAGGCAGAGCAAATGCAACCATACAAAGACAGTACCTGTTTGAACATATCTGCATCTCTTACATTTTAAAGTTTAAAGTATTTCTAAAAGTACTGCTGCCCCTAAGACTGGGAGGAACCGTGTCTCAGAGACCTGAGCAATATGATCCGTCTCTTCCAATTGAATTAATGTTCACCAGGACACATAGTTCAAGATAAACTGTGAAGCACAGTATTCCCTCTCCTCCCAGCTTCTATTTTTTAAGCCACACAGAATGCTATAGACAAATACAATCAAATTAAAAGCCCAGAAATGCCTTCAAACTCTCTAGGTTAGACTTTACAGAAGCAGTTTTTAGTTTTCTTCCCCAAAACCAGAAAGTAGCAGTATACGGGCATTTTGTGATACAAGGAATAATGCAACAGACTTAAAAATAGGCTAACTGCATAGCTCACACACAAATTACAACTGCTGTCAGAAAGCAGGTATGTTGTATAACTAAGAAAATTTTTCATCTCATAATATTTTCAATATAATGTCTGGAATATTCCAGTGTTTCTGTTATAAATTGCTCTCATTAAAGTCCTGACCAAATCGTGTTTATGAGAACGTGTCCCCCTTTCCCATGATTCCTGCTATTTCAAACAGTTCATGGTTTAATTCTTTAAATATCTTTATTTTTAAAGCTTTATTCCTGTCATAGAATTACTGTGTATCATATAATATCAAATAACCAACTTCTGTGGCATATATTTACTCCCGAGTTATGAATCAAAGCTATCTCCACTTTAAGAAGAGAGGGCTTATGTCAATCATAGATTTATTGGAACAAGCTATTATTCTAATGCTTTTAATACTCTGAGTTTCTTAATAATAGATGCATGTTACATCAGAGCTTTTGCTTTATATTTTCTACCATGATTAAAGAATTCTATACGGAAACGTAATTTATTTTTCTGACACAGAAATAAACAGGCTGACCACAGTACATTGAAAAAGCATCTGCAGTTAGTGCTGTGATTAAGGAGTCAATGTGTCATGACAACTTCTTGAAAAACTTACTGTCACTTGAGTAAGAAACAAACCATGATCACTCTAAACACCCAAAAGAAATATGGCTTTTGGAGCCTGTTTTTAAAGTGAAGAAGCTATCTATACATTCACAAATAACAATCCAAATATTTTCAGAGACTTCAGAGCAAGAGTCTACTTTATTTTTTCATGCAAAGTTTGGATAGAAAAATCTGAATCTTGCACAAAGTTTGATACTCTATACGTTTAACTTCAGGTATAGCTCCACATAAATACAGCACTTGATTTTAAGTACAAAATTTTATAGCACTGCAAGATTATTTGGCTCTTAGCGGTGGCAGTGGAGAGCAACGGATAAGCTGTCACACTATACCAAAACTTTCAGTTTTCAGTTTTAAGACAGTGATCTGCCAACTTCTAAATTATTTCGGAACAATCCACATAGAGTTTTGAAGAAGGAAATAAGGACAACCAGAATTAAAATGGGCAAATAGCACATAAAACCAAAAATAGTCATGGCTAACCATTAAGACAAAGATCTTCTATCTCTTCTGTACTGCAGAGGTAGGCCAGAATATAAAAACATTGCCAACTTCTATAAAGTTGAGTGTGTTTCTAAAAATGTAGCCAAAACCCTGTCTATGGTGAAGATTATAAAGCACATGCTTACTTCCTTCTGGGAGGGTTATTGCTATTATACAAGAAAACAAAATGAAACACCACCAACAACAAAAAAAACCCCACCCAAACAAAATCCAACATCAGAAGCAGTCTTCTGGTAACAAAGTTTCTTTTTGTACTTTTTAACTTCTAAGAATAGCTCACAAACCCTGAAATCTAAATAAATTATACAGTTGAGTGCAAATGAATGTTCATCCACATACTATGTTTCACAGTCACGGACTTGGGTACAGGACATGGGAAAAATGAAGGAATTTTCAGTAGAACCTCAAAAAATATCCTTCGAGACTTTGTATAAATCCTCCCACTATAAGCTCTGATGCCTGTCACCAGCTGTTCCAGTGTAAAAGACTCACTGGAAGGCATGCAAACCTCACCAGAAAGTCTGGGCGCTTGGTCCCAATATCCTTCTAAGATCAGAAGGAAGTCTCACTGAAAGCCATTTTTCTACTTTTTTTCCTCCAATCCTAAAAACATCAGCAGAGTTTCTGAAGGAAACATTACTTAATAAAGGAAGACTTGCTTCTTTTCAAATACTTACGGAAATGAGATTGCAAAACATGTTTAGCATCCAACAATGAACAATGAGTTCAAAGTCAAATAACGATACTGCATGGCACGATTTACACTTACAAAGCCTTCAAGTTCTTCCAGACCAACAGCATTGCAGGAAAGATCCTAATCTGATACAGTTAGTGTAATTTCAGAAACTAATCCAAGCTCTAAAAGCAATTCACTGGTGTTCAGATACGATCCACGTTCCTTTGGTGTAAACTTCTACTGACCCAGTGAACCCCTGGCGAAAGGACTGACGGTGGGACGGCAGTTTCCCCAG
Organism: Grus americana; assembly: GCF_028858705.1. NCBI lineage: Eukaryota > Metazoa > Chordata > Aves > Gruiformes > Gruidae > Grus > Grus americana. The sequence goes on from NC_072854.1 coordinate 87,517,403, forward strand.
GGCACACGGGTAGCCGTGCCCTCTGCAGAAAAGGTATCAGCAAACACCACCACCACCTTCAGTAACCGTCTGTTCTCCCTAGGTCTCTCTCAAAATCACAGAACTTCAATGACGGACGCAGCAGAGACTCAAGCTAAGATGATGCTGCATGTTTCCCCTCGAGATTCTGCTCTGTTCCCAGAAAAGGCACCTTACATCTTGCCCAGATGCGGGCTGAGCTTCGGACTGAGTTAAAGCTCCTGTTTCCAGACAGATCGGTACTAAGTGCATCTGCCACAACTTTGACGTGACTGGGACGCATCAAACCTATACCACTCACCCCCTTAAAAGATGCTGTTAACGAACCAAGATGTTTGCTTTTAAAGTGACCTGATTGAAATTGAAGTATTTTGTTTAGATTTTCCCAAAATAAATCAAAATAGTTCAGCAAAAGTGGATAGGTTCCCATGTGAAAATTCGATTTTAATGAAATTTCCCTTTTCATTGTAGATACACTGGCAGAAGGTTCCCAATAAAATAAAAACTCCACAATGACTGGAAGCAAAAAAGCTGTCTGGATAATCCACTTTGCTAATCTTATTTTAAGAAACAATACTGAGAAATGGGAACTCAATTCTAAAAATTAACAATGTATGTAAGAAAACAACAAAACCACTGCTCTTTTCACTAATGCAAACATGAAATAATGAATACACATGACTAAAAGGAATAGAAACTGCTACCTCAGTGACCCGTGTTGCTTATGGGAGGGAGGGCTCAGATTAAGCTTTGTTCCAAAAGTCTAGTCTATCCTGGCCCCACATGAGGAAGAAGAGCAAGATATCAATGGGCAACGCCACTTCTCCTAACTCACCCACAAGAAGCAGAGAAGCGGGGCGGCAGCCCCGACTCTGATCCTCCCAAGATATATCCACAGGGCTCTTGGGGAAGTTGAGGGTTTCCCCGATACTCCCAAGAAAAAAATAAAATGACTAAGCAGTGGCATGGCTGGCGTGTATTCAAGAGTTGGTCATCTTCAAGCCTGCAACAGAGGCACGGATATTTTGTGTAAAGCTGGTATTTCAGTACCCTGGCTGTCCTCTGGCACATCCTCTTTTTCACTATAGTTTACTGTCTGAAGTAAACGCCATTTAATCTTGTCATAGAGATAACAGTACTTTCAAGCAAGAGGTTTATTTGTTAAGTATTTTGGATAGTACTGGCTTCCAGAGGCTTTTCTTTGGGACATGGCTTTTCTTTGAGGCACCTGTTGGCAGAAGGGAAAGCAAATGGGAAGCACACCTGCAGGCACTTCACGCGTGGTGCCGGCTGGCATTCTGCTACCCCTCCAGTCAATGACAGTAACTCCTGGGACTAGATGCATCTTCTTCTGCAACACTTGCTTCAAATTTTGTTCCCCTGCCAACTTGTTTAAAAACATCCAGAGCTAATCAAACTTTTTTGTTTGTTTTTGGCTGCTTCCTTATCAAAACTTTACAAAACTTTAATTTCAGCCTCACGAGCCCTGCAGCTGTAAATTAATTGAATAAAATTTACAAACATTATGCACTGATAAAGCACTTTCAAGGCTTTTCCCTATTCAGTTGACTTAGCTGCTTGGCACGACAGTTTTGCTTGACATGAGTTCAGAGCCTCTGGAAACCTTCCTAATCCCCCTCTCCAGGCCTTGTGCCTATTGATGGAACCATGTTAACCCAAATCCAGAAAATTAGTAAATCTCAAATGATTTAAGCCCTCAGAAACATCCTTTGGTACACATACCACCTTCTTTATATTGCAGGCATCTTGTTGCACAGAGAAACTCTTACTTGAAAGACCTACACAGAAACCAATGTAGTCTCCAAAGTTATTAACATTTAATAAAACATCTCATTTAAGATTATTGTGGGTTGAAGCAGAATTGCATTTACTGCAGTCATTCTGAAGTCATCTGTTTATGTTTCAGTGCCTTCTGCCCATATACTAATCCATGAAACCCCTGATCCTCACCATTTCTGTTTATATTTCTGATTAGACCAGGAAGCACTACTCTCTGACACACCTCACGCTGGTGCTGCTAGCAATCTAAAGTTGATTTCTTACATTCTGTGCTAAAGTAGCAGTACAAACTATATATATTTAATGAAATATTTGACTGCACGGTAAACGGTTTTTCTTATACCTTTTCCCTGTTTAGTGTTTTGAAAACAACTGTCAAACAATAATCTTTAGGGATTATACCTACAATAGTCTTTAGGGATTACTCGTAAAATGAATTCAAGGAACTTCGAGTCGTTCCTATTAGAGCTCACGGGAGAAGCACGTGGAAGTAAATATCCAGGGTGTAAAGAAATGATCCGTTACATGTAGGCATGAAGAAAAATGGAGGGCTATATTGACCTATAATGCATATGTATATAGGTAAACGAAGTTGCAACAGGGATGAATTCATCCCAATAACTTTATCTCATCCCAAGATTCCTTGCATTTCTATTTGTATGAGCAATTAACTACAAATGACGTGACGCTAAAAATTATGTCAAACAACAGAAATACTACTCTCTTAAATGAACAAAAAGTTTTCCCAAAGTATCAGGTGCCTAATGAAGGGAGGAGCAGACGTTCCCAATAGTGATATACCAGAAGAAAGTTTCATAAAACCTTCATGCAAACAGAAAAAGAACATAATTCAAAATGAAGTCCATTACATAAATAAAATACTGGAATGTATCCAAGCATATAGCAGATGGGGAGAATACAAAACTTTGTTATTTTTTTGGCAGTCTAATAATTTTAACAGAATCAGATCATCATTTGCATCAGAGCACTAAATCGACAGATGTGATGATGTCATGAAACTCCGAGAAGAATTTGTAAAAAATTAAAAAATCAGATCAGAGCTACTGAATGACACAAAGAAACATAAAATAACAATGCCTTTTTAGTTTATCTTATTCATAATTCAATCAAGGACTATAGCTGTCAAATATTTCATGGGCAATATTTAAGCAATCAAAATAAAAATAAATTTGGAACCTAAAGGAAAAGCATTTTCAAAGGCAGAGAGTCCTTTCAGTGCCCTATTCCCACAGAAGAAAAACAGAATTTGGGCACATTACTACCATTTTTGCTTTGAAAAGCTCCCACATGAATCAACTGTGCCCTCGAGACAAAATATTTGAAATGCTTTAGATTAATTTTACAAAGAAAAAAAAAATCTATATAAACTTAGAGCAACTGGTACAATAACACCCTTGGTGGGACTGACCACATGGGACCCACAATGTCACTGAACAATGGACACCAGTGTTGGAGCTTCTGTGGGGAATACTCACCAACATTACTCAGTCAGTCATCGCTGGTAAAATAAAGCAAGTATCACCAAACAATGAGAAAAGAACAACAAAAAGATGATTGAATGTGGGGCAAGTTTCAAAATCCAGTCTTATTTAAGTGAATTTGATGTACAAACCCCAACTTTTTAGCTGTTCCTTCTAGTTAGTATAAACTGCCTTACTGATTCCTGGGAAAACATTAATCATGTGCCTAATATTTAATTTATACAGTTCTAATCTTTATCTATCATTACACAGTCATGTCAAATAGCTAAATCCACCTTAGCCAGCACTTAGTGCACTAAGGAAGCTGAAATACAAGTTTCTTCCCCTTGATAGTCATAGGGGAAAAATGTTAGGAAATGCCAGAAGTTTCTACCTTTAATATTATCTATTTAATATTATTGCCATTTCTAGAAGTATAACTTTGAGTGGCTCTAGGCATCTCATACAAAGACTGTATTGGCATGGCACTGATGGGGGCCAGGGTAGCCTAGGTAACAATAATTCCTAAAACCTTGATATGAATTATGTCTGAAGCACAATGAGGAGTCACAAGGTTAAAAAAAGCCAACAACTTTCATGCAAGCAGCAAAATATGTTTTTAAAAGGTAATGGTTTTAAGCTTGTTTTTAGCTTTAACCCAACCCTTTAACAAGAGTTATGCTCCATTGCATACCATCGCAGCATCACTCGAAAAGCAATCCTTTTCACTCTCTCTAATAACACAGGCACCCAATCTGAATTCCTCGTGCCAATTTTTTGATAGCAAGAAGGTAGGCAAGTTTATAAAACACCTGAACTGAAGAGCAGGAACTCTATTGTCACTTCCATATGAGTACCGGGGAAAATACTAGGCAGGCTATATATTTTGTGTATCATCTGCTTACAAGTCACTTGATTTATACTCAAAAATCCTGCTAAACCAGCTCTTTACACCTAACGTAACAGTCAGCATACCGTGTAATATTAGCTGGTTGCAAGGTTCTGCTGTTCATTTATCAATGTGGTACAGAAAATAAAAGCTGAATTTCTTCCTGCTCTTCTACTAGCGATGCTGGCAAGCTCTGAAGATGCTGGAAGAAAGGAGCTCCTCACCAGATAAATACACACATATATCAATTATATCGTCGCTTCGATACACATGAGAGCAAAAAAGAGTGCAAGCCTAAAATTCATAAAGTCTGTCGGAGAAATGCAGAAAACCTTTGCTAAGTACAGTTAACAGCCAATAATTTTTATGCTTTTTTAAAATGGAGACTTTCTTTAAATATAATGGTGGCACTGCGTAACAATCTAACATGAAACTCAGCGCAACACTCAAGCTCATAGAATACTGATATGTGTAATAAGCAGCAGATACATCCCTTCAAGAGAATAAATCATTTTTTAATGAAATATGATTTAAAAAAATTGAATAGTAGAAATTATAAAGTACGTGGTTTTGCACACTATGAAAACACTCAGACCTTAATAATTGTATTTTTTCAATATATGTTTCTTATCTAACTTTCCTTAGCTTTTTTATCATTACTGTTTGTTATTTACCACATATGGTTGCCCCTTTGCAAAAGAGGAGTGATTTGGAGGAATCAGACGAGTTTTTCTGGAAAGGAAGATACTCCCTCTTATTTTCTCCTATTTTATTTTTATTTGCAACATGTGCATAAACTGAAATAACTTTAAAGAGGATGCTGCGAACAGTTGCCCAACCCCGCAGAGACAATTCTGATAGCAGAAAGCCCGGATGAAACCACTTTGTCCAGGCAGGTGGTCATAAACCACTCTTGCAACTTGTGATCTCTCTTTCTGACCTCAGCAAAGTGCCTTCCTGCACCACTTGCACTACTTTCACGGCGCTCTGTGTCAGACGTGTCCCAGCAGGGACGAACGTTAACTCGGAACACGGCAGTCGTTTTCCTTTCTCCCTGTTCCAGTTGAGCTTCCTTGTTCTGAGGACAGAATGCACAATATAGTGCTAAAATGGCATACTTTTAAAATATTTCAGAAGATAAGGATGCAGATGTAAATCTGTGAACTTGCTCTCCAAGTCCGATCTTAAATGTGCTAACCTAAAGGAGTTAGAAAGATAATCACCCTGTGTTGCTCTGAGGGAAGACTAAGAGGGGAGCTGGTGAGCTAAGAGCGGGCGGCATACGTAGACCTGGGGATGTTGCTAGAAACTGAGCACTGATGACTGCATAACTCACAGGTGAGAATCTGAAGGCTTTTCAGGTGACCAGAAAGTGAGCCACTGCACTGATAAGCATGCACAGATTTCATCTAATGATGGATCGTGTTGCTCTGAATTATTCAGAGCGCAATGCGCTGAAATTGTTATATTTAAATGAATGCCTTTAGAGGCATTTCCCACATGAAATACAGAAAAAAACCCATCTAAGTCACATGAGTATTAAAGAAGAGGTAAAATCACGCTAAAACTGAAGACCAGGTGAAAAAAAAGATGAAAAAAAAATATATTAGGACATCTTATTTTTCTATCTGTCTGAAGGAAAGAGAAAAAAGGTAAATGTACTTAGAGCAGCACTGTAAGCCCTGAGCACTCCCAGTCATGCAACTTAATCTGTGCTCTGACTTTCAGACGGTGAGCACCAATTCCCCAGCTTCACCTCTGCACCTTTAGAAATTACACTGCAGGTACCTAATACACGTTTCATTCACCATCTTTTCACCACCAAAGGATCACGAAGAGAACCGGCCTTCAAACAGCGAAAAATAACCTTCATTTTAGATTTTAAAATGACTTATTAGTGAAATAAAAACACTGACAGTTTCAAATAACTAAACCGAAAACAAGATCTGTCTTTGGAATGACCAGGGAGCAAGAGGACAGATTGCCTATATCCGCCCCAAAGTGTCTTCATCCATTCCATGATACACCATTTGTGAACATAATATGAGCAACAGCATCTAATATTCAGTTAAAAATCAAGTAAGAAAGGCAACATACTATTACATAACTGTAAATACTGCCAGAGGGATTGCATATTTAAGGATCAAGGTCTTTTGCAATTCTGCTGACAGATTATCACCTATTTAATTACTGAGGTCTGTACAAATTATGGAAAGACATGCAAATGTAATTAGGAAGGGTAGCCTTTTAATGAACTAACAAGAAGTGCTATAGGTAGTTAGACACTCATTGCTACCAGCAACACTAGAAGCTTTCTCATTAAAAAGTTAGTTTGTGAAGACAATTTTTTTCAGGTGATGAAAAATGCATGTAGAAACCTAATACAAGTTCCGTTATGATTTCTGCTCATTTTAAACCCTCCCTTTATGCCAGAAAAATAGTAAGCGGTGCGCCGCTTCCTTAGTCCCTTGAATGTGAAGGCAGCCTAAAATCATTGCTCCGTACCTACATACCAGCGACAGGGAGAGTAGAGTATTACGTGTGAACTCAAAGGGCCAGGCAAAATGTCACACCGAGGTCCACTAAAAAAGAAAAAAGAAAAGCCCACATGTGATGAGACCACTGTTCAGCTCCCAAAGTTCAGGTGGGAATGTTACTTTCCACATAGCCCAGTCATGAACTGGAATATTCACAGTGTTGAACCTATCTTAAGCAGATAAAATTAAACGAATTGGACTGTAGACGTACCGTCCCAATTCTTTGGGACTTTATGCACTCAAGGCTGCACACACGCGTTCACTTCAGAGTTGTAGAAAGGACACCCCCAACTCCTTTCCTGGGTTTCTGCAGAACAAAAAAGTCTGGGAGAAAACTTTCTTGCGAGAAAGGGTTTCATGGCAGCTGCATGATAGAAACTAATCTGCTTCCATCAGATCACAGCAGAAGTTGACAAGACCCAAGAAACCATACCAGAAGTGACTGAACTATTTTCTTCCTCCTCTCAACCAGGGCAAAAACTGAAAGGAAAGCATTTCTTCCCTTCAGCCCGTGTGTCACTCGGTTGTTCACAGCCTGTTCACTCAGGGTGCGACAGGGGAAGGAGTGTGTTACGGGCTGTATAATTACACTAGCTTCATGCAACTCTTTGAACAATCATTCTGGAACTTTTTCTTTTCCCTTTTTTTTTTTTTTTTTTTTTTAAGAAAGGTGTTGGAATCATTAAATCATTCTCTAACTATGTTATTGAAGGAAACCTGACTTTGCCTCAGCACATTAATGGGTTCAAATAACCAAAGCTGAATGATATTTCCAAAATATAATTAACAGAAATGTGGAATCTCCATCATTGAAGATATCTCACCCGGGCAAGTCTCTGGGAAACCTGATCTCCCTGGCCCTGATTTGAGAGGGGATATGACCAGATGACCTCTGGTCTAGAGGTCTACTCCTCTGATCCAGAGATGCCCTTCAATCCTGAAGTACTCTGTTTCTGATTGATTCTGTCAAATGTATATACAAATTCAATGCTTTTCACAGCAATAGCAGCACAACACACTCTGGCATGTATAATATTTCTCTACACAAAATGAAACACACAATACAGCTTGCATTATGATAATAGAGGAACTAAATAGAAAAATGTTCAATGGAACCGTTTTTGTTACGAGGTTTAACATGGTACAGACCTTATGTGAATTACAATGTCATAAAGCTTCTTGAGTTTATAATTTTTAGACTGTCTTTTCCATAACATTTTAACTTCAGCATGGATAAAGAATACCAAGGTTGAATTTTGCAAGAAGAGGATGTTCCATTCTCCAATTAGACCCAGTTAAGAGTTAGAAGCAATATTGACAACTTTTGGTTTTCAGTACCATCACTGGCTGCTAATACCAGCATCTTTTCACAGCAGGATCAATTCTAATTCTGTTAAGTGTCAAATTAGAAAACAAACTTATGCATGGAAAAAATCCCAACCAAACAAAAAACGCCTCTGCTATCCAAATTTGAATTAATTATAAGGGGCAAATAAGTGATTATTTATTCAGTTCCATACTGCTAAGAACTTGCCAGAGCTACCAGTGACCCAGAGATATAAGTATAAATGCTCATAATAGAAGCAAATCAATAATCAGCCTCCTGGTTTCCTACCAAACCTTGGCTTTTATTTTGATGTTGCAAATTTTATGCTGTGAAGGTAGTTATGCATTTGCACAATACGTTATGTGCAATTTAGCTTAGCATCTTTATAACCCATTCCACTCCCCACATACCCTGTTTTTAATTATTATTTTTAGCAGCCACCTAGTATTCACTGTACAAGTCCTGGACCTGACAAACCAGTGAAGGCAGGTAACCTTTTGCTACTGCTCTGATGTAAACGCTATCTCAGTACACAGATGCAACCACTGCTGGATGACTAAAGCTTTGCTACCTCAAGAGCTCCAACAGCAACACTCAGAACCTCTCAAATGAGCATCAGAATAGGAAAAATGCATTAAAGCTGGAATCTCTATTAATCTCTTGGCCCTCACTGAGCCAATGTAAAACATGACCTTGAACAAGGTAAGGCTGGAGGATTTCAGTCATCTTCACACTCCGAATCTCTCAGCTGCACCACATAGTCTTTAGGAACAGCAAAGAGCCTGAGCTCATACACAAAGTCTTCTAACAAATATGGAATAACCCTGTGCCCCTCACCTGACTGACCATGATGAGGATACTGCTGTCGGTGCAGATTACTCACAGAAGAAAGGGTTGCAAGTTTGTTTGACCTATTGGCAATTTCCAATCGTTTATCTTAAAATGTATACAGTCAAATCTTAAAACTTGCCGGCTTTCATCTCAAAGAGATACCTGGGAATACAAAACCAGTATTTCTAGTGAGTCTTCAACTTGGCTGACTCTATAGAACAAGCACTGACAGACCGTTTCTGTGATGAATGGGATTTAGATGGAAGCAGACAAATCAATTCAAGATCCATATACATTGACGTCTGCTGATAACATATCTCTCCCTTCTTCATCTGTGTCCTAAAATTTTCTTCTTGCAAAAGATTCAGCAACAAAACACTGCTTTTGTGTCAAGCCGTATGAGCCATCAATAAGCAGAAACTGTGAAACTCCTCTGCTCCTGCTGTCACCAACATGTGTGATGTTGTCCCCATATGTAAATAACCAACCGTGCCTGCAAGTGGGAATCAGTTCAGCAATTTAAGAACATCATCACTTAAATCCCTGCAAACTCTTTCTGATGAATGTAGTGTTTGCTAATTGTTTGGAGTCACTCAGTAAGGATAATCTCAATAGCAGGAATTAAATAGTAAATGTTTTGGGGATCCTATCATTCAATTGCCATGTGCAGCTCAGTGTATTGATTTGTTATTTGTACAGTTTGCTAGGTCATGGATGAGCGACAGGCCACTGTGAACGCTGATGTTGTTCAGATCTAGCATACTGCAGAAGACAAGGTTGTTTGAATGTAGACATCTTACCATCTTCTAGAGGAACTTAGTTTAATCTTCTAACGTCTGAAATAAAACCCCCTTGCCTATATTATTTGTTTAATAACTTACAGAGTTCTCAGTAAAATCATAATTGAAACTAAAATTTGATCCTCAGATGAAAAGAAAAGAGAGAAAAGACAGCTCTTAAAATAGGTAACAGAAAAATCCTTTTTCTACTAATGTTGTATATACATTATACCAACTACTTGTAGGAGATGACAGGTATTAAAAATACATTTTAAAACTACATCGTGTCTAACAGAATTTGAAATCCCTAACTTGTTAAATTAAGTAATTTTATTTGCTGGTAATCCATAAGTTAACTATGGCTAAAAAAAGTCTGCTTTGAGTAATCACAAGTAAGTACTAATGACAATCGCTAAACATTACATAATTTTCAGTAAGAATCCTGCATTATCATAAACTTATTAACCTACCCAAAAATAAATGTGTAAATGCTAGCATTGTTAAAGTCAATGGCAAAATGTCTATTGAATTTAACAGCATCAAGGTTTGAGCCAGTATTTTTCTAGATCTGCAACGCTGAACATAATATAAATTCTGAGATTCTGGAAGACTCTAAAACCAACTTGAAAACAGTAAAAGACAGTTTTCAGTGACAAATTCAAATAGGACTATCTTAGGAAAACTAAAGAGAAAGAAGAAAAGAGCTTATCTTTGTCATTTTTTTTATATAATTAAAACCTATAAAATACACTACATCGAAAATGAGAGGAGAAAATAAAAGCAATGATTAAATATTCACTGCATGCAGACAGCAGCCCTTTTAATAAAGCTTTCATAGTCCAGCTGAGCTGATTTCCTCCGCTAAATTATGTTGTTATTTGGAAATGGTTCTGGCAAGAGCTAAATAGATGCAAGAAAATAAAGTAACATCATCAAATTTAAAAATAATAAAAAAGAAATTTAATTTGGTAATTAATATGGCTCCACAGGGAAAAAAAAAATAAGGCAAATAAGTGTTGAAAAAAATCCTAGTATAGCTGTGAAGAAGTTTGAAACCACAATATTCTGAACTTCCCACACTGACACACAGATCCAATTACTATACCTAAGTACTATATTACTCTTAAGTTTTATACATAGCAGCAGCCACCAGCTCACGTCTCTGGCAAAGACAGACAAATGTAGCCTGAGCAAAGAGACTCCCAGTTTGAGCCTGGGACAGTGTAATCGTCCACAGAGAATCCAAAGGGCGACTATACCTTGGAAGTTGTGTAAATCACACCAAACACACGGGGCAACCTAAACCAGCAGACAGGGTACCTTTCCACCAGGGAGCCTTCATGCTGCAGTGAGGACACGGGAAACTTGCCTACGTGCCTCTAAGCAAAATGCCAGGTTTCTAGCTTCTTGGTCAACTATAATACTTTTCTTCTGCAGATTCATGAAGTATTCCCTTGAACTATTTCCATTACTGAGCAGTAACTGATGTCCAGCAAATACATGAGATGTGTCTAATCAACTGATGCAATCGTTATGTCTGTTCTACTAACGGTGCCTCAGATCAAACTCTCATAGCACCTCAGAAAGATAAGGAAAGGAAAGGGAAGTTGTTGCCGGGGAACACAGGATTAATTCACACACTTACACAGCAGTACTGGCTGCATTAGTCCTCACATAAGGTAAAAGAGGAGGTTCAGACTGAAAATAATCTTTGGAAGAGGGATTAGAACAATTCCCCTATAAATAAGACTTCAACATACACAGGGAAAAAAACTGGATTCACTTCCCTATAATAATTACAGTACTATACATATAGCCCTTGCTAGTATTCTGTATAATTAATAAACAAATATCACTTCCATTTTCCAAGGGGGAAATGGAAGTACTTTGAATGTCTCTTGATAAAGAGATACAGAAACACTACCTCAGAATCAAACAGAAAGATCTTTTCCAGTTGTATAAAGAAGCAACTTGAGCAACCATTATCACAAAGATTGCTTGTTATTGTTCACTTCCAAGCAGTGAAATCTGTGGCTAATATGGCTGCTACGCAACAGCTGCTAATACTCCAGAGACACTTTTTGCTGTTCAGATTTGCAGCGCTGCATCGCAATACTGAGGGAAGCGCGGATAAAAGCGGGACACCACCAGGCAAGCACACTTAGCTGCAAAACCCCTATAAACTATCCAGTGCAGGCACACATTAAGGACATTTACTCTTGAGGTTAATAAAACTTGTCTTATAGGACACTATAGTCAGTAAAGCAAATGACTACCGATGACATTAGAAATGGACTGCCTTTTGTACTCTGTAATACTTTTTACAGCTTTGTCTAGGAACAGTGATGCATGACAAAAAGTCATAAGATTTTAATATACCTTGAAGTGCCTTTTAATAGTCTTTATAATCAGTCCTGTGCCAGCAGGAAAGACACAAATTGTAAAGGGCATGCAGTGTCAGGCATGTGCATTCATAAATGTGTTTTACCGTATTTTGTCCTCTTCAGTTTCTCAACATTTGAAAAACTCAAGAGCTGGATTCAAACTCAAAAACAGTGAACCTGCATAATATTAGGAAGTTTAATAGCTGTCCCTTAACACCCCTTTACCTCTCCAGAGCCACCAGCGCCCATGGAGGCAGAGCTGCCCTGAGGAAAGCCTTTTCTCCCCCGCCAAGGAGTTCATCTGTGTCTGGGTGCCTGCTGTTATGTTCAAACCAACACGGTGATGTAGCAGGCGATAACCGGTCAAGCTCTAATGCTTTCTGGTGAGCACACCCTCTTTGGGGCCACCTTGATGACTTCAGACCACACACTACTGCTGGGCTTGTGCTCCCTGTCCGCGTGCGGCCTTGGCCCAGATGGAGCTGGCAGAGGCTGCGGCTGCCGCGGTTATTTCGAAGCACTGTGACAGCAGCGCTGGCTCTGACAACGATCACTACTGCGGCTGCGACAAGGATCCCTGCAGCTGTGACAAGGATCACTGCGGTGTCCTGCTGCAGAGCTGCTGGCAGAATCCACAGTGGAGTTCACTGACACTTGCTCTGTAATCCCTAAGGCAGAGACGTTTACCCAGAAGGAGTTTTGGTAGCAAATCTCAGGCATGTCCCCTTGAGGTCTTGTGGCTAACACCCCCAAACTGGCTTACAGCCCCATCATGCTTGGACTGCCAAGGTAAATGTACAGCAACACATCAACAAAAATATTAATGAGGTCTAAATTATACTGATGGAAGAAAAGAAGGGCAGTGGAATTTATTTTTTGATTTCAGGAGGACTTGTTTCCATCGGCTCAAGATGGCTCTAGGGCTATTGCCGTCGACCAAGCTCACCAGCAGACAAATTTTCCAATGGTGGTTCTAGCATTTCAACTTTAAACAGTTTCGATGTCCTAAAAAAGCAGTCAATGCAGAGGCAGATGCTTCTCAGTCATGGTGAGAACTGCATGACATGCACAGATAGAGGCTGGTAAGAGAGATGTCATCCTGAGAGAAGGAATTACTCTCCAAGGGAAATGGGTGACTTGGTCCTGACCAGCATTGTGAAGGATGGCGTCATCTGCTGCCAATCACCCCACCGACCCGTGGAGAGTGAAACAGCTTGTGCTGGTTTTGGCTGTGATAGAGTTAATTTTCTTCATAGTAGCTAGTAGGGGCTCTGGTTTGGATTTGTGCTGGAAACAGTGCTGATAACACAGGGATGTTTTCGTTACTGCTGAGGGGTGCTTACACAGAGCTGAGGTCTTTTCTGCTCCTCACCCCACCCCACCAGCGAGTAGCCTGGGGGTACACAAAAAATTAAGAGGAGACACAGCTGGGACAACTGACCTCAACTGACCAAAGGGATATTCCATACCATATGACGTCATGCGCAGCATATAAAACTAGGGGGAAGTTGGCTGGGGGGCCGCTGCTCGGGGACTGGCTGGTTGGTGGTGAGCAATTGTTTTCATTTGCGTCACTTGTCTTTCTGGGTTGTATTTCCCTCTCTCTGTTATTTTCCTTTTCATTACATCATCGTCATCATCATTATTATTATTATTAAATTATTAAACTGTTCTTATCTCAAGCTATGAGTTTTCTCACTTTTACCCTTCCAGTTCTCTTCCTGCCATCCTGCTGGGGGGAAAGAGTGAGCAAGCGGCTGTGTGGTGCTTCGTTGCCAGCTGGGGTTAAAGCACCCCTGGACACACAAGTTCACTGCAAAGGTTTGACTGCTTCCTCTGTATTAACGTCAGGTAAATCTGCACATGTTTCTACAAGACAGCGAATATCAGCTCTTGCTCAGCACTACGTCTGCAGGCTTTTTCCATAACCAGAGACAATGGAGAGGAGTAATCTAGAACCTCCAAGCTAAAGGTGTTGAAGAGACCAAAAATATGCAATTTATATAGTACGCTATTTAAACTTATGTTCTTCTCCACATATACTTGAGAACAACATTGGTAGCCCATCAGCAAATAAGAGATTTTTTGAGAGAGTAAAGGAGAGGAAATGCCCGGAACTGCCCAATGGAAAAAAAACCCCTTCCTCCTCCCTCCTCCAGCACGATGGTATACATTTTTCTAGTGTTGCCTGTGACACCATACAGGCGTAACTGAGAATAAAATTAAACTCATTTATGCTACGGGTTGTTACGAAAGGGGACTTTAAAGGGAAGCTTCATTCTACTGTGTTTAGAAACAATATTGTCAATATTGTTTTGGGTTCAGGGGGATTGAAAAAATCTGAGGATAGGATTTGACCTTATGATGGACCATGCATGTATTGATCCAAAAGAAATGGTTCAGTCTAAAGTATCTCAATATTTCCATGAGGTATCAAGCTGGTCTTTTTTAAGGCTAATGTCATGCTCCACTTATACTGGTATAAAGCTAAACGAGTCATCAATCTTTTGTGGAGAGGGTAACAGAGACCACAGATCTGCTTTTTACTTAAAAATCTGGCTTCCGTTATAAACATCTACTTTCAGAGGCTTATCATAAGTGGCTAGTGTTTGAAAATATTGGTGTTTGGAAGACAAGAGATGAATATGCAAAAGAAGCTGGTTTGGGTTGCATTTTTGGTTTACAGGGAATCAACAAACTTTTAGCTGAATGCAGTTTGCTTGTGTTGAATTAGAAACACATAAAACAAAATAGAAGTTACCAGACTCAAACATTGTATTATCATCATGTAACTATACATGATTTCAATTTAAGAATATCAACCTAACTAGCAAATCCACAAAGTCCTTTCAGCATACTAGAATAGAAAGAAAATGCTGTGACACTGCCAGCAGCATCACAAGGCTGTGCATATGAAAACAGCCCATCACGGCCTGCCAGCAAGCAGCCAGTAGCCAGCATGATGTCTTCCTGGTCAGGAGTACCCTCTGGTTGTCCACGCAAGCAAAGGGAAGCCACCTACATTTTCTCCTTAGCGCTCAAGGCAGCAGCTGTGACTGCAAAGGCTTTCAGGTGAAGGAACGCTGATCTCCAGCCATCTGTCTGTTGCCCATGCAAGGTTAACAGAGCAAATCTTTTCCTGCTCTTCCTGCTTGCTCCCCTTCTCTTCGTTTGAAGCTTTGCTGTCAAAAACCTGTTACCAGCAGAGCCCGCTTGCCGTTGTTTTCTCAATGATTTGGTGTAGCTCTAAGAAGCCGCAGGCAAAGGGATCACTGCGAGAAATCATCTAAACCGAATGCTGTTTTTCTGATCAAATACCAACCTGTTCTGCTTCCTTCTCTAAAGCAAGGGCAGAAGGTTACATTTTCTGGGGAAAAAAAAGCAAAACAATGTACAATCTAAGCTAACACCATAATGGTTGTTTCTGTTGATTTCAGTAGCCAGGCAAGATACAGTATGTTCTTTGGGTGGTTTGGGTTTTTACAACTTTGCTGTGTATGATGAAACCAGACTCTCTCAACAATAATTAGTGACATCTGGTTCAGCTTGCAATCTTCCACCATAATAAAATTCTCACATTAGGTTTTTCTTTAACAAAAAAACGCAAACAAAATGCATAAAGTACTGGACAGCAACCACACTGAGTATTTAAATCATGTAGGTATAAATTATAATCCAGTTTCCTGTAGGACCAGTCATGATTTTTTAGGTCTAGGAGGGTAAACTGGGTTGTAATTTTCTTCATTTTCTTTAACATTCTTGTAGAGCCTTATACACAGTCTCCATTACTGTGGCTTGATATACTGCCAGCAAACAATTGCTTACACAGTATGCTATATTTCTTGGATAGTCTTTGATAAATGCATTCCTTGTTTAGCCTTGTATTCATGGTAATTTGTGTGTTGAACACATGAGGAAATAAAGATGAATTAAAGGGTGAAGTTCATACTTACGATGAGGTTAAGGGAAGACCGTGATCTTTAACTGAAATAAAAGTAGACTCACATCATAAAATCCACCCCTGCACAGAAGCTTTTCTTCAGACAAGTTTACTGGACTCAGGTGATAACCTGAGTCAAATACCTGTCTTCCACATGAGACCAAAAGCTTCCTTAGCTGTCCAAATGGACCCAGCATCACTGGGGAGGCTCAACATGGGGCTGTCACTGGGCTCAGTTCCATGAGCTCCTACAGAAAGCCTCGAAGGGCCTCCTCTCAATTTCTCAGGACCTTCCTCTTCCCTCTGGCTCCATTAACATGCTCATGATGTACAACAACCATTTTTCAGTCACAAAGCACCAGTTCTCAACTTGTAAAAAATAACACTTTACTTCAGAATAATGGCTATAATACTGCAACATCCATCATCTAGCTCATAAACTGAGAGCTGGAACCACTTGGTCATTTAGTTAATGGGTTCAAATAATGAGAGTTAAACAACAAAAACCACACCATAACAACAAATACATTAGATTAAAGCAGCTTTCATGTTTTGCCAGGGGTTTCTTCCTTGACGTAAATTAAAATTTGCGAATATAAAGAGTTTAATAAATGCATGTCTGGCTTGGGGCTAGCATGTAAGATAAACAATATCTCAAAAAAAAAAAAAAATCAAAGATGCATTCCTTTGCCCCAGTACAAAATTCTACTATATCACATTTTTAACATAGTACAGAAATTCAGCCAGTGTCCCTTAGACTAAAATTGTCAAATAGTGCTTCAAATAATACAAACTCACACAAATGTGTGGAAACTAGTTAAGATGCCTGATAAAGATTTTAGAAGGCCAAATGTGATGCTGGCATTTCTGATCTAGAGGAGACTTAGAGTCTAACCTGAAAATACTTTCTTAACATAAATCACATTGCTTTCTCACAAACCAAACATTTCTTGTTCAAAACCACAATAAATTCTATCTAAATCTAGAGACAGTAGAGTGTTCATATTAGCCAGTGAAATAAAGACAACAGAAAATATTCTTGGGGGAAAAAAATTTATGAAATTTCATACATTAACCTAAATATATCTACATCATCTCCATATAAGAAATAAAATACCAAATTCTGCTTTACTACTAATTGAGTCCTTCCTTCTCTTTAGAAAAGTAGAAGTATGTTACATATAATGGAGGTTTTTCCTCCTAAAAGCATTGCTGAGAATCTTAGGAGGCTATCAAAATAAAAATAACAGGATGGACTTTATCAGTAGGCTTTTACAGAATGACCTCCACTAAGATAGGAGGTTAACAGCAAACCTTCAGATGGCACTAAGCTAGGGAGAGTAGCTGACATGGTGAATGCCAGAGCCTCAGTCCAGGAGAACTTCAATAAACTTGAGGATTGACCGACAGAACTGTCATGACCTTCAGTAGGGAAAAAATGCAGAATTCTGCAACCGGAGTGGAATAACCCCATACACAGACACAGGCTGGGAAATACCTTACCAAGCAGCAGCCCTTAAGAAAATGCCTGTGATGTTACAGTAGACACCAGGCTACAAATTTCACACTGAACTGTGTTGGGAGGACAGGGGCAGCAGACCAAGGGGAGCAAGTGGTGAGGCAGCCCTGGGAGACCCTCAGTTCAAGAGGAATGCAGAGAAAGTGGGAAATGTCCAACAAAGGGCCACCAGGGTAAGGTACCTAACACACGCACCCTATGCAGAGAGGCTGAGGGAGCTCGGCATGCTAAGTTTGGTGAAGAGGAAACCACAGGGTGACTTAATAACTGCTTACAACTATTTGAAGGGCAATTGTTAGGACACCACCACCAAACTCCTCTTGGTAGCACAGGCAGTGCAAGGACAACAAACACAATTTGCAGCTTCAGAGGTTCAGGTTGGACATTTGGAAAAATGTTTTCCCTAGCAGCTCTGGAATAGGTTGTTAAACAGGTTGAGAGTTTCTGTCCTGCAAAAGGGTCATTCAGACAAAGCAATGGCTGATCTGGTCCTGAGTTGCAATAGCCCTCTTCTAAGCAGAAGCTTAGACTAGGTCACCTTCAAAACAGCATATTTTTATGATTCCTTGGAATAGTAGAGTTCAAAACTATCCCTCCATTCATTCTTAATCTACTATTTTACTGATCAGGTATTGTAAACATTTCTTTATTTCTACTAGATATTTCAGTGCAATACATGTATTCACAGAACCCGACACTTCAGTACTTCTTCAAGTACTTGAACATGATCGTGAGTGCATCTGCCTAATCTGGAAATAATTTTCCAGACCTATGGCACAATGTTCATTCTTTTCTTCTGGCTTAACAAAGTGTTGTTTCTATCCCTGCACAAAGATTTTGATTTTCTAGGAGAGCTGTGTTGTTATACATTCACTGGTATCACAAACTGAACATAAAGCACAACCAAGAGAAATTTGCAAGAGCACTGAAAGTGCTATCGCTGGGCAGCATCACCTCCTAAAATAATGTCATAATTCTCATCGCGATCTTCGTATTTGTTCAGAATGCACTGGTGAATTTTCACCAAACTTACATACAAAAAAGGGGGCATATAATCTGGGAAATATAAACATCACTTTGTTCAATGAAGTTCAAATGTTCTCATCACTGACAGTTTCTTCCTTAAACGGTAGCTTCTTCCTTAAATCTCTAACCAGGTAATGATGTGTGTCAGTATTCAAAAGACACAAATGGCAGCCTTCATCTCTAAAACAGCCTATGTGCCAGTTACAAACTAGTTTTGTATGGGCTTTGTAAAGATGAAGGTGAAAAGCAGCAGAAAGCCTGTCACCGAGTAACCTCAACACATAACGACTTACTGCAATCCTCGCTGACTCGGAGCTGGGATGAGGCTGGGGAACGAGCGCTCACCCTGGCACTTCCGGGCTGCTGGGAACTAGCCCCTCGCTGCTGGTGCCTGCGCGCCAGCCCAAGTGTGCCCGCACCGTAGCCTCGCCCTTTCCTCCCGCACAACTCCTCACGCGTTTCTCTGGAGGTGGGCGTCACCATTGCCTGGTTAGCCTGCTGCTGGGGAACAACCTGGTGTGGTTTGCAAATAAGCATAGGTATTGTTTAAAGACACAACCTTGGGTACTTTGGACATTGTGCACCACGCAGTCTTGGGGTTCTTCCTCAGGGCCACTCCATGTGGCCAGCAAGCCCGCCCTTGGGTACGACGGTTAGGCAACGGGAGGAGATCCTAACTGAAGTTGTGCGGGATCCATCTGTTCAGTGGATCAGCAAGCACCCTAACTCTGAAGCAACAAACAACAAAGGAAGAAGTCAACCAGCACTTAGTTAGAAATCCTTGCAGCACAGGAAATGAAGAAAACAAACGAGAGCGAGAACACCACCCAAAAGCCCACCACGCAGAGGAAAGCTGCAAGGCTGAGGATGTCCTGGACTCTTTCCAACAGGCAGGCACACTTCATGCTGCTGTAACTACATAAAGGTGCTTGCCCGCAAATTCAGCAAGCGTCTTGCCATCAATAAACCCAAGTTTGAATAATAAGCTTTGATGCAAATGCTTTGCTCTGATCCTTAATTAGTGAAAGGAAAAAGTGACTTAGCAGCAGCAAAGACAATCTCTCTGCAGCAGAGCAGAGGTATGTGTCCTATGCAATACATACATGTTTATCCTTTACCCACTTTCAATACTTCTTTGCCATTTTGAACTCTTAGTACTTGATCTAATCCAAACATTAGTAGGCACAAAACCAGACTTGCCTTGAGATCAAAATAAACATCTGACGTCACATGCAAAGCACATCATAAAATCTTTTTTTTTTTTTTGAGGTGGAATTTAAGCATAATGTTTAAATTAAATTGCTACTGTCTAGATAAAATTATTAATGGAAAACTATCCAAAAATGGTTTAACATTTGACTATCTACATACTTGACATATTACTCAGAGTTAGCCTTTGTTTTTTTGGAGACAACAAGGAGCAATGAAAGGAAATGTTCTTTGGATGGTAGACAAGTTTCAAGGCGTATCATTTTTAAATACATTACAATAGAAGTTGACCAAGTTCTAAAACTCATTCTAAAAGTTCAGCCCAAATCCACTCCCTGTGGTAACAATCAGAGTTTCTGAAAAAAGAATTAAAAAACATGAACTGCTGATTCACTGGGTTTAAAAGCTTTGGGAACATTAAAGGCAGATAAAAACATGAATGAAGAAAAAACAACACAGGGAAAGAAGTTTTTTGCTCTTCAGCCCCTTGAAAGACTTTCCTTTGAAATCATTGAGCCTCACAGCAATGATCCCATTTGAAGGCTGTCTTTTAAAAATGGTTCATTTACAGTATTAATAAAAATTGCTGTAGATAAGTAATTGAGCATGTCAAAAGATGAGGCTTCAGGGGCACCAGGTGCTCAGCATGAATCACACTGCTTTAAAATATCCAGAAAGGGGCCTGGTATTTTCTAGGGCTCCAAGGCTGGTGTTCAGATGGGAAGAAAGTGCTGGTTCCTTGGTACCTGTGCCAAGGGGAACCCCCTCGGGAAGAGAAACTTAGGTAGGGCGAAATGCTGCCAGGTCAGAGCAGAGGAAAAGCAGGGGGCTCACCTCTGCAGTGCCCTGGAGAGCCCCCACAGCCTGGGCAGAGGGCACAAACGCATGAAGGTATTAGTTTCCCAAAATATCCATTTCTCTTTCCATCCCATCAAACTAGAGGTGGAAGATTTGTTGGGAGCTTCCTCTGATCCGCAGATTAGACGGAGATGTGATTCACCTCCCAGCTGATGCAGATGTGCTCATAACTCATCCTGCAGGGGTGGAATCGTTTCTACCAAATAGGTAGAGAGCCGAGACAGGAATCCTATAAATGCCACCCCAAACTGTCAGCTCAAAAATAGAGAATGAAAACAGATGCATGACATAAGTCTTTCCTAAAGATCAAATCCCGAACAGGGGCTTGTGAAGAACATGATACGTTTTGTTCTCATGTGCAGTACTGTAAAACTGTTGTACATGTTACCGCAGCGGTTTCCCCCACTATCTTACGATCACCACGGGAATCAAAATCCATTTGGAGGGTTATGGGGAAATGTCGAGGCTCATGCAAACAATTACCATAAATGCCTACGATACATAAAGACAATTACAGTTTGGATGTTAAAGAACTGAATTAAGAGTGCTATCTGGGCAGAGAAACCTGATTAAAAACAATGGAGATAGAAAGTGAGATTAGATCTAATTAGTTCACCAAAAAAGAAGCAACTCTTCCAATTCTAAGGCTGAATCATCATTAAAATTATGCTATTTAAATTTAAATGACTATATTTAAATTAAGTGTAGCTCACTTAGAATTTAACAGCCATCTTTGGGAAAGGGCCATAGATTATTAGGTACAGAAAAATACCTTACATAGCTTGTGACACAGGTCTTTGCATTTCTTTTCTCCATCACACATATTCTGTATATTTAATATATACAGGCGCTATATTTTCGAAGGAATGAGAAAATGTCTTAGCACCTCTAAGATAATCCTTAGATAAAAGAATTTTACGAAAAAATTAAAAAGTAAAGAAAAAAGAAAATAATCTTTCTAAAAAAGTTTAAAAATCAATTGTCTTCGAAAATCAAATCTTTCTTTTTTTCAAAAGAAACACGGGTAACGGAGGAAGATAAAATTGGGAATAGTTTCAAATAAACCCTCACACTGGAGTTATCTGGAGTATGTAATACCTCAGACTTATCTTAAAATCTGAAGTACTATGGCAAACTATAGCATCTCGAGGGGATAATTTTACATAGGAAGCAAAGAACAATATACACGTATTTTACAGGGATTGTGGGGTACTTCAAAGATATCAGATGAACGAATCGGGGTCAGCCGGCAAGATCATCAGCATCAGGACAGAGTCCAGAACCAGCATCTCCCGAGCTCCAACTCAGAGCTGGGTTCCCAAGCCAAGTTATGCACATTTACGCGTATTTGGAAATTCAGGCAAATATACTGCTCAAGTATGCTGAATTCACATCTCTGAAAACCCAAGACCTTTTTTTAACCACAGAATCATTCTGTGTGGGCAAGGCGTAGCTCAAAATTCCACTGGAATTAATTATTGAATTCAGTTATTTTACAGAGTCTACTGGTAGCTGAAGGTAATGCTTCAGAATTAAAAAGTAACAATTATAATAAAATCATTCAGAAAAGTTAGTATGAGAGACTTGCAGACCCTGGTCCCACAAACACAATATCAATTATAACTATTGGCAATAACATCAGAAAAGTCTATGAGATTATTTATTTTGTTAAATATAACAGTTGGTAGAAATCATTGGGAAGCTCCAGCTTCTTCTTGATGTGGACTCATAAAGAATATCTCCATACTATCCATGAAAAGATCAGTCAATGCTATTTTCCTCAGGCCAGAATAGCAACTTCAGTGGGGTTATAAAAAAAAAGAATTAATTAAAGAAGTCTTTCCATTTTCAAAAGCAGAATCGCTACAACCGTACCTTTCCATTTTCTCAAAAGTTCCATATTTTTCTTTAATGTTTTACCGAAGAGTCTCATTCACCATCAAGCATGATTTCATGCTAAGAAATATATTTTTGGCCAACATGCACATCTGAGACATTACTTCAAAGATATTTCTGTAAAAAACATCATGGGAAGTGTTATTGAAAAAAAAAAAATGTCTGTTTTGAATCCAGTGAAACAACAACTTTTAAGTTTTAAAAAAAGTCACAAAATCTGTTCCTTGTTTGCCAACCAGCCTAAAGAACGTCATTTATAAGGATACCTCTCAGTGACAGCCAATTTAACAGAAGCTGCACCTGGACCAAAAATGAAGAGCAAACCTTCACTGTGTATCTCCGTTGTCTTTCATGGGGTTTCTCTGGCCAGGCAGCACGCTTACCAGCGTCAGGGCACTGCTGCCGTAGCTGCAGTGAGCCACACACGTACCCCACCTGAGAAGCTTTAACGGGCCCCAGCTCTGCAAGCTGGGTGTTGGGTTTGGGGGTTTTTCTCCAAACTTCTTGTTTGAAAATAAAAATTATCTTCCCCCTTTTATCTACTTGATGATTAGACACTGTATAAATATCACAAGAAGAATTGTGAATATTTATTCATGATTTAAAGAGTGATTCAGAGCCACATTCTTAGACATAAATAGACTAGAAGGTCAGATATAGGTATACGTACCTATGTGTATTTATATATAGATACACATATAGCTCTGGCTACATGGCAATCATCTGCACGCGGACAAAACGGATATGCAATGCAAATGTGAAACTGCAAATGCACGTATTGTTTCTTAATACGCATACTTCCATCAAGTAACTTAAATAGAAACTAAGTACTTAAAATATTTGATACACACACTGACAATCCCTAGGATTAACCCCAAATTTGAAGAGAATATAATAGTCATAACCACTTTCACCAGCAGTAGTCTCTTTCTGTCATTTTTAACATCCAAAGTGTAAGGAAAAAACTAATCTGAGCCCGGTTTTCTTTCTGTATTCTACAGATAGTCATCTCTGGCATCAGCAGACTGAGTCTGGGCTTCACATTGATCTTTTTTCCTGCTGTATACAGTGAAATTGAAGTCCCATGCATTTCTGCTAAATAAGGTTCTGCCTGAGCTAATAGCGAACTATGACAATGGTCTGCAAAGAATTGGGGAAAGGGAAGCGGTCTTTTAAAAAAATTCACCGACAGCAGCTGTGAATTTATAACTGTCAATAAAATTGCTGAGGTTTTTATATGCACATTAACAGCATGCTTCAGTGTAAAATGGGATTCTTAATTCTTTTCACAGAGCATTAAATCATATTTAAGATTAAAAAACCCATCCTTGATCAGCTACTGACAGGTCCCCTCCCTATCAAAACCACTCTGCTTCCCGTGTTTGTATTTTGTAGACTTCAACAACAAGCTAATTGCAAGAGGTTCTTCTCGAAGTAAAATAGAAGATAATAGGGTTGCGACTAGACAACATATGTTGTTCTTCATTTACTCCAAGCACAACTCCAGGAGACTAATGTGTTTTCTCGTACTGCCAGTGAGATGTATTTCACAAGGAAGGTAAGTCACAAGTGTAAGATGGTGCAGGACAGGGCTTCAGGTTCCTTCAGCTGCATGGGAAAATGTCTTTCGTTTACTGCATGCTTCATGAGAGGCCACCTTACGCCCCACGAGGATGCAATGATGAACTTGTGAAGCGGTTCTCAACCTTCTGTTAGGACTCACTCAGGAAATCAGCAATACCCGGGCCTCACAAGAACTGTGCATTGCCAAAATGTTCCTCAGCTCCCAAATCCTGGTGGGCGCCAAGGGCACCTTCTTAGCCTTTCTTACATTTCACCCTATTCTTCAGAAGTTACATGGAACGTATTAAGTGAAATCTGCCCCCCTGAGTTTATCTCATTCCTTGAGAGATTAATAAAACTAAGCGACAGAGCATCTCCAATACCTTGTCAACTTATTTTTCTTTTAACTTCACTGTCAGTGCAAACTAGCTAGGGCACTAGGGCAGCACTGTTGCTAAAAAAATAAAATTACTGCAGCCAAAAACCTCTGTCATCAGGGCAATATATTGCTTGCATTTAGTTAATATTATTAATGAAATATTTCTACATAACTGTGGGACTTCCTTTTGGTAGGAATTTGACCGTGACCTGCAGTCTCTTTATCAGAAGTCTGTAAGAGGCAAGACCACAATAACTTTATGGCACAGCCAGTGCTAGCAGTATGTACATTTGGTGGCCTAACAGTATTCTGGCCTCAGGACTTCATCTATTTTGACATCCAGCCACATAGTAAGAACAAATAATCATCCCCAAACAGCTCCCGGTGGCGGCACTCCCAGCTCCCCACGACCACAGGGCCACCGGCGCATCCACTACCAGACAAAACCCACAAAGAGCTCGTGCACTGACAGGTGAGGATCGGTGTTGGTGCGCACGCGGGGTCCCATGCTGGCCACGGGCAGATGCTCCAGCAGCAGCGGCACCCGCTGGGGGTACTACTGTCCCCCGCACTGCCCAGGGGGAAGGTCGGGGTACCGGCAGGAGGGTGAGGGAGCCTGGGACAGCCTGGCCAAAGGGCTCGCTGGCACCCTGTTCATCCGCCGCCATGTTGCGTGCTGGCCAGCACACCGCCCTACGCCCGTCCCTCCGCTCCCGGGGCTCACAACAGCCTCTGCAGCCGGACCGAGAGGGTTCTGAAACACGACCCCCCGGGCGCTGGGCTTGCACCACCCTCCTCCTACCCAACCCTGCGTGCTGGCACAGCAGACAAGAGATGAAGCAGCACACGTGCAGCTTCCCAAACTTCTCCAGAGAAAATGACAGCTGGAGTGACCCACTATTATTGAACTGGTTTTTAAGGAAATGTTAGTACTATACACCACTACACAAAGAACATATGTGGCTGTAAGTGATTAATTACACTCTCGAAGAACCTAATAAGAGACTCTCATATTTAAAATACTTTATGGCAACTATTAATTTTTTCTCTCTGATTATCAGAGTAGCGATGGATTAATGAGCCCTTCACCTCAAATTCACTTATTTTTCTTTTTCCTTCCTTCCATCCTATAGCTTTGTTAATGCTAATTGTTGGTTCTGTGGAACAACCAAGCTTATTTCTCTTTTTAATTTAAAAAAGATAAAATACATCAAGGCTGAAATCAAACAAAAAAAATCAATTTAATAAAAAATAAAAATATAAATATTTCAATTTTTTTCTTTTTTTTTTTTTCCCCCAGAAATGGCTGTCTTAGGTAATTCCAAATGAATTTCAGTATTGTAACTATCTCAGGGGTCCATCTTCAGATACTGAATATGCTAAGCAGAACTACAGCACCTCTGAGAAGTGCTGAATATCTACCGTTGAGCACTGAAAATCAGTGGTAGCGTATGTACACTAACTTCAGGAAGCTGCATTCTGATACCATCCAAACTAGAAATACAATTTTTCACCCGGACAACCTATTTGACAAGTACGGACAGCCCTATGTTTTAAATGGGACTCTACACAGAAATCAATGGAATCGGTATTTGAGAAATGGCTTTGCTTTCCTGTGCTGGACTGCGAGCAAGTCTGAAACCACAGTTATTGACCTTCTGCGGTAGCCTGACCCAAAAACACGGGCCAGCAGCAGAATTTCAGTACCAGCTCCTAACTGCTGAAGCAATATCATTTGCACTGATGTAAAATTTCATATTGATCAAATGTAACAAAACCCATTTAATCTTTCGCTAATTTTAATAGACTGCAAAAGATGCGAAGGAACATTGCATCTTGCTGTTACTGTAGAACAGAGTTATTGTGTGAAGAAATGAAGAAGGCACCCACACACTGAGCTGACCTTTCTGAATACACCTTTATGGTCTGTCTTAACCCTATTTTCCAAAGCCAAACTATTCTCAAACCTTTATTTTATACAGATGAAAACTGACCACAGCAGGAACACAAAAAAGGAACTTTGAGGATACTAATCCGTATGCCCCTAAATGCATTTATACCTTTCCCAAGTGAGAGAAAAACCACCACATTCTATGAGTAGATAGGATTAATATCCATATTATAAAATGTAACCAATTTCAGGGAAACACATTTATGTCGGGCGTTCTTAAAATTATTTTCAATTTTACAGTAGGTCCACGGATCTCTGCTTTGAGCTGCTGAAGCTCAGTCACGACACCTGGCTTAGCAGACGGTTGCGTAGGCATTGCAGAGCTATAGGCACCAGCTTGTCTTGTTAATTTGCACGCGAGGGTGCTGCTGGTCGGAAGAGGACAGTCTGCTCAAGACCAATTCTTTTGTCTTTTGTCACGCCTGTTGGTGGTAGCTGCAGCCAAAGCACTTAAACCACCATCTATTTGCTGCCGTCTACAACCACGTGTCAAGATAAAACTAGATATGCACAGACACCTATGGTAAATACACTCGCTTTTGCAAGCCTGATGGGAGGGTGCAAGCCTTGTTTTTGGAGAAAACGAACACGGTGAGTTCTGCTGTTTCGTCCCACAAAACACGATTCGCACGCCAAATTGTGTGCCCTCGAGGATGAGGAGGACAATGATGCTTTATTGCTTGAGAAAGCCACGTGCCCCTAGAGAATTTGTGTCATCACAAGCCACGAGTAAGGCTGGTGGAGCTGGCTTTAGGCTCTAATAAAAGAGGTGGAAAAGAGGAGCTGAAAAAACACCGTGACAAAAGATGCTTTTGTTACATGTTGAGATGAATCTGAATCCAAATGTGCTCACAGTTATAATTTCTTGTAGATTTGGGAAAACTGCCAGTAGGAATAGCATGATTTTACTTTCCAGTGCCACTATAATTCCTATTCCTATCAAAGGAGGCTGAAAAAAATTGCCAAGTTATTTCATTTGGAAATGCAGCTAATTTACAAGCACGGTAATTTTCCCCCTACAAAATTGTATAATGAGCTTTAAATTCACTAAATAAAGGGTCTCTTCTCTGAGTGATTATGCTTAATTTACACAGGAATTAATGGTGACTGGACTTCCTTTCAGAATAGCTTTAAAAGAGCTGCATTACAAAAACAACGTCAACAGCTTTGAAAATAATCCTAAGTCGATGGAGTAAAAAATACTTATCTTTATAACAGTCCATACATATAGATGTCTTCATAAATATCTTTTGCAGGATAAGCACATAACCATTAAATCAGGTATCAGAATCCAGCAAACCTATAATGCTGATTTTATATTAAATTACTTGCTTAGGCATTTTGCTGATAGAATGTATAGAAAAGCCTAAATAAACAGATGGACAGAAATGCCAGGGAGCAATACTTTCATCTTTAAAATTGCTCTCACTGTATTCAGTGCTAACCATTTATCTCTTTATTAGGTCTATTTTAATTGTGGTTTTTTACTGGTTGGTTTGTCTAAAGAATGGAAACTTTGGTTTATAGACAAGCCTTGCCAAATGGAGCCCGATTTTCACATAGTTAAGTAGTACCTAGAAAAGCCCAGCATTTCCAAAATTCAGGTATTTCTGGGTGCTTGTGTAGAAAGTAGATATGAGAAGCCATTCCCAATAGCAGCTTGGTTAGGGTCTCACTAAGGTAGTAGATGTGCCACGTAAATAAATAGTGTTTGTCCCTTGCAAGTTACTCAATGAAATTAAAATGCTTATTCCAGCTACCACAAGCAGTTGACCCTGAGATCGTGGAAGCAGGAGAAATGCACTTGGGAGTTTTAGTTGAAAAAAACCCTCCCTTCCTTCCTTTGTAGTTTAGGACGTCCTAGTCATCTTTTCAATATACCATAGAAGGGAGATTCATAAAATTTCAGGTTCCTCCTTTATAAGAGGTACTTCATAAGAGGTCTACAGATAATACAGAATCAGTGACATCTGTGAAAGTGATTAACAAAATCTAAGCCAAAATATTATGACTGAGCAATACAGACCAAGACCATGCTATCACAGCAGCTTGATTAACTTACAAGAAATGAAAATAATTATTAATAATAATAATAATGACAATTAAAAAAAAAAGAAGTAGTAAAAACGAATCGGTGGTATAGAATCCTGGGGAACCTAGCACATC
Source organism: Grus americana (assembly GCF_028858705.1). NCBI lineage: Eukaryota > Metazoa > Chordata > Aves > Gruiformes > Gruidae > Grus > Grus americana. The sequence continues at coordinate 87,545,956 of NC_072854.1, forward strand.
CATTGTGATTGTGACAGCAGTGTTTCCTCCGATCAAAATAGGGATGAAGCAGCGTTTTTAACACATCATTACCATCTACTGGACACAAGGGAGAATGCAGCTCAGAAACGAGACCAAGAAAATGGACAGCCAGGCAGCAAAAAGGGGCTGCCAGGTCTATCAGGAAATCCTATAAAGCTGTCTTCCCTGCACACACACATCCTAACACAGTCTGACCTCCCTCTGAAGTTTAGAAAATAACCAGTCCAAAGGTGTGAAAGTGTATCTGGTAACTAATGTACATCCCACCACCAAGCCATGAATACAGTCTTGAGTCTGAATTCTACCAGGAGTACGGTGAACTACAGCCTGAGGCTTCTCTGGCAAGTGACACGCATGCTGTCTAGTTTCCAGCAGCTTTGACAGAAGAAAACCCTTGGATCATGTTCCTGATGCAAAGTTACAAAGGCTTTCTGGAGATGTTTTATCACATCTCTCCCTGCCTGGAAGTCATTTGCACACTTTGGAACCAAATTTAAAGCTTAGGGAAGATGGAGGAGAGCGACAAGACCAAAGAATTTGACAGTGACAATGGTTTTCTCTGATAGAGAATCTCTACTTCATCTTACAGAAATACTTGGGTGGAAACATCTGCTTCTGAAAGTAACTGCACATCTGTATGATGTATGCGTGTCATTAGATTCAATGGAATCAAAAGGAGCATATGCCTCTTGAATACAAATGTGGTAAAGCACCTGTGAAAATGCTTTTTAAATCAGAACCAGTATTTACTGAACTGACACAAACAATTTAAAATAAATTAGATAATAAGCACTATCAAAGAACACAATATGATCTTAGTAATACCTACAAAATGATGAAGGACCACTGGCTGACAATATTACCACTCAATAAAATTTGGACATCTCAGAAGCTCATATGAACCATTCAGACTAGAGAGTTAGATCACATATGAACTTTGCCTGACTGCACATAACTTTCGGTAGCAACTGGATGACAGTGGCCACCCCTGGGAGGAGAAGGAGGAGTCATCCACCTCTAGTCTTCCTCCTCCCTGGCCCAGATCAGGTACTATGTGGGCTGAGGAGGCCACCAGACTGGTGGGTGAGCACCCCCATGCAGACCCCATCGTCTGCCACAGAGCCACAAATTGGTGTTTGTTGGTTTATAGATACTGTGCACGCTGAGCACTGATCTGAGACTTTAGGGACATCAGGGAACTGCTGCTCAAACTGTTTGGATCTGCTGAGCAACTTCCATCAAGTAATTTCACCCCTCCAGCATCTCATTTACCCCCACACTGAAATGGCATAATGACAGCAACGTCCTTTGTGTAGCAGTTTGAGATTGTTATTTATAAAAGGAAATTATTACCGCTGCAATTAAATCCTTATGAACTTCATCCCATATGTGAATAACGATGGCTTGGGAGCAATTTTTTAACCCATCTTCAGTATTACTCCTTGAAAAAACTTTGTTGGACTTTGTTATGGACTACGAATGTTTTTTTCAGGGCATTCATCTCCTCTGCTTCTTTACCCTTCTTTTTTCCAGTCAGTTTTTCTCTCTCATTCACCAGCAGCCTCCCTAACACTGCCACACTAGCTTATACTTGTCACACTAGCAACTTCATGACATTTTCCCTCAGCCTGCAGTAACACTGAACTACACTCAGCAATTGCATGAGCTGAATCATGATGTCGTTACTCAGACATGCCAAGTATACGGAAAGGTGATGAAACTTTGCAGTGCCTGGAACAGGATATTGTCAAAACCCACAGCAACCTTACGGCATTCTCCAAAATATTCAGAAGACTAAGACACAGTGACAATGACCCAACACAACTAACCACTCTGATTCTTCTGGAGATCAATGACCATCTGTGAGGAAAGCGGGGAAAAGGTTTATTTGTCAGCCATTGACCCCAAATAGTCATTTTAGCTTTGGACTCATTCTTTAGGGTACGTGGGAAAGGCGCAGCATGTCAGTACGTGGCTCTCCAGAGTGTTCAATACACGGCACTTACTCTGCGACTGAAGGAAGAGTTTCATGCATGTCTAAAATTAAAGCAAGGGTCCTGACTCATCTTTTTAGATATAATAAAGAATTGGATTTTGCAAAGGAGAAAATGCTAAATATGTATCAATGAACTTCAAAACTGGGCAAAACCACCCATTTCATAGTTCTCAGCTTTGCCGCTTCTTACTTACTAACACTTGTCTTCTCAACCTGCAGAATGATGCACACTTCTGTGGTATTTTACCAGTGCTAAGTGCTACAAAAAGTATAAGGTTTTATGCAGGAACTGTGTTAGTATAAACTGTAAAAGCCAACACAGTATCTTTGTCCAAAACGGAGATGTTTTAACTCCATGAGGCAGTAAGCACCCAAAAGGCATATGGTTGCACTGGTTAGGTGTATGTTAGCAGGTATTGCAGACAAATAGGAACAGGTCCATAGAGCAAAATTTAACACTGAGGAACTGCCATCACTACTGTACGTACTTCGGATTTTTCTCTTTCTTTGTTTAAACTTCAGACTAGCTCTGCTTGGGTGCCTTGGCCTGAAGCTCACGTGCACATTCAGGACTCCCAGAGCCTATCCTCCAGTTTATTATCATCAAAAAGGCATCAAGTTCATGCACTCCAGGACTGCTACTCAACCATAACCAACCAAGTGGGAAATTCACTTCAGAAGAGCACTTCTGGTCTGAATTAAAACATGAATATAGATGCACTTGTTGAGACACTCCAGTTTTTTGTGGTCCATTAAGTTTTGACAAATGAGTGTATCTCAGTAATAACCACATGGAAGCTCATCACAGGAATAGGATTTGTATTTTTGTTGTAACTACAAAAGACAGCGACTAAACCCCCCCAGGATTTTAAGCATATACGTGCTGAATTGTGTCCTTCCACAAAAAGCTAAATGATTTTCAGCCTTAGTTTAATCACAGCTTACCCTCTCAGCAGGTGCATCTCCACTGCCACTGCCTTACCCCCTCTTTCCAAGATCCTGCAATTTTTATTGTCAAAAAGTACGCCAAATTGCACACGTTAGTTACTCACAGGCCTGGAGTAGAAGGAACAGGATATCAGGCACGGCCAGCATACAAGGGACGCCAGCATCCCTACTCACAACCAGCCTGTTCTGCTTGGCTGAAGGATGAGGTCCTGCTCTCACCCACGTTCCAGGACACTCTGGATGCAGAGGAGAGGACCCGAGCAGCAGCAGCAGTAGCACCACAGCCCAGGCAGTCCCCTTGCTATAAGTGGGGCATAGACATCACATGAGTTGGTTCTAGTTTATAACGTGACATTTTCAGCTTCAAAGTCAAGTTAGCAAAATGGCTGTTGTTTTGAAAGCATGACAAAGTACACAGAAAAAAATAAAAACTTCAAAAAAATAATAACAGGGAACAGAAATTCCTCCGTAGTATTAGCATGAATTCGGCCCAACAAACCATTTTGATCACCACTATGATTTAGCAGCACCTGACTGCCCAGTGACATTATCTTGGCAGTATCAACGCAGCCTGCAGACAAGCGCCCAACATCATCAAAGTCACCACTGAAGTCAGCATTAATTTGCAACTTTCTGGAAAGGGCCTGCAGACAGGAAAAAGGATGAAAGCCAGAAAAGAGGGACATCCTCTCGTACACCCAGAGGTGGTCCCTCAGATCTTCCTCCTGAGACACGCCGACAAAACAGTGCAGAGAAATCACCACTTGTGCTGTTCTATAAATGGTGTACACTCCTCCAACCGGGCAATTGGGAACTTTAAACAAGATCACATTGAGACCCTTCCACTCTCAGGAAACCAACCGACATATCTCTGCTTGACGCAAGTTTTAACATTTAAACAAATTAAAATGGGTTTTGTTTTAAAGGATGCTAAAGGAAATAGTAGGAAACAACCAAAACAATGTTAGTTACCTGCTACATTTCAACAACTACCGAACTACAAAATCTTCAACAAATCCCTTCAACAATCCTTTCAATTTTTTTACAAGAACAAACTCCCAAATAGTTATCCTCTCATATGAAAGTGGGATTTAAAATTTTTGGATGGAAGAAACTAGTGCCTTGTCCTCTTGCTATTTAAAATATCCCTTTTGATCTCATCCCTTTTCCCAAGCTTTCTAGAAAGCCTAGTGAAAGTGAGAGCACACCTTTCAGACTTCCAAGATAGCACCTGAATTTTCGTCTTATATATTCCAACAAGGCAGAGAGCAGAAAATTTTGAGAAGAACCACAAGACATAAATGTATCAGAGTAACTCATTGGGAACAGAAAGTCGCAGATATATCTTTCAGCCAGCCAGTTTTTATCCTTTCCTTCACTGATGAAACTACAGTAATGAAAGTTATAAAATAGCAAATGTGACAGTTGCATGTTAAAATGGAGTCACACAGAGATGAACTGGTATTTTATTATTATTTTAATAAATACATAATCTAGCTGCTTTACTTAGACAAGACATGAAATGGGATGTGCTCGATCCAGCGTAGTTATTTCTATTGACACAGCCTGCTTATGGTTTTTGGTACTATATGAGAGTAAATCCCTGCCATCTAAAGCCAACAGGAGATCTCATCTTGACTGCCTATGAAAGGGAGGTACTATACAACCTCTGAGACAAAGGAAACAGGACCATTATTTCCACTGATGTTCAGTATTTTACATACCTTGTTATAATGCCAGTGACACTCTTGGGAAAATGTAAAGCCTAGTTTCTGACCAGAATTTATGTTGTTTCAGAATAAAGAGTACAACAGCAAAACAAGTACCAAAGGAAAAACAGCAAAGGTAAACAATGTATGAAATGTTATGACGAAAGGACAAGCGATCGTGGCTGCTTCTTGCTGACAGTGGAAACGAGGACAGGCTTTCCTTTCCCCCACTGTCACAGAGCCAGGAAGCGTGTCCGGGGAAGGTGCGTAGCAGTACCCATCCCAAACTACAGTCAATAGATTAATAGAGTGCGCTCTTTCTGTTAAGGCTATCCTTAATTAATAGGTTCATCCAGAACAGGAGGTAAAAAACACTTTTTGTGGACAAATCTTCTTTAGTTTCTTTGAAGAATTAATTTCTTTTCAACTGCTTCAGCATAGAACCTCCCAGGTAAAAGCAAAAAAAAAAATTACCTCTAGAAATATTTTCATAAACTACATAGGTGTACTCACTAGTCACTTTTCTAGGAACTTTCCTGCATGTAAGGCATTGCCTTGGCTGAGATCATTTGCAAGAATAACAATAAACATAGTTCAAGATACAAGAAATTTCTTACATACAAGAAAAATTTTAAACATTAATTTTATCTCAGTCAAAATGACCAGTCTGTTGGAAAAATTGCACAAAATGTATTCAGCACTTCAAGAATAAAGGATACTGTTTTGAAGAGATGCATCATATTTTTCATACATAATCATGTGATACATTTCAGTCATTACTTTAACTATAAAACTCATTGTAATTACAGAGGCACAATTGATATCTTTTTAATAAGGATGATTCTATCAACCTTTCTTTTTTTTCTGCTTATTACACTCAAAAAAGTCTCCCATGCTGCTATTTCCCACATATTCATGGAACAGAATTTGAGTGGAACCATTTTTAAGTCTCCATATTTCTACAACCTTTTTGAAAACATTGCCTCAAAAACAATACGCAGAACTGCACGCTACAAATTTCTGAGACCATAATATCCTAAGATTTGTTTTTGCAGTATGACCTGCATATATGATATACTCTGTTTCTGCTGGAAGGTGGAAAAATATGCTAGGAAATACATTCAATCTTAGGAAAACATATTGAAAGTAAGTTATGTAAAAAATATGAAAAAAAACCCAAAACCTGAAACAAATAAAATATGTCCGAGTCAATTAGCACCAGGGTTAGGGTTTTTTACCTCTGCTGTTCAGAGGTAACCTTTTCAGCCAAAAAGACTGCTAGTGCTTTGGGTTAGGATAGCCAAAGTGTGGTGAGCAGGTCCACCCAGATTTTCTTAATTCCAGGCCTAACAGGAGGCACTAGAGCTAGGAAATCACCTCTCGAACCCCTGCCCTGCAGCTGGACCATGAGCTGAGTCTCTGCCAGGGAAAGCTCTAAGTCCAAGACCCACCACCCAACCCCTGGCCAGACAGAACAAATAAAAAATTGAATGAAAAGCAATCCATTCATCCTTCTTATTTGACCGTACCAGCCCACAAAAAATTAAATTATGGAAACGCAGCGATGTAACCAACTTAACACACAACAGAGAAAACGGGGATGCAAGGTGATAATGGTGTCTCAAAGGGCAGAAGGAATTCAGACTTGACCCCTGCAGAGAATATGTAACTCCATGTCCAGATTTGGGTCTAGACAGATTTAGCAGACACATCTTATTTCTCTGTCAGCCTCTGTTTAAATGCGACTTCACATCTACCTCAGACAAATCTTTGAGAAGAAAATGATAGTTGATGTAGAGCAATAATCCTCTGGCAAAACGTTTTACAAAAGATGACAGAAAGCAGGGAGCACAAATAAGCCTCTGGAGAAGATGTCATGGGAAAATGAGAAAATATAGTCAAAGAAAATCAGCTAATTAAGGCACTGATATAACAAACACATTTGAATGACTAGAGTTTAAAATAAACATAGACTAGATCATAAACTTACAGGTGTTGTCAAGATACGGTAAGGATGAAAGAAAAAGCCTCTGCGACTAAGGATGACTGAGTTGTGCCATCAGTTGAAGAGAACAATATGAATTCAAAACAAAAATGCTCCAGGACAAAAAATGGGACCTATAAGGAGAAGAAAAGAGAAAATGTATTAAAAAAAACCCAAAACACAAAAAACCTAGGTAAGAATTGTATGTAGTCTAGCAATAAAAAAAGTTAAAACTACGGGGAGGAAAAACACAGTGACTTTCTAAGGGGATCAAATGCTCAAACAGCATCTGTGTCAAGTGCTGAGAGCCTATCAGTCTTACCACAAGAAAAAATGTACCATGTACACTTATTAAATTCCAAACACTGCAGTGCAAAGCTGTAACACCTTTCACAGTATATTAACAGCATAACAACTGCCTCTGGAGAGGCGAGGAAGTAAAAAAAGCTAAAAAAGAACAATCAAATTCTAAAGTTTGCTTAGACAGCAACTAAGTACCATATTAAGACTTTAAACTAACAAGGCCAGTGATGTATACTAGAAAAATCGGATTTATTTTAGAACACCTTTGCACCCACAGAGAATGCTGAGCCCTGTCAGAGCCCTGACAGAGACCCAGGACACCTTTTTGCACCATACATTCCCCAGCTGACCAATAAGGATGATGACACTGGCAGCTTGTATGAAGCACCCTGAGAGCTATTAACTAAACTAGACAGATAAGAAGTAAGCATTAAGAGTATTTTTATCAAGCCAAAGACAGGACAAGCAGAAGAGTCGAAGAAATATCCTGTAGCAAAATGTTAAGTGGACACCAAGGCTTACGTCCTGCATTTGTTTATGAGATTTTCCTTTAGTTACAAGCAACTTTCAAGATTACTATAGCTGAAAGGAGTTGAGAGTAAAAAAGAAACCCTCATTTGTTTGTTTTGTTTAAAGTAAACATTGTTTGCTCAACTTCCTTGAAATATTGCCTTGAGTATTTATATTTATTTCTTCCTGCAACAGATGAATAACACTTTGAGGAGAAAAATGTTGTAAACCCATAACATCTGCAAAGATCCTGGGCACAGACCAGCATCTGAAACAAATTTTACTGTATGACTAACTTCCTAGTTCGTATATTGCCTTTAAAGAAGAAAACACTTTGGTTTTGCTAAGTACAAAATATACTTACCGTAAATTGTTGACTAATGGGTACCGAGTGCTACTTACCTGCAAAACAAACCAAACAGTGAGTTACTTAATAGCACAATAAACTACATGGGAGAGTGGATATAATTTAGGTGGCTTAGTGGTTAATCATTCCCATTTTTAATACCAAAGTTAGATGGAAGAATGGAGTGAACCAAGGATTTAGTAAAAAAGAAATATAAATTACAAACTCCAGGTGACAGACTCTGCAAAGCTCAGTCTCAGCAAAAACACCTTATGACTTGAACTTCAGTGTCCCAAAGGTGATGGTGAGACTGCTGAGACAAAGGTCTCGCACAAAGACCTCTTTGCTCTGACTCTCAGAATTGCTTCTGCTTCACCTAAGAGGAGCCTCTCTAACAGGGGACACAAGCTCCTCATGAGGTACAATCTCCAGCATGTTCCTCTTCCAGACTAACATCACAGGAACCATGAACCAATATTGTTTATATTACACGGGATTTCACAACTTCAATAAAGTCACTAGTGAACTCCGCTAAGGCGCTGTACATGCTCACTGTGAGTTGGGTAAGAGTACTCCCGTTATTGGATCTCACATTGCCACGTCTTGGCCTCATTTTTCTTTCAAAACTTTTTTCCTTCTGAAAACTACAAATGTAGCATCCGTTACTATCTTTGTTTCTATCAAAGGTGGCAACTTTGCAAGGTTGTAAGTCATTCACAGCAATGTCTTTAATCAAACAAGGACAGAACTGTTGGTTAGAAGGAGCCTCTGGACATCATCTAGTCCAGCTTCCTCTATCGGGAGGATGTGTTCATAGAATGAGATAAATTCCCGAGTTCTATTTCTTTGCAATAGAAATACCAAACAAGGTGATAAATAAAGGAACAATGCATGTTTCAGTGGTGAAATATTATAATTAAACCGCTCTAAATATCTACTACAGTGAGACACTGCATCTTTTTACAGCAGTCACTCTATTATTGTGGTGCTTAGAGGTACAAAGGATTGAGGTTAATGGAGTTAGCAGCTTGTTCATTTAAACCCAAAGTTTGCAGAAAATTGTCTGAATACTCTTTGGCATGCAGCATCTTTGGCACTGTTATACCAAATATTGTGTTATTTATCCCTTAAATTACAAAAGGTGTACGAAGATATCACAATTGTTTTAATACATCTACAGTCCACGCACATACCAAATTTTTACAACATATACACATATCCAAATCCTAAATTCATAAACCCACCCTGCATTCATATTGGGGTCCTGGCAGCTTCCGTAACAGAGAAGACTGACAAGTGAACCAGAAGATCATTTAGAGATATCATGTATTACAATCCACCATGCAATGATGTCTTTTGCTTTCAAGATTTAAAACAGAATAAAAATTTGAACAATAAAACTTGTCAAAAACAAAAGGTATATTTTGGGAAGAATAAATAAAATAAAAAAAATCACTGGGATAAAGACAGAAGCAGCAGTGCAGCCTTAAAATGGCAAGACATTCCCTCTGATAGCTTTGCCATTGCTTATGCCAGAATTCTTGTTGAATGTATTTAATCTCAGCTCCAAATTTAAAACAGGCCTCATGTGCAGTCTAAATAAATCCAGAAAAGGCTCATAGGTATATTCTTCTTCTAAGTCGAGTTTGTTAATCAATCATGCTAAAAAGTATAAAAGAACGGCAATCTTTAGATTTCTGACTCTAAGCCCAACAGTTATTTTTCCTATCTAGAATTCCCCTGGTGATGTAAGGAGATTAATGCGGTACACTATTCACAACATTGTGACACACTGTAATTATCTCCGTGGATGCCAGAAACAATTTTGACCACTGTGATAGACTGGGTACTATCCAAAAGAAAGAAAATCAGTATAGATTTTAAAATATATGGGTACAAGTGCACTATACTTTTTGTTTGCACTGACAAGAACTTGAAGGAAGCCAAGGACAGCTGGGGCTTGGGAAAGGATGATGCCAATTTAATCTTTAAGATTGACAGCTCTGTTTGGGACAAGGAAAGCTGAGTGGATGTAATTTAGCAAGGGAAAATCACTGTGGAAGAAGAGAAGCTGGAGGAGTAATATATTAAAAATAAATATGGAACTTGAGGGCATGTTTAATGTAAAGTAAGCCAAATGCTTTGCTAAAAAATGTGGCCTTTGTACTCTTTTGAAATTATTACCGTCTTTTTTTGTCTTTGTTCCCCTTGAGCTAAGTCCCTCAGCAGACATTGAAATAGTTGTAATTGGTAATTAGTATTCAGAAACACATTTTACCATGTGAAACCGAAAGGTGCCCTGAGGCACTCAGCCTCACTGCTCTGGGACAAACTCTGCCCCCTCCAGCAGCCCCGGGCAAGCAGCTCCCCATGGCCTCGCGCCACCCTGGCTCCGCTCCTGCGCCCGAGAAAGGTGCCAGCAAGTGCCAGCGAAGGCTCCAAGCGGCACAGACAAACAGGTCTGCAGGAGGTCATCATGGGGAGTGATGAACACTGCTGAGTCCTCGGGGAACTGGAAAAATTTGAATTCTTCTTTGAACTCACAAAGCAGTTGGAGGGAAGGAAAAGCTGCTTCACAGCCTTCCCAGACCTGCGTTTTCATAGCATCTCAAGTCCTGTTCTTCCCTCATGCACACTGGACAAGTTCTGCTTCAAGCTGGCTACAGAAACATGGCCAGGATTTGTCCTCAAGAATTTATTTGTACAACAATTCCATTTGTGCAACAGTTGCTGCCTTCATACGACAACAATAAAAGAAAAGAGTGCGATCTAATGCCATGCCCCTGAGCATCACTTAAATGACTGGCTTGAATCCTGCCATGCCCATTACTCTCAATGATTTATAGAGAGCTGTTGAAAAGCCTTTGCCAACCTCAAGAAATCAGCAAAACTTATAGTTTTACTGGGTTTAGAAAGAGGGGAAAACAACACAGAGACTGTAGGTGTTCTCCTGGTTTGCTCTTTGAAGCCAGTAATTCATTAAACGGCTAGCTCATCATACAAACCCCTGACACAGCTGAACGAGGCTACAAGACGCATGGATATGCTTTCGGTCAACAGCCTATAATTCATTTATCACCTGCAAGAAATGAGAGTGTTTCCGTACGGTTTGAACAAGCACGACAAACCCGCACTGCTACAGGTTTCTAAATTCACAAAGGAGGGTCTCCAGCTTCTAGGTTTCTATATATACATGTTAATCACATTAACAATGTCGACATCCACTGAGGTCAAAAGGCAAAGACTGTTGCACAATAACATATATCCGCAGAAAAGTTTTCCCTGTCACAAGTAACGAGCATCCTTGTAGTTCTCCTTCAAAATTCCCACTGTCTTCTACTGTAATCCCAATAGAAATCTGCAATATTTAGGCTTTACCAAAAATCTCTTATTAAAACTAACACCCTCCTTTGAGCCCAGAATAGATCCTATCAGCTGATTTCTCCTACCTATGCCCACAGAGAAGTATGCATTCCTTTGGACAACAAGGATAAATACTTCAACATTAAATTCTGTTTTGGTATATATTTATGTAATGTGTATATGTTATTTCTCTGAGACGATATTGTATTTCTGTTTCACAAACAGCCCCCACATATACTATAAGTGATCTACTTGGCTACACCTAAGTTTCATACACAATAATAAGAGTTACTGCCTAGAAAGTTTGCTTTTGTTCACTTCCTAAACATAGTGTTCCAGCTTTCAAAGGTGTTTAAGATGCACCTAACTTCAAACATGTTACACACTGTGGCCTAATCAAAAGCATATTGAAATCAAACTTTCACCGATTTTTTTTAAATGGCATTTGGACAAGTTTTTGGTGCTCAAAGAAAGCAATTCTTTTCAGCATATTTCATTGCACTCAAAAACATTTAATCCAGTTCTGGCACTATCTCTTAAACATAATTTTCCACAAATAACAATAAGAAATACAGATTTAAGTGGTCCCTAAAAACAAATAAACATCAATGAGCTTGCATCCACTCAGTTACTGGATGATGAGTCAGAACTTCATTTATTACCCAAGAGCAACAATCACGTTGTTCTCTCCATCCATAAAGTGCGAACAACTGTTATGCAGATACTGGTAAAGACTAAAAAGGCTTATATCAAACCCAATGACTTTTGTGATCAACAGTATTAAAAATGAAAAATTGTTTGTAAATTAAATGTAGATCTCTGTGGGTTCTCATTACCCCTGAACATTTACCATAACAATGTACTTCAGTTCTTTTCTAAAATTCCCTAATGTCTTTAAGTTATGGGGCAAAATTCTATAATTCTTACCCAAACAGATGATGAACTAAGTTTTGCTGGACCCAGGACTGTAGATTTTGGCCTCAAATTCAGAAGGGAACGTGGACAGGGAAATTCCTCCTGGCAATAGATCTTTAAGTAATACCTGGATTTCTGTTACAGGTCTGACTTAATCTGGGTAAGTTCTCATGTGTATTGCAACAATTATTTCTGATGATACAAACTCAGCTGATTAGCTTTAGACAATCTGCATCTCTTCCCTATAAACAAGTTCCCCTCCCTCATGTTGGAAGTCATCAGTGTTGAGATGAAAGCAGGTACATGAAAGCTGCAGCACCGTCGATGCCCTTGCTTTCAGCTTTTCCCCGTATGGCAACGCAACAGCTCCGGATTTCATTTTCGAAAACATACCTTTCTCCAAACATCACACACTTGTTTGTGTTTACCAGCACAAAGACTATTTAGAAACAGTTATAATAACAGCTGCGATCATATGCACAATTACATTACAAGAAATTGATGGAAGTTTTGTTCCAGAAGCTGGCAAATTTGTATGGATTTGTCCAGTCTATGCTTTGGATAAAATCACTCATCGTAACAAATAATTTTAGAAGCTCAGTGGTTAGTGGGGTTGAAAGTCTGTGCTTGTGCTAAAAGGTGACATTTGAAATGCAGTAGATATGCCATTATTTTTAGCTTCACACATTAATAAAACCTGCCAATGACAAAAAAATACGATAATGCTGAGCTTTGCTAGGCAAAAACTGATCTAAACCAAAAGAACAGGGGCTCATACAACCCAGTTTGCAGTTCCATTAATTCAGTGTAAATACTCCTATGGATCAATCTAGTTCAAAGATTTTTTTATCTAAAAACTTAGAGACACTGCAGTCACTGTCGGTGACTGACCTTGATGCAAACATCAGTTGATTATCTGTCAGACATCCCCTTTCTGAGTAGGCTGCTTCTGTTTTTTTTTTTTTTTAGCAGCATATGCTTTTCCAAACCATTGTTCAGTCCACCTCTCACCAGCACTCTTATTTTCTTCTGCCTGCTTTTGATTTTTAAATACTGGAAAAGAAACTATTCTACTGATAACCTCCTTAATACTCTCCTGTTCCAAAAAAATTCTCTTCAATACCCTTTAATATTTCCATGCTTTTCCTTAATTTGAACTCCCATGTCACTCAGTGCCTCTCATTGCTATTTCTGCAGTCTTTCTAAGCCCTCTCTTTGTTACTCCAGATACACTTAACGGTAACCTGTTATTTTACACTGAAATGTCTTTCTGTTACATCAATGCCCTCACATTGTTCTATCCCATTTATGGTCACAAAATACATAACAGTTTTAAAGTTAAATATAAAATACAGAAATGCTGTAACAAATACTAGAACCAGCTCTCAGCTGGAATTCACTTTAATTTAGTTTGCTTCAGAACCAGGCTGTCCAAAACAAAACTTTTAGCAGGATTAACAAGCACTAACTCAACTTTTGGTTTCATGATTTGGCTTAAATTCCTTGTAAGAGCACATAACGCTGCCAAATTAAACATATAATTGGAAAAAAAAAATCAGTCAACGCTCTAAGAAAATGGTTATTTTTGTTTAGTTATGGAAAAAATACTGTGACTGCTCAAGGATAAGAAAGAACTGGGTTTGAAAGCACAGAGACCCAGGGTAAACATTGAGTACAAGTTATACAATCTCTTTCACCAATGTTCCTTCCTACGAGCTGTCGTATTTTTATCTTGGATTTCCTCAGCAGAAACGCACATGCAAAGCTCATGCCCAGTGGGGTAACACATTGGCAAAGCCCCCGACCTAACGTAGGCTCACTGCGCTGAGGGTGCGCACGCTCGCACAGTAAACCCGGCCTTTCCATGGTGCGTCAAGTCTTACGGCACGTACACAAGCCAAGGCCAGAGCACGCGTGCAGGCACCGGGAGCACCTGGGATTTGCCAAGCCAACTGCGCACATGCTGCTTATCCTGTCCGTGTGCTCGGAAAGTACCGGGGCATGACAGGAGCAATCAAAATGTAAACTTGCCCACACTACTGCGTGTACTGAAATAACAGGCAAATTGCTCCTGAACGCATTGTCTACCCTGACAAAACAAACGGAACATTCAGCAAAAGGCTGCCCCCGGCGACACTCATGTCAAAGTCAGTTTGGGTTCTTTTGTGTTTCACGTATTTTTACAAATGCTCTTTCTGAATACTGCTGTAAAGCCTCACCGCTTTCATGTTTAAAACCTTTTTCTAATTAACAGTCTTCATCTACCCCTTCCCATTTATACCTGTTAGTGCTAATGCACTAACAGAGCGCCATAGGATACCCTTCAAAGTCTTCATTCGACCTGTCTGGACAAATCAAACTCTCTTATTCCTCCCCATTCCCCATAATCAACCATTTTCATAGCCCTGGTTGGTACCTGCTCCAGTTTGATTTCATCCATCTCTAACAGCACTTGAGCTACATTTAAAAACCATCCATGGAAATTCCTGAGCTCATGGATTTCAAGAGTGCATTTGCCTTTTTGTGGCAGCATCTCACTAGCCGTTGGTGTTGGTGGCTCACGGTGCGGCCACGCAGTATACACCAGTACGTACTGGTCAGTCATTTCCAGACTGGTAGAAATCACTAGAGCTGGTGACTCCCACTTCATAGACAGTTCTTGTTATCTGTCCCCGACCACTGTAACTCAAGTTGATCTGGTTTCCTTTCCTGAGCTACCTGACAGGGGGATACAGAGAAGCCGGAGCCAGACTTCTCAGCAGTGCACAGCAGTAGGACAAGAGGCAATGGACACATGTTGGAAAGTGGGAAATTCCAATTAGATGTAAGGATTTATTTTTTTCTTTACCACAAGGTGGTGAAATACTGAAACAGGTTGCTCAGAGCAGTTATAGATCTCCCTCCTCGGAGGTATTAAAGACTTGACTGGACACAGCCCAGAGCAACCTGATCTAATTAGACCTGCTTTGAACAGGCGGTTGTACTAGATGATCCCCTGGAGGACTCTTTCAATCTAAATTATTCTAGGGTTCTTTTATCCCAGTTTCTCTTGATTGATGAACAACATGACCTTATTTTTCATTTCTATTGCTGATGACTTCCAGTTTTGCCACCAACACATCAGCATTATTCTACCTTTTGCTGAAATCACTACTAACAAATAATTAAGAACGTACAAACAAATCAATATTTTATGAAACAAATTTGCTACCAATAATCATGTGCTAATTTGTTCAGAATGAAGGGATGGATATCATCCACTTTTCTATTAGAATGAATTAAATTTTGTTACATGCTTTGACCTCTGATGTTGCTATGGTCATTCCGACTCCGGGAGGTGTCCTGTGTTCACCATCACAGTCCTTACCTAGAGTTCAATATTAGTCTTCGTTATCTTGATTATTAGCCTAAACTAATCCTAACCCACTTCTCATCATAGTAGCTCCATATCTTCTTTAGTTGTTCATTCTCTGTTGTTATTGTTATACATAAAATACTCTTCGCAGTTCTTTTGCAAGATTTAAACCAGTCTGGCGATTTAATTTTACCCCTGTATTTCCTGACTGTGACAACAAAGCTGTGCTTTCCATTTGCTGTAGGCTTTTTGTCAACTTCTTAATGTCTGTTTTGGAGGTGATAATTCATCCACATAGATCTGGAGTCGTTCACCTTTCTTCCCAAAAAGAATTTTTTTTTTCCTACAAGTTTTGCACTTCTGACCTGTGGAATTCTAGTCCTGCTCCATATTCAGGTCTTGAGCGCATCACTGTAGCTATCAGCATGAATGAGACTACTTAAAGTTTATGCTTTCAAAGTGAGAACATACAACAAATTACAGACCTGCTTTTGTTCATCTGATCATTTAACTTAAGTAACATTACAGTGAGGCTCTTCTCAGACATCCTGGCATGCCTACGTCCAGTCTAAAAGAGCACAATTCCCTGCTGGCACAGGGGCTATTAAGTAAAGAAATCTCTTTTATTCAGGAATAATTGGGTTCAACCATCATTCTCCAATATATATCTAACAAGTAATAGGCCACAGCTTTTGTGTGGCTGTGAATCAGAGTCATATTCAAGGAATATAAAATTGCATATTCATTTTGCAATATTTATGATGCAATGTATGAACCCAGGTGCTTGCTGAGCAATGATGAACGATGAGACTAAAAGCCAGACATCTGCACTGAATAACGTAAATAATTCAACTCCTGTTTGCTCTTCAGAAGCGCTCAGGGTCTACACCTTTAAGCTGCAAATGCTTAACTGTATCAGCTGTCAGGTGCTTGTCTCCCCTCAACAAACTGCAGGAGAGAACCTTGAATTCTTTCTGCTCAAGTCATCACATTTTAGCCAGCGTGGAAGTCTGTAGTCTAACAGCAGCATAATAAAATTAAAACTGACACGCACCTTTCTCCTTAATCTTTCAGGCCAAGAAGCTAACCATCCCTGAAGGCAAAGGAGCCTGGTCTTGCTGTGGAGTCAATAAACCCACTAGTTTTACAGGATGCGGCCAGTTTGGCTACAAAAGCCGTTCCCTGCGTGCAGGTGGGTACCGTACAGAGATACCCCCAGTAAGGATTACTTCAGCTTGTAACAGGTGCTGTGGGAGTCCCGACTAGCACCGCTGGTAGGAGGCAAAGTATCTGCTGGTATCTTCTCCTCTCAGCAATCTCCAAGTACACTTTCAACAGCTGGGAGAGCTGGCCCTCATATTATGCTTTCTGCTGTAATCCTAAATGGACTCGAGCCCTTCGGTATTTTACCTGACTTCATTCTAGTCTGCTAATTTCACTTGCTCTTGCAAGTCCTCAGAGCGCACACTTCTTAATATCTGAAATACAGCTATTTGAACTCATGCTGCTGGAATAGATGTACGTATTTCTAACTTGAAGCAAAAGGATAAGTAGCATTTTAAAAGTAAAACAAGAATAAGACAGGCAGTGTTTTCCTGCTGACAAGCGTGTAAGACAATGTAGCAGACATGCACTTTTGAAATGCAGGTGGGCTTTTATCCCTGCCAGTGCAATGCCAGTGGTAGTTCCAGATGTGGGGAAATCGACACTCCCAAATAACAAAAAAAAAAAAAAGGATTTGCTATGATATGGCACAGAGGAAGCCTGGAGCAAACTGGCACCATCCAGAAAGTTGGAAGTGAGCCAGACGAATTACGACCCGGTCTCTTTGGAGCCTTGTCTGAAATCAAAGCTGCTCCCTCCTTTGGTGGGAACTGCACAGGAAAAGGATGGATGGGAGAGGGTAGATGATGGGTATAGCCTTCATTGCACATGCAAAAGGGTACAAGTTACAATCCCTTGAATATACAGAGGTGAAGCAAGGTTCACAATGCCTTATTATATTAAGCCACATTATGAAAATGACTGTTTACATTGGTTCATTAATGTTTGTACAAGGCTGTGAACATGCAAAGTGGTTAAGTATCAGCACAGGCATCAGCATGGTCTCTCAACTTTAACATGTTCATGAGTGTTGCAACAAAAGAAAATACACTTTAATCATAACAATTATTGCCCACAAAAGGTGGTGTTTAGCATAGTCTCTCTACATAATTTCTGACCATTGGAACTAAGTCAGAAATGGATATCATCAGTGGTTATTGTTATCCTGAACAATTTATTTCTTCCAAAAAGACAAATGTCTATGATCATCAATAAATTAACAAATGAAATGCGCTAAACTAGCACATTTGGCACTGCAAGGCTATGCAGGTGCTGCGTTGTTAAGATACCTTTAGTCGGATCTGGAACAATGCCTTACGTTGTACTGCCTGGTGAAAGAGAGGTTATTTCTCAGCTTTCTAGTTTTTCTTTTATTTTTTTAATTCTTTCATAACTGTAGCAGACCTCAAATCAACACAAGGTTTTAGAAGAAAGTGCCGAGATCTATCGCCTAATGCGAGTACCCCAATATCTTAGCAAATAGTTTTGTGTGAACGCCAGCTAGAGCAGTAAATGCTATAAACAGAAGAAATACATATCCTTAGCTCTGCTGGGTGGAAGATTGCAAGCAAGGGGGACTGCAAATAAGTCTCTCCCCCAGCCTCCGTGCCCTTGCAGGGCAGGTGCTTTTGTCCAGACGGGCTGAGCAATATCTGCTCATTTCCTGGATCAAAGCAAATCCGACACAGTCTTTCTTGATGCACTTTCATATACCTCTGTCTGCCATCCCGAAAGGTTGGTGGTGTCTCTCTGCCTCTCCCAGCAGCTTATCAGCTCTGCTCCACCTGCCTCTCCTCCATGGGCTTCCCCAGTGGTGCTCGGGGAAAGGGCAGCCTGCCCTGCGCCCCAAAGGCATCCACTGAAAGGGGGGTGCAGAGGCTGGGGCAGGCTTCCCCTCTGCTTCTCACCTACAGCCTTTTAAAGGAACATATGGCCAGCAGCAGGAGGGAAACTGTTAAACCTCAGGCAGGTTAATAATGAAAACCCTCGAAGACTGGAGTTGGGACCAATTTCACTTAATACTAGTATTAATGACATTGGCACAAAAATATGAAAGCAAACAAATAAATTTCGTGAGAAAATGTCTGGAGGCCTTGTCAATAGAAGGAGGATTGGGGGCTCACACAGCAAGAGCTGGATTATCTGGAGGGGTAATAGAAATGGGATGAAATTTAATAGCGGTTTGCAAGGTCAGAAGCTTTGGAACTAATAACAAGCCTTTCTGCTATAAACTACAAGGCTGTCAGCTGGAGGAGCTACGCTGGGAGAAGTGTATTTGTAGAAGATATGTCTGCAAATCATCAGCCATGAAGAGTAAACCCGTAAGGTGATGTATCCTCAGAAGAGTAAGGGAATATTAATGCCCAAGGTAAAGGCCCTTAGGAGAGCTCCTCCTTTGAAATACTATGTACAATGCCAACCATGTTCCAGAAAGAGTCCTTCCAACCAGAACAGGCCCAGAAATAGGCTTCAAAATTATCAAGATAACTTTCTGATGGAACACAACTCAACAACCTCACCTTTTACCCTGGCAAGACCAGGAGAGGAAGGACAGTATTCTTGTCTGGTCATTTACCAGGCAAATTAAACAGTCCAAAGGGGGCTTTAAGCTAAAAGACACACAGGTATAAATTTTAGAAGAAAATAAGAAAAAACATGTCTAGCAGGAAAGTCCTGGAAGTGCCCCCCCACCAGAGCCACATCAGCTTAGGTGGGGCTTGAAAAGTTCATAGAAAGGTGAAGGCCAGGGCAGTAAACTTGATGAAACAGGACTGGATTTACAGTAGGAAAACTACCACCTATACATTACATATCAGCACCAGACTGTTATCCTACACTTTGTGGTTCTCTGCAGCAAACATCCACATTTGGGTTTGTGGCATTTTTAGCATTTCTGAATAGCAGCAGCAAGTTCTCTTCCCCTTCATTTCTTGCAAAAGTGCCAACAGCTTTTTTGCTTTTCACACTAACACTGTAATGGTGCGTCTCTCCAACACCTGAAGGTACGCCTGACAGCTTGTCTCCTGCTGTGCCCCACACAAGCTCTCTGCAACACAGAAAAGTAGGATGTGCCCGTTCTGCCTTGCTCCAGCTGCCTCCTGTCAGCTGACTGTTATTATTTTTGTAATTTCTAAAACACTATGGTGTGTTCCTTCAAATCTGTGCTGTCACGCTCCCCTAGCCTACAAATAACGCGATGTGCCACCTGGAAGAAATACATCATTTGCATTGCTCCCTACACCTAGATGCCATTGCAGACACATCCCTTCCCATTAGACAAGAGCACTTGCTGTAGAGCAAGCCTGTCCTTAGCCTTGCACCAAAATAATTGCTGAAGGATTATGCCACGCAGTCAGAGAGAAAAAGCATGCAAAATACAAATCAGGCTGTTAAAAAAACTCAACCTTGTGAAAGAAAAAATCAGTGACAAGAAAAGGAGGCTTGACAAATTGTATAAATAAGGCAGCAAGAAAGTTTTCTGAGGAAAGAGTTAAAGGAAAGAAAAAGTAGGGTAACAGAGAAGAACATTCCTAATCTCAAGTTCTAAAAGCACCAGACACACACATGGCTTCTCAGAGCTCTGCTCATGCCTCAACATGTTTTCAGGAAGCTAGAAACATCTCATGGTGCTAAGGAAATTGGAAATTTATTCCATGTTTTCCTTGACAAGAGCCACACACTACAGAAACAGCTGCTGGAAAAGGACAGCCAACACCTCGGAGCTCCAGCTTGGATGGTTAGTAGAAAGAGCAGCAAAATAGTTACATTAAATGGGCAGAAAATTAAAGCCTTTCCTCAGAGGGACGTGTCCTCAGTCTCCAGATAATCAAATAGCAAAGGCATTTCTCGAGAGAGCTGGTTGCTGTTGAAAATTTTAATTTAATCAGATTAGGTTTGGTAAACATGTAAGTAGAAAAAGCAAGAGCGTTCTCATTTCTTTGGACAATACTAAACCTGAAATGTTTCTATGCCCGTAAACCAGAATATCATAGAATGCTAATTTTGCCAGACTTTGCCTCAAACTACAATGATGGAAAATTTCAAAATGTCCAGCTCTCCTGGGGAATGGGAATTCCAGTTTCCAGTCAGCTCTCAAGTGTCACTGCCAAAATTAGACTTTGGGTTGCCCCCACACCTAAGCTTCCTTTAAGTGGGCTCACAGCATTTCTGTCTTTTACCAAGTAAATTTATGCATTTATTATATAACTAATAGCAGCCACTGACCTCTTCTGTTGCACCTTACCAGGACAGCTTTATTTTGCAGGCTGGAAACAAATGGTCCCTTCTTAAATGTTAGGTGCCATCTGCTAAGCCTTGAATGTAAATGAACAAAAAGTCATTTGCAGAACACAACCCACAAGCAGGATCAATTCTTCCTGACACTCTATCTCCTACCTAGACTCCCCTTCACTTTTCTAACAGCATCAGATTCAAGCCCGGTGCTCAAAGCTGCATCTAGGTTGTAATTAAAACAAGCAAAGGTTTGATTTCTCTTGTTCCCTCTGATAAATCAGCAAAGGTCTTTTTCACCTGCTCTAGGAGAACCACTTAAAAATTCCAAAGGCCTTCAAAATTTCAATATAAATGAGCTTCAAAAAAAGTTATTTGAGAAACAATTTCCCCACTTCTTTAAAGTTTCCGTGTTAAAATCAGTCTTTCACGACTGCACATTAGAAAACTGAAATTGTTGCCAAGACGAACACTACACTTAGATCACAATATGAATTAATGAGCTTGCTTTTCACCTTCATCTCCCCCTTCTTCAATGCTTTCCTCCCCCTCCCAAATAAATGAGCCATGTTCCTAATAAAGTGCTTGAAAGGAAGGCTGGGAAATTTAATAATAAAAAGCTCTCTGAAATTAAGTTTCTGGCAGTGCTTTAAAAAAGAAAATGTTATTACTTGGTCCTTTGCTTTTCCCCAAAGCAAATTTCAGTCCTTTGAGGACAGCACAAATATAAAGCAGATAATTTACAAACCTTTTATTCGGCAATTTGCCTGGTCCAAATAAGCAACTATAACAGGAATTGCCAACTGAGTATTTTAAAGATTCTAGTATAGGAAGAGAAACTGCATAGTGCAGAAGAAGAAAGTCTCTGTCTAAACTATCAAATACTAGACTTTCAATAGGGAGTAAATTGTTGAACATGTTAATTTTCATAGGAAATAGAAGGGAGCATTAAGAACTGAAAACCCAACAATAATTGTTGGAGTTCTTATCATATAATAAGTTTCCTAATCTCAGCTCTTTTGCATTTGCTGTATTGCAGATGACAAAGGGGAAAATACCAAGAGTTTGCCTTAAACTATTCAAGTCCAGAACTACAAATGAGCAGATATTTGGCAAAGCGAACCCAGACTTTTGCTTCTGCTCATGTCTTATCAAAAAGTTATCAAAATACTCTTGACAATTTAGAAAACTAAAAAATGTCACTTAAATTGTAAAAACTTAATTAGGAAAACAAAAGCAAGGCTAAATCTCTAATTTTGCAACAGCTAGAGTGTATTAAACTGCTTTTTACATAGCTCTCAAAGAACAGTGTATGAAAATCAGGGTCCATTGAATTCTCTAGGAATTTTCCTGTTGCGTCCATTGGGTCAGGACTGTGCTATAATGCAATACATAATTCTGTGGAATTATTTATCAAGGGACCTACAGGCTAGATTTTCACTTCCTCTCTCATAGTTAATAGTTGTACCATTTTGCATCATCATAAACATGTATCATTTTGCAAGATTCACGCTTTGTTCCTTAATCACTTTCAGTGACTATTTTGGACTACTTACCACCAAAAAGAAAAATGATTTTGTGCTCTGTCTTTCTACACGTCACATGCCTCAGACAGATGGTTGGTTCCACCACCCGAGTCAAAAGAAATAAAAGGCTGAAGTGTGTGGGAAAGCATCTCCCAGTGTAAAAATACTAGGATTTTTAAGCTGGTTTGTTTTGAGTAGAACCGTAAAATATCTTTGCAGGAAGAAAGTTGTTTATTTTTGCTTACTTTGTTACTCAAGGTGCATTGGTCACCTGAGGCATGTCTACTTGCCTTTCCAGGAACACTGCCATTTGTAGCCATATGCATATGTTGATTTCAGTATTTGCATTATATCCCATCCTCCTCTCCCTTCATTATAACCATCTTCCTTCTTCTAAAATATAGCATGGTACTTCAAAAAAATATACTAGAAAAGATGTATTCACAAAGCTTAAAAACAAACCCAAAATGAAAAGCCCAGTTAGAGACAGGTCCCCCAATTCAGAGATATTCAGAACTGGAGGTCTGGCATATGACAGCCTACATCGCATGGATACAGAAAGATTTGAAATATTTGGACACTGGTGTTTGACTAGGATAAAAATTGTGTAAACAGATGCTCTGGTTTGATGAATGAAACAGAACTGCTATTAGTCAAAAGAGTACCCTGCACACACCTGGAGCAATCTTTCTGGGTCAGTTTCAAGGTCCACAAGCTTCGATGAACTTGGCTATTCCTACCCTTTACTCTAAAAGTCATCAACCCAACACCTTCAACAAGAAACGAGCTTCTTCTCAACCAGAAGCTGAGAAAGAGGATGTCAGCTCATCCGTGCACATGTGCAATCCAGTCAGATAACACGTTCAAACTACAAAGCCTCACATGGACCATGCATAAATGGATGCAAGCCAGTGATTGAGTTGAACATCAAATACAGGATTATCCTTCTTCATAAAAAATTAATTCCACCAAACCAATGACTTCTATATCAAAAGGCACTAGATCATTCCTCTGAGCTTTAAAACCCTTTGGGGTTTTCTGTCAGTAGTAGCCTTCCACGAGACTGAAGGATGGTTGTAAGATGTATAAAAAGTTAGTGACTCCCTAGCGTCTGTCACACTGTGAAAGGCTGGCTACAAGCTTTTTAATCATACACACAAAAAACATGTGGCACAGCATATACTATAAGAAAAATTCAACCCCTTTCCAGCAGAGTTGCATAGTGCAGTCAGCAAGTCACTTCTAGCCTGCAAAACCTCCATATGTGGTTCCCAACAGAATTCATCAGCCACAGCGGTCATCAGCAGGACCCGCTGATTGCCTGGGCAGCGGCCGATACAGAGATGGCTTCAGCTGTTGACGGAGCAGGAATGAGCATCCAGGACCCAAAGACATGAAACATCGAGAACCACCTGCGCCAGTCCTTCCCATCGCTCTGCCCAGCGGCAGGAGGCCACCGCAAGATCTAACAGCCCGGGGCCTAAACAGAAGAACCGTACAGCTGTGCGCACACCAGCGGGTATAAATGCAGGAAAAGGAGAAGCTAAATCTCCTCTCATGACTTGTAAAAACTGTTTTCCCCTTCTGACCAGGGGACCTGGGGACTTAAAAGACCCTCTCCTCCATGTCACTCTGTGGTGGCATGATGCACAGCTCTGCTGCTCTCCTACATAGATCAGAGATGTGTCATCACACCTAAAGCAGAAGGTCGGTCCACTGTACTACTGCAAGACTTGTTTCATAACATTTCTACTATTAATTAACCAGTTTATGTATACAGCGAATTTACTCCACCAGTCACATAGCAGACATTGCTATAACCCAATTAAGACACAGAATATTCATGAAGTCATACAGGTACATCCAGAGATTACGTCCACAACGGTGCAGGACTGGCTCAGGAAAATACTTTCAACAGACAGTGAATATATGGATTGACATCTTCAGCTGGAGTAAGTTAGTGTTCCTCACCTAATGCCAGTAGTAAAATCCTTCAGTGCATAGTAACTGAGCATTTGGGCGTCCAGATTTCGCATGGGCTTATGATATTAACATACACACCCTGGTTAGCTTCCTTGTAAACTAAAAATGGGCACAGAAATTTCAGGATTGGACCTGGAGTTTCAGGCTGAAAACTCATTAGGTCTTGTGCAAGTTTAGATTTGGACAGATCAAAATGTTGCTAATGGCACCTTGATGTTTCCAGGCAGGGAGCTTGTAAGATTGTTTGGTTTTGACTGAGAAAAGTTGGGAAGAGGTATACATGTATCAGAACCAGAAAGCTGGCTCTACATCCATTTTGTAATTTGTGTGTTGCCTATACAACAACAGCAAAGCATTCAGGTAGATCAAAGGTACAAATTCTGGCATTTTTCACATGCTGAGAAAATTCTATTGGAAATTGTGTTTTTAAAGTGGCCAGGATTTTCAAAACTCTATGAATAACTTCTAAGCAGCTTCTTCCAAATCTAGAAGAAACAACTATGGATGAATAGCTATTCTTCAGCCACTACTTTAAATAAAATTCAAGGTTGAGACTATACAACTGAAACTTCAAAATACAGATTTTTAAAAACAAGTTATATATGCTAGAATTTAGGAGTTAAATTCAGGCATCACTTCAACCTTAACTACCAGATAGCTTCTGTGATATAATCATTAATGCAAAACAATACCTGTTTTATTCTTTAACTCTAAATCTTTTAATCAGATTCTGTACACAATGCTTAGCAATGAAATATGTGTAACTAATGTTACTTAAATATTCCATATAATCAATTTCTGTATTGATTTATCTTTCACATACAGAGCTTTGAAAAATACAAATAAAAGATTTTATCTGTGGAGCTGTCTCCAATAGTAAAGTTAAACGAAGAAATCTATGAAGGCTTATAGAAACCTCCTTTCCCCCTCAGGAAATGTCAGAAATCTGCCAGACAGCCTCTAAGTATAAGATTTTTGCATGTAGACTTCTGATTCAGCTGCAAATAAATTGCTACACCATGTTGCCAGACAACTCCCTGTCCTCTGAGAGCTACAGGAGGCTTAGAAACAAAACCTCACCTCCATGCTAAGCGTGCAAGTGCGGAATGGTTGAAAAGCGTCATCTTCTCCCTCGCGAGAGCAACAAGGAAAGGTCCTTCCATGCCAGCACTGCTGGCACGTTTAACGCTGCGGTGTGGCTGGAGGGATCCAGGTCTCACTTGCTTCTACAACCGCCTCATTCAGCAAGATCTGTTCGCACAGGCTGTTAGCTGTCTCCTGTCTTGCAAGCAACGTAAAGCAAAATCTCGCGCTTCTCAAACAGAATGGAAGACACACATTTTTCTGGCTTAGCTTAATTAAAGCAGCTCCCTCTGATAAAAGCACAGGCTCTGCCTTTAAAGGGTTAAATTATGCCACATAATAAAATTCGGTCTTGCCATGGATAGACGTACCTAAAGTTGTTGGGTTTTTTCTCATGAATGGGAATTGTATGTTTATACCAAGAGCAAAAAGAGCTCAGTAAAAACTGACAAAGTGTGTATAATCCTTGGATGAATTAGAAAAGCCAGAATTCATAAGCAACTCTGTGTAAGAAGGATTCCCAAGTGGAGAATCTCATCCTGAATGATGCTACTTTTCCGAGATGAAAGGGGAATAGAGAGAGATTATCCTTCTACATCTTATTCATATCTAGTGTAAAGTAAAGTGGTTTTTTTAAAAAAAAAAAAAAAAAAAAAACAAACCAAAAAACAGACCATGTAGCTTACAGATTCACTACTGCACTGAGCAGACAGTGCTGGGAGGAGAACTGCACCGCTTCTGAGAAGGAATCATTTACGGCTTTTAGCACCAAGGGGAAATACACAGTTTTCATGCCACCTTCCTGCGAGGGAATTAACAGGGACCTTCAGCTTTACTCAGCTGATTTTTCTCTCCTTAAAATGTCAGAAAATGGCCTTCTCTAGATTCAGAGTAAATCCTGAAGTCAATAACCAAATACAAATTCAGGCATCATACAGTAGACTCCATATTTCTGGAACCTGCTTCTGGTGTAATTCACAGGACTGATGGGAAGGCTTTGGGGTTTTTTGGAGGAAGAGCTGGATCTGGCCTTTCATGAACAACAGGATGCATTTCACCAGAGAAGACATGCCACTCTACCATACATCACCTGCTTTGACAACAGCAAAGAAGTCTGGGAGAAGCACTATTTGCTCTTATAGCATCATTTGAAGAATTGTCAACAGAAGGCAAGCAAGGCAACGTGCTGAGGGTATGGAAACAACCTCCAGGATACAGCTTTGAGGCTGATGTCTCTGAAGCAGGAGCACACTGCACACCGGGATGTACGTCCCAGTGCCGGGGAGGACAGCTGCCTCCTGGGTCTTTGTGTGTATCAGTGCCACTGCACGGGGTGGCCCTCTGCAGCTCAGCATCCTCCAACCACTGCACCCTTCCTTTCAGTGTTACTGCCTTACAAGGTTACATTTAGATTACAGACCTCAAACTAACCTGGAAAGTTAAATCCTCTGGAGAGCGAGTGTAAATAGGATTACCTGTAACTGCCAGTTCTCGCCCAGCCCCACCACCACGGCTCCTCTGACCTCTGCAGAGGAACAGAAATCACACAAGCAGAACAACAAAGGGCTTGGGGGTATTGTTACATTTTTTCTTCCCAGGAGGAAAGGAAGATAGAGGTAAGAGACACTACTTGTTAAAATTTTTTTCTGCCTGTTCACTTCTCTCTCTTCCGGCTAGTGGCATTTCACTGCTGCTGCTGACTGAGGTCTCTCACGTTTCCCCACAGAGGGGAAAGCACACGCGAGCCACTCTGGCAAAGACCACGCTCCCCTCGGACACTCACGCCCCTCACTCAGCTCAGTAGGGCTTTCCTCCTCAGCACCAGTTTTTGCCCTTGTCCCCGTCCTGCAGCAGGAGCAGGCCAGCCCAAGTCCTTCGCCTGTGGCGTGACAAAAATCAGTGCTGCTCACACGGCTGCTAAGTCACCAGGCAGCTCTACCTGGGAGCTTTCATCCCACACTGACTGCAGTTTTCATTGCCTTCCCGGCCCTGCAGACACCAGCACCGCAGAGGACTATACTTCTGCTAGTTCAAGCAATAATGGCGAGTTTCTGGATAAGCGGAACTGTAACACTTCAGGGTGAAAGAGGAAATTTTTAAACAGAAAGTGACTTCACCTGACTGCTTTGAGAGAGATAGTATACCCTTATGCTGTCAATTCCTACACTGATATCTACGGGAAAAACACCTCTTACAGTCCTTTGAGAGAGACCTGCAGAGACCACCAGAGAATGGCCGAAGTTAAACACCTCTAATTCCACTTTGCTTCTGCATCTCAGACTTCAGAAATGTTTGAGCTAGCCAGTTCAAGAGATGGACCTTAATCCAAAGTCTGGACCAAGTCCAAGCCCAGAGTAATGGTAGTAAAAAAACTCTGGGGTCCTTGGAATTTAGTGTTCAAAACATCCTAAAACATCCTAGTTGTGGTACTGGCACTGACAGATGCGTAATCCTCAGAAATCGTGATCTCTTCATTAGACGCAATCCTGCAGGAACTGAAGCTTTTCTCACCTGCATTTCAGCCAATATTTCTTTAAAATCTTTATACCCACATATAAAGTGGGGCTACTGTTTCAGAACTGCATCCATCTCGTACACTAACCAGCACTAAAGCCTTCTGCCCATAGAGTTTGCTTAGTATAACCCTGAATATCCTGACAATTCCCATATTACACTATAGGGCTATATACTTGCCTTTATATATCTCTTGGCTCCTGTTGTAAATGTAGGAACTTTCCTGTACTTTCCTGTAAATAATCCTTGTAGATAAAACAAAACAAAAGCCAAAAAAAGAGACAAAAGTAGCAGATAAATTATTATCTTCAATACAAACAGCTTAGGCACTGGGCTAGACTCATTTCTCCCAGACGATGGGAGATGCCCCTCTGATTAGATTCCAGTGTAGTAGGAAGTAGACAATTAGATGATGAGACAGCATCTCCCACTCTGGGCAGACTGAAATGTTTTAACTGTTTTTTAAACATAGTTTAATAATAAAAAAATCTTGGGTTTCAGTTTTTAAAACAATCTACTTAACTTTTAAGTGCAACTGAATTCCCCATACATTCCAGCACTTGGAAAACATTTCTTTGTCTTAATACACACCATCACACAGTGATAAGTGTAATTTCCCATGTGTTAGTGTTTATTCACATTTAATGCATATTTATGTTAAACTCCTCCCTCCTTTCCAATGAGTAAATTTTCTTTATAATTATGTCAACATCTTCTATATTATGGAGCATCTACACATAGATTATTTTGTTCTCAAAACATAAATAAGAATAATAACCTTCTTTGTGTAAAGATCACTACAATGATCGTGAATCTGTTGAAGAGTGAAGCATGAGCCATAGCGTGCATCCCTCTTGAATCCTATATAAGCTGTCAAAACTCTGATTTTTTAGCTCAGTTGGCTTAAAAACCCCCTACAATCAACCAAAAAAAACCCCCCAAAAAACCAAAACCCACTTTTTTTTAATTCATTCTCTTCTGTACATATAACCCAAGATGGCATCTGTCAGACAGAGACAGCTGGCAGCAAGGTTGCCTGTCTCTGTTTTGCAGATATTTGTAGTTGCCTGCTATTTGGAACAGTCCCCAGTCTTGTCTCACAGCAAGTCAGGTTGTGTACCCAGCTGGCATCAAGCCACAGCCATCACGGCAAACTGTGAAACACTCTGAAGAAGCAACAAATTTTCACAGAAAGAAAGAAAAAATGAAAAAAAAAAAAAAAAGGAGAAGCAACTGGACACTGAAGTGTAAAAAAAAACCCCAAAGTTTAAGGTACTCAGAATGAAAACCTCTTCAAGAAGTTCCTTCTCTACCCCTGGATTGCAGAATATCATCTGTTTTGAGATCATCTGTCCTTTCAGTGCGAGCATTACCAGCCTGCAGCTGGGAAAGCTGTCTAATCCCATCCTCCTGATTACATTAAGAGAATTTATGGCAGGTTCTTGAGCTCTTACCTGATTCTAATCAGATTACTTCAATAATAACTTCTTTAGGACACTCAGAACTGCACAGGACTCTGAATGAGCGAAAATAATTTTGAAGTAATGCACTTTTGAGGGAACAATTTCAACTAATCTCATACTCTGCTGAACTCCTAATTAGCTTTTACTGTGTTAACACACAGTAAGGAGATGCAGAAATTACTATAGGCATATTGATTCATCAGCCTATTGGGCAACAATTGGGGTGATGAAAATGTAAGTTGATGAAAATGTAAGTTCTGCACCCCGGAGAGCGCGCCCAGGTGGCACGTGCCTGCCCACCACCAAGCCAAACCGCAGAGACCGTCCACAGGGACTGCCGAGAAGGTCACAGTGGGTCCTCAGCACCAGCTGCACTGATGTGTGTGCACAGAAACATTCGGTAGGAACAGGGAAAGAAACCCTGTACTAGAGCATCCTGGATTTAATAAGCGCTTCGTGCATTAGCGGCAAAGCCACAAACGATTTGAGCAGGCCTTCACCAAAATGCCATTATCTAAGCAAAGGCAGCCATCGAAGGGACAGGAGTCATTCAGAAATCACAGGAAAGAGGGCAGAGGGCCATGAGAACTGCAGTGCTGACAGATAATGAAGAGAAAATTCAAAGTGAAAACAAAATTCAAATTCCAGTCCTCATATTTGGCCATGTTTTGAGCAGCAGCTGCTGACACTCGCTTGCAACACAGGGGAAGGCTAATTTTAAACAAGAAACTTCCAAGACTATGCAACACTTCCTAGGAACTTTCGCTATTTTGCAACGTGTAAATCAGAATTATAAATAAGATGTGCTGTTGGTACCCTGGACTGTTGTTTTCATGGGCCATCAAACTGTCTGCATCTGTACCTTTACTTACTGATTCACTTGTCACCTGTCTGAACAGAAAACAGCTTAAAAACTTTGATTTAATAGAGAGAGTAAAAGGAAACATAAACTAGCACACTATGAAAATGCCTTATAAAGCACGTGTTATAAACCTCTTCGTTTATTGCTTAAGGGATGGCAGCAGGCGTCACATGTCCTGAAGCTGGTGAAGAACCACTTCTTCTCTGCAAAGTTCATCAGCAATGTCTGACTCCAAACATGAACATGGTTCATTAGCTATTTAGTCTAAAATCCTCAAACTTGGACTTAGTCTGAGAATGAGAGTGCAGGGCAGAGACACGACAAAGACATTATCACTCATTTGAGAAAATGCTTTGAACTGGAGGCAGAATCTCAAAGCTAGATCATGACTTTGGTACCTAATAACTGCTCTAATATTAAAATGTTAGTTAATGTGGTTTGTTAGTTGGTTTTGGTTGGGCTCGACTTATGTCTTTTTACTGACTCTTTCTCTTCTGCCATAAGATTAGAGTGAGATAGGGACATAATTTCTATGGGACACTGCTCTGGCCCCACTTTGGGGATGCTGCAGAATGAATATTTCTGGATTCTGAAAGCATCAGTTGTAACTCAGAGTCGCAGAATTACAGTGGAAGGCCACCTCAGTTTGCTTTTGTAGGTATTCCACTCCCACGCCATCAGTTTTAGTCTTTTGCTACAGGTAGTAATAGTAAATTTCAACTCTCGTCAACGACCTTTTCAACCAGCACATTTCCAATATAAATCTTGAAATCCTCCCTATGTTGATGGCCATTTTGGGAGACTATGGGAGCATTTCTTCTAACCAGTGAGACCTATTCCATAAATGTCCCTTTGCCCACCAGTCTCAAACAGTGCTGCACACCCATCTGGCCTTCCCCTTCTTCCCCATCTCCTTCCTCACATTTCTCCCAACAGAGTCCAAACCGCACTATGAGATCTAATTTTGGCAACTGAACTTTTAAGCTACTTGTAGCACTAAAGCCAGACTATCCCGTGTGCCCCACAAAACTTTTCCAGAATCATTTCTTCCACTCCGTCATCCAAGCTATAGACAGGAGTCTGAGACAGACGGTAGGTATTTTCTTTTTTTACATGAATTACTACCGATGTTTAAATTGCACATCATGTTCTCTCTACAATAGACATTGTTGTAGCTCCTCTAGCTGTTTCCTGGTCATGCTTTTTCAGAACATAACACCCCTGTGGTACTTCACAAGTGGCTCTGCAGCTTCAGCTGAATTTTGCACATGCATCCTGCAAAGGCAATCGCAGGCAGTGCATACGGGATGCCCACACCAAAACTACCTCGCAGCAAGGGGAAAAGGCCAGTTGCATCTCTAACTTCCAATACACATCTGAAGTATCCTGTTTAATTTTGAGCTTTTACCTCATTGTCACTACACTGTGCATCTTTAAACTTTATGAGACCTTAATACCATTCTGGCTCCAGAAATCTTAAAGGATTA
Source organism: Grus americana (assembly GCF_028858705.1). Classification (NCBI taxonomy): domain Eukaryota; kingdom Metazoa; phylum Chordata; class Aves; order Gruiformes; family Gruidae; genus Grus; species Grus americana. Next base: position 87,577,658 of record NC_072854.1, read on the forward strand.
CTAAATGCTGCTGTGGTACTACCTTGCCTAACTTGAAGAGAGCACCGTTTTTCGAATTTTCTAATGGATCAGAGTCAGGAAAGACATAATCATAGTTACCAAAAGATATAAAATGACACAAAATGAGTCATTCCTTAGTCCCAAACTGCTTGACATTTACAAAATTGGCCTGATTTAAAAGGGGGAAAAAAATTACCTTGAAGCTAATTAAGCTCACAGAGTTATTAGCCTGGGGCTCACTGAAGAATGGTAATACGCTCGTTAATTCCTAAGATGGCAAAATAGTCAAGGTGCAGAACACAGTCCCAAAATCCTCTGCCCCCCATTTCTGTTTAAACTGCTCAATGTTTATCAGCTGCCTGTCTGCCCAGCCTTCAACACACCGCTTGCTGCAAAACCCAAAAGGGGATTGGGGCATTACACAGCTTCACCTTAACCTGGCCTGGCTGGAAGCTGTACCGGGAGCAATCTCACCACTGGAATTTTTTGACAAATTCCCAGAAAGGCTCCAGGAAACACCCTGGACTTGTTTTAAAGAGCAGAGAGCGTATAGTAAGACTGCCCCAGCGCAGGACTTCTCAGCTGTTGTATGTCTGTGTCTGCACTTTCGACACCAGACCAGGATCTAATTTGCCTGCTTTCCAAAAGGCTGGGGAGAAACGGCACTTGCAGTAACACCATGATTAAGCAACCAAAAAAATCACAGATTTTTGCCATTTTCCTTGAAAAGGAAACAAGTGAAGAAAGCTATTAAAAATGGCAAGGATTTTTCTGTGAGTAACAAAGCCGACACACCTGTTATTTGGCTATTGATTCATAATAGTTCACTTGGACAACATTTTCAATCTGTCCTATTAATCATAAAGGCCAAAAATTTGCATCAAGCAAGAAACATAAATCAAGCTAGCTGAACTTGCCTGTCAGTGGGCAGGAGATGATCCTTAGCTCTATATTTTATTATTACTGTGCAGGGAGCAGGTACACACATTTCTCTCACAGCTCTTGAGTGTGTGTCCCACATGGCTAACCCAAGACACAGGTCCAAGAAACTGAGCACTAAATATCTGAGAACTCTCAATAAAAACAGAATTGGCAAAAATGACACTTTATTGCTGCTGACTGACACTTATAACCCCAGAGATGGAGCACAAATTGCTGAAAACACCAGAGTGGTGAGCAGGGCACGATGAAAACACTTTATTCGACCAGCCTCTGTGGAAGGGCAAAAATAAACCAATAAATAGAAAATTCTTCACTTGATGACAGGTTACCTCCTGCCCCTGACTGAGTCCACAAGCTAGTCTAGCTTTTATTGTATAAGCACAGAAAACATGTATCGGATAGGTTGACAAAAGTTTGCTTACTGTTTTGTCACAGTGCTTCAAATGGTATCAGATCATGTTTTCTTCCCAATATTCATTACTTAATTACCCACAGATTTTCAGTACATTCAACAGTATGTGTTAAAAAAAAAATTATTTCAAACTAAAATTGCTATTATAGCCTTTGTTTAAAAAAGAAAAAACAATTAAGGAAAGAGAGTGACAACGACTTATAATATACTGCAATTGTACATCTTATGATCAGATATTGCCTGTTAGGAATACACTCATTTAAAAGGGTGGCACTTTTTCAGCTGCCAAGCATATGTGTGCACAAAAGGGAGTGCTGAATGCTCCCAGGAATTTAATGTTTCTTCTCTACTCTCAGATAGAGACAATCTGCAAGAGCATCCACCTTTGTCATTTCCATGCTGTAAGAACGCTAATTAGAGAGGAGTCCAACCGGAAGTCCAAATCCACATTTTCTTCTTTGGATGTGGGAGTAAGTTCCCAGTTACAACTTTTCTTGTCCTCTGTGAGAATTAGAATTTCAACACTAAAAGCTATCGTTTCTCGAGTGCAGAACAGCTTGAAAGCCATTTCCACACTCTGACCCAGGTGTTTTGGCAGACACCCTTACCTACCTGCCATTCGGAGCTATCACGCAACTTCCACTGAAATGCCAAATCAGAATTATTCAAAATTAGCTTAATGCCCTCTTTTCCTAGACTAGGACTATGTCCCCCCAAAAAGTATGTGATCTCATTACAGGACTTCTGTGCCTATAAGATTTTCTGAATGAATTATCCCTGATTAAGGTGTGATTTAGCGTGCAAACTGCCAGAGGCATCTGAAAAGCCCCGTTTCCTTCAATATTCAAAACAAAATTAACCTTGAGTTCAGGTGAGCAGCAAAGATACTTTCTTCAAATGCAGAAATGGTTTATTACATCTTTTCTCTCTAGTGTATTACTGCTTCCTAGACTAGTTCATAACTTGTTTTTCACAAAGCTGTCTGTAGTTTGTCTTATACTCAAAGATTCCCCTCACCCTTCTCCTACCCCCTCCCACTGCATTTCCTGAGCATTCACCTGTCAAACAGAGACTATCACAACACTTTGCCTCTACTCTCTTTTCAGCTAAAAATCACTCACTGTTTCACAATTTCTTCGAAGTCGGTGCCAGCGCTCTGTCTCACATTCCTGACCTCTCTGCGCCGTACACGCAGCCCAAACCCACACGACGCCGATGCCATACGGCTGCAAGGCTGCATGGTGCGTCTGTGTGTGCGTCAAGGGGGAGGAAGAAGAATTAAGGTAGTTTATTGCCTTTTTCACCCACTTGGAAAATGAATGACAATATTCTAAAAGCTGACATGATAATGTGAGCAAACGACAATCATATAAAACCAGCTCACAGAAAAAAGACTGGATTTTCTATTAACCACTTGAAACATTCTCCAGTGGTAGCAGAAGAGAAGACCTCTGCTAGGGAGACAATAACGTAAGCTGCAACTCTGCCTCCAACAAATGATATTGTTCCATATTGCTACATAACTCTCTAGGTTAAGATATGACAGTCCAAAGTAGCGACTAGAGCACGTCGCAGTGCCACACAAGCAATGTGTCCCCAAGTGCATTTTTGGGACTGTGCTGGTGCCATGACTGCAAAACGGGCTGCTGTTCTCAGGCACTACAGAAGGAAAGGAGCAGGCAATGTTTCATCTGAAGGGACCACGTCGTTTTGTCACCCAAGCCAGGGGTTAGCATAGCACAGGTTCAATTTCTGTTTTGGTAAAAAAAAGATTAATTGCAAATTGGGATTACTGTACCTACCATCCATGTAAGGATAAAAGACATAAAAAACAGCTCAGCAAATAATCTGCCAAATTAGATTACAGAGATAAATTGTCTATAGATTATCCTCATCAAGATATATGACAGCTGTAAAATCTTTTTGTAGCAGAAATTCAGGTTACTAAACCCTCCAAAAAAAGCCTATCGTTGCTGGCTGTGTATCATACCAGGCTAGCTTTTGGTTGTGACAGGCTGGAAACACAGCAGACAGCTTTCATTTTGAAAAATCCCATTGTTATAGCAACCTCTTTTCAAATGTATCAGCATATAGTAATATACAAAATTCCACCTAATTACTTGCAGTGCCTTGGGCCCAGGTTCTGAGAGGGCAGCTGCAGCAAACTCACACCCTCGTGCCCGGAGGTGACGGAGGACACACCGAACAGAGTACGCCCACCCGCGCATTCAACAGCTTCATCATTCAAACTCTGGCACAGATTATGAGAACCAAAGCAGAACCGTAGAGACCCAAGAAAGCTCATTGTCAAAATGATCATTTCTTTAAAAGGTAGATCTTTCCAGCAGAACCCTCGATCAAACGATATAGGCCATGAAATGGACAACAGACTTCCAAAACTCAGAGAATCTACAGATATGATAGTGTATTTTCCCACAAATGAATGTCCTGCTTTCTTAATGCACAGAAACAGCAGCCGCTTCCAAATGTTTTCAGTACCGAAATTTCAAATCAGTATTTCAGGCAGTCTTTAATCATTTTTGTCGTATTTAAAACATTGCATTACTCTCCTTATCTGTTTTGTTATGAGAAATAGGGTATAAAGGGTACCAGGATGCAATAGGTCCTTCAATCAATAAAGAACTATGTTCTTTAAATCAGTACATGCACTTTGCTTAGCCTTTTATGTCTCAACATGTTTTTTTTTTTTTGTACTGCAAATCACAGTAAAACAAAGCATTTTGTCTGACCTAATGAGATTAATGAGCAGCAAATTCCAGTACTTCTAAGTAATTATTAAAGAAAAACCCTTCCTTGACTCAGACATCTCCTTTAGCACTAGGAATTCAAGTTTTCCCTGCTTATGCAGATGTTCTTCACCTGAATTTCCACCATAGCATGGCAGCAGCCAGCAGCTGGTCTCCTGTCTGGAGTATGTTGCTTTGAATGCAGCCACTAGTGAACCACACACCCTAAATCTGACGCAAATAGAGTCTTGAGATATAAGGAGTCATAAAGGAGATTTGATGAGCTTTAACTGCAGCTGAATGCTACACGAGGAACATACTCTGCAATAACATGTACATTGTATGGATCCTATTTGCTTCCTCGTGATAAAGTGGCAACTTAAGCTGCGAAAATTACCGTCATCCATCTCACCCCATGCATTCATACGCTTGGGAAGTGTAAGCGAATATGCAGCTACGTGTTTTGGAAACAAAATATCTCTCCTAAGTTTAAAAAAAGGAATACTTCAATGCATTTCACAAGAAATGATCGGGCAACGCATGGAGGCCTGGCATGAGTCCAGCCCATCAAAACCCATCAAATCTGCTTCACAGACACTGAACTCCCCTGCCTTGCAGGCCAGAATCAGATCCACGGTACAAAGGTCCAACACCTCTGAAGTCAAATGGACGGAATTTATTCCTTAAGTCAAAATTTTCTTTATTATAAGCTGCAAAGGCACCTCCTTTTTGCGATTTTTATGTGTGCTGACAGTATTTGTTCTCTTTCCTCCCACCGGATCTCACTGATCTCACAGTGTGTTTATACAAACCTTGATGTGTGAGGAGTACATGGGCATATGTTCTGTAATACGGATTTTTTTATTTTTATATATATACACACACACAGACACACAGAGTTTATTTGAACTTAAATAAACTCAACTCCCCCAAAAGCATTGCATACCATGAGAAAATTGTGTGTTCTGCAAAACAGCGCTTGTGAGTTTTAAAGACTGTTTAGTTAAAATTGTCTTTTGACTTCAAGGAATATTTCTTTATGGTTTTCCTTGAAATATGACACATATTGGCATCATATATGTCACATTTCCTTATTCTGCATTACTAGTTCTTTATACACTTCTATCATATTTCTATTTACATGATACCTCTTTAAATCTAACAGTTTCTTCACCCATTTGTTGCTTTACCTTTAATGTTATAATCAAATTTTAATTTTCTACCTCTGGATCCTTTCTTTATCTACTTTGCCACAGAGACCATAATCCCACATTATTAATTATCTCACAGTGATATTGAAGAATTTATTGCTGCCAATGTAATATGTAAAAACTAATTGATTTTCATAAAGATATGTCTGAATCCATCAGCTGAAAATTTGGTCTGATTTTTGTAGGATATTGTCCTGGTTTCAGTTAAGATGGAGTTAATTTTCTTCCTAGCAGCTGGTACAGTGCTGTGGTTTGGATTTAGGATGAGAATAACGTTGATAACACACAGATGTTTAGCTGTTGCCAAGGAGTCAAGGACTTGTCAGCTTCTCATACTAGCCTGGCAGCAAGAAGGCTGGTGGTGCACAAGATCCTGGGAGGCGACACAGCCAGGACAGCTGACCCAAACTGGCCAAAGGGATATTCCATACCATATGACATCATAACTAGTGGTTGGTCAGGAGGTGGTTTGGCTCAAGAACTAGCTGAGCATCAGGTCCGGGTGGTGAGCATTTGTGCTGTACATCACTTCTTTCAAATTATTATTATCATCATCATCATCTTCCTTTTCTATCCTATTAAACTGTCTTTATCTCAACCCATGAGTTTTACCTTTTTTTTTTTCTTTTCAATTCTCTCCCCCATCCCACAGCAGGGGGGATAGAGCAAACAGCTGTGGGGTTGTTTTAGCTGCCGGCCGGATTAAACCACGACAGACATTAACTCCTCAAAACTCTTACAATCCCAGTGTCTACACCTGATTATAACATGGCAGTGCAACCTGCTCCTGTAAATCTACAAGCAGGAAGAGATTCCAAAATTTTACTCTAATAGACGCTATAGTCTCTGGATATTGCTTTGTAAGCCAAAACTGGATTACTGAGACATCATGTGACTTCAGAGGTCCAGGGACTAGCTGCAATGCTTTCATTTGTCAGATGGGATAGAAATTTCAAGATGGCTTTGCCTAGAACGACTGACAAGATATTTAGAAAATTAAAGAAATAAAAGAAGGCTTCAAGGAAGACACAATTTCTCATTCTAACGGCCTGCGTGTACTAGCTTTGCTTACAAAATGAAAAGTATGCAGCCCAACACCTACTTTTTAATTAGTCTCCCTTGAATTTTTCTTGTATTATATGAACAATTCCTGATTGTTCATATAACGATGAAGTTTCCTCCAAAGTTTCTCAAACACTAACGATACGAGGAAGCTTATTATTCCCATTTTACAAGTGAGAAGACTGAGGAAGTAAGATTACATGTGATCTCACATCTCAAGAAAACTCTGACGTGTCTGCCTGTTGTGCAGGCGCTGCCCAGAGCCCACGGTGCGCATCCCTGTCCCTGCGCCTGGCCACTTCGGGGACCGTGGGACGACAGCAGCCCTGCTGCCCCAGTGGTAAAGGGAAAGGCTGGCTCGTGTGAATCCTGCAACCACACGCAGAACTATGAATGTTTCAGTTAAAAGAAAGAAGCATCTGTTTCATCAATAGAGAAACTGCAGAAGGAAGTGGCAAAAATGAACAAACGGAGGGTAAGGAAATGATCTGTGTCACAGCTAAATACTCTTTGAGGGGAACACCCAGAGGAGGGAGAACCCACAGGGAAATTGTGGAGAAACGTTAATCAAGAGTCCAAAGCGTCAGGGTGAGCAAGACACAAAGCGGTGCATGTAACAACTTTTAAAAGGTTCAGCGCCTGGGCATAGTACCACAAATTAGAAAATCAAATAAAAACAGTGAAGGAGAAATTATTTTCTGTTTTTCTGTGTCTGCAAAGTAAGCACAGAAATCTGCGTTAAAAATAAGGCTAAGTGATCTGTGAGAGGTGAGAGGGGAAAAAAAAATAGAATCAGACTTCAGTACCATGCCACTTTATACATTGATATACACAGAAAAATCTTGGCAGACAGAGCTACCATAGTTTCCTCAGGACCACTGAGGGACCTGGCAAACCAGCAGGAATATCGCCAGGACAGGTTGTCCCTGCCAGCTACCAGGCGTAGTGATTCAACACAGGCTGTCAATTAAAATTTTATATCACATTTTCTATCATCATATCAGCAGGTCGGAACTGATATCCAACATTAAGACCCAAAAAAAAAGTTTTTAATTATTCTGAATTAACTGAGAGATACTGTTTATATAAGATTTATTAAAAGACTTTAAACAGAAAATTGGAGGAGGAGAAGGGAGGGAAAAGGAGCTGTTCAACTTTAACTTGCCCACTACCTTTTTTGATTTTGGAAATATATACCATATAATTACATGAAAATATTTCAGTGAGCTGTTCTTGTACACAGATACTACATGTAACACATTTTGTGAATGATTTAGTGTAAATAAGTAGTAGCAATATTTCTCTTTGAGGATACCAGAAAGTGTCTTCAGATACTGCAGAGGCCAAGAGACTTCGAACTCTATACTCGTCACCCCCCCTCAGATCTCAAAGCCTGCTGCCCAGTTCCCTGGGTACAGGAGCACAAGGGATGCCTCCAAGGCCCAGTGCCTGGGAAAAAGATAGGTAGTTCCTAAAAAGCCAGACTACTCTGAAGAGTTTGCCTCCTAAAGGTGGCAATATCGGCAAGATCAGGCTCAGCAAGTAGAGACAAGCCTCCCAAGGCCAAAGGAGACCCCACTCCCGGTCTCTGACTCACAGAATCATAGAATCGTTTGGATTGGAAGAGACCTCAAAGATCACCTAGTTCCAACCCCCCTGCCATGGGCAGGGACACCCTCCAGCAGACCAGGTTGCCCAAAGCCCCATCCAACCTGGCCTTGAACACTTCTAGGGATGGGGCCTCCACAACCTCTGTGGGCAACCTGTGCCAGTGCCTCACCACCCTCACAGTGAAGAACTTTTCCTAATATCTAATCTAAATCTACCCTTCTTCAGCTTGATTACTGGGGCAGGACTGACCCCAAACAGGCAAAGGCAACAGGAAAAGACATCCCATTCCCCCCCCACCACCACCAGGGATGACAGGGAACCTTCAAAAGCAGCTTTGGATAATTAAGGGTGGGCTGAACAAAACATTTTGTCCTCATAGGACATCAGAAGGGTATGAACACTGGTATGATCTTTGTGAGGACAGAAAGAGAAGGATGGAAGTGGAAAAGATAAAATTACTGCCAAAAAAATCTCTCCTGGCTCCTTATCCCCCCATGTATTCATAGCAGTATTGCAGGGTCACAGAAGTTCGAAGCTTTCTGAAGCTAGAAAATGAATGTTGTTGAAAATTTACATTTAATAACTGGAGGAAAGAAATGGCAGAATGACTGCCAGCACTCACTGGGTAGGGCTGACAAGTTGTTTTAAATTGCTTTTCACCAGCACTATCAGTTGAACAGACCTGTGCCAAGACGCCAGGAAAAGCTATTAGTATAATAGCATGTTTATGCATTTTAGAGCGGTAATGGGAGGTATTGCAAGAGGGATTGACATTAATGTGAAGAAACTCAGAAGAAAGGAAGAAAAAAGGCATGTAGATGAATTCAGAAGACTGAGTGGAAATAGAAAACTGCACAGATTAGCAAGTTAGATCATACCCAAACAAAATATCCACCATTGAGACTAACGGCCAATAAAAATATCCCAACAGAAAGACACAGATTCATTGAAACATAACACATATTGTAAACCATTAGTAGCAAAGTCACTCTTTGAGGATACCAAAAAGTATCTTTAGACACTAGAGGAACCAAGAGACTTTGAAGTCTTTCCATTTTTTATCTTATAATTCATGTCTTTTAGACTGTCATGCAACTGCAAAGTTTTTGGGAAACAGCAGTGATAATCTTGAAAGCCACAACAGGATGAACAGAAATGATATCATAAAAAGGAAGGAACATTCTTCATTCATTTTCTTAACTTCATCTTTGCTTTTGACTGACATATTGCTCAAGTGTGTACTAAGAATCAGTATTTATATATTGAAAAGCAACTAAACTGAAATATTTCAAATTTCAAAGAGCTTGGATTCTAGACCTAACAGTATTTTAACAAACTAATAGTGTTCAATTGCGACACTCCACCTCTTTTGGAAAACACAATTCAGTGGAAAAAGAGTTATATGTTTTTGTTATCCAAATGACTTCCAGTGGAACAAGAAAGCAACAGGAAGACCTGCAGAAGAATCTGCTCAGAAATTAATAAAGTGAATAAAGTGTGTGGAATTCAAGGACCTGCTCTAACTAGTCCTGAAAAAAAGAACCCAAAAAGCAGGCATTCTTGAATTAAAAAAAAAAAATCATAATTTCTGCAAATTTTACCTTCTTGTGGCTTTCCCTATTAATAAAGGAAACAATAGCAAGAAAATGAGTTGGGACTCCCCATGCACACCAGATTGTGTTCAGAAGACAAACCGAATTAAATTGTAACAAAAATCCAGACCAAATCAGATGAACTATTCAAAATTTCAGTTTTGCAACACCAACACCTCTTTAGTGCTGTTTAAGGCTCTAGAGAGAAAACAGTATCTGAACTTACAACAGCTACCAACTTTAAATAGAATATTTAATAGAAATGTTAAATAGAAGCAGGAAGAAGGACGAATACAGAGTGTTAGACAATAACCAGCTTCACCCATGGTGAAATAATGTACTACAACAAGTTATTGGTAATCAGTTACAGAAGTGTAATAAATCTAGCTCATTTCTACTGACACCTCATTATAGAATTACTTTCTAGAAAACTGATAGTACACAATATATTGTACAAAAATGTAAATAAAGTCCCAACTGACACACAAAAAAGGATGCAGAAAGACAGAATATCTCAAGTTTCTTAAGCCCTTAAAATAAATTTCTGAATATTTCCAGTCTATTCAGAATTTTATTCAGCTTTTAAACAGACCTTTAACATTCAGGTCTTTGTTAGCACATATGGTTTTTAGTATGTGTCAGCACCTTTGGTATGTAAAAATCACCCTGCATTAT